>NC_092821.1:78032959-78347459 GCF_023375885.2 Dermacentor andersoni | reverse complement strand
ACGGGTTAAAAAATTTACTCCCCTGCTGACCATGTTTTTGCGTGTAGAAATGGCTGTATTTTTCTTATCCGTGTAAACGTTGTTGGGGAGGACAGTCGGTCTTTTTTTTTTTTTACTCACTTCACGAAGCTTTTTTGCGGCTATTCCTGGCAGTTATTCCAGTGAGCTCGCCGGTTATGGCGCCAAGCGTCATGTTTTCGAGAACACGTCGCGTAATCTTGAATCGGTGGAACCATACTTCGTCGCCGCGTAGGAAGCAAAGATGACAAAACGTCGCGATGGCTGGCCTGCTACGGCAGCTGGAGCTTCGGCGGAAGAAACAGGCTTACTACTAGCGTGCATGCATCAACGAAGAAACGCGGTCATGCTCCGCACACAGCAGCCAACTGAGAATTACAAATTGTTCAGTTGTGCGCCCAAGCAAGCACTTACGGGATCCGCACTGCCGTACGAATACTTCTATTCGACTCCCGCTACAGTCAACACGGCACTATATAGTGCGGCCGTTGCAGCACCATGGTATGTTTTCCGATAGCGTGGCCATGCCCGTCACAGAGTGTCCGCTTAACTGCAAGGGGCGGAGCTTGTGAGGGAGTATAATGGTAGTATTTAATCGCACGATATTGAGCAAGGTTATAGATCACGTGGGTTTAAACTCCTTGTGGATGGTTTCTATTTGCGTAATCTAAATCTCCGAAAGTCGTAAAGTCGGCTAAGAACATTATTCTTACCACGTTTCTTCGAGGTGGTAGTAAAACGATGTCGTTTAGCGCATTTTAATCCAGCATGCGAGAGTAATTTTTTTGGTACAAGATAGTTTTCAAAGCGCATGAGCGGAGAAAAGCCCCCATCTTGGGTCAATGTTGGCTAATTTTTGCTAATAGTACCCCCCCTATAGAAGTCTCTTGCGGGCTGCTTTCAAGGTTGTCAGGCGTATATAACGCAGACCTTCAAATTATTGCGATTCTAGCTAACCACATATATGACGAAATTTGAGACGGGAGAGGCAGCGAGGTTAACGGGAAAAGAAGTTTCTAGTTTGCTACCCAACACAGGGAGAAGGATAAGGTAATAAACAAAGGCGATACAAAAGTGTAGAAAGAAACGAACGCACAAAATCAATGAGGTAAATTGGTGGCCACATTTCTCCACCAATTTTCTTGGGTATACTTGTGTACGTCTGCAAGATTACCTCTTGAAATGTTAACCTTAAGCACGTTATTAGAGCGTTAGAAAACGTGACACGAAAAGTAAATCTTATTTCATTGAATACAGGCAATAAGCCACTCAGAAAATTCGCAATACTGCTTGGGCCACTTGAAAGAGAGCAGAAAAAAAAAAAAGACGTCATGGCATTGGCTGGCTTCCTTACAACGGGCATCTCACGTGGACAAGAAGGCAGAAGCGTGTGCAAGTCATACTTATTAAGTGGAGAAGGAATACAACACAATAGAGGAGAAGGTCTCATAGTCTGTCAAAGGGACCTCCTTTGAAACATGAAACAGCGAAGAGAAAAACTCCGCGTGTGCAAATAAATGGCCACGCAATGCTAGCACACAGCACACACGGTTTTGCGATATAAATAAAACTTTGGAAACAAAAACTCGTGATTGTAGATACATGTCGAAGGCATGGAATACGGGTATTTAGGGGATAAAAAATATACACCTAGAGAAAAATGAAGGAATTACAGATCACGCGACACGGCAAACATGTAGGCTGCAAAGACATTGGTAACAATAATAAACAACAGTCCGATAGCAGGTATAATTATACATTTTGTAAGCAATAAACGCGAACGATTAAGAATAGAATGCAATAATAAGAATAGTAATTAATGGCAATGGGAAGAACAAATTACGCATAAAATAAGGTAACATACGAAATGTTCAGAAAAAATGAAAATTACAGGCGTTGTGTGGCAACCCAATATATGAATAATATTACCTTTTTAAAGCACTCTTAAATATATGCAACATAAGGTTGCGCCTATGGACAGCGCCGTGAAACACGAACACGGAGCAGAAGGCGACTACGAGTTTCAGGAAAACACTGACAATATAAAATCAAGAAAGGGGCTGACAGATGGAATAGCACACTTTGGTATAAAGGTTGTAAACGGGGATAAGGTGCCTCATAAAGGCTCACCAACGTTTGTATAGGAGGACCTATCTTCGTCAAAGGCCTTTGGCGAAGATAGGTCCTCCTATGGAAACGTTGGCCAGCCTTTTTGAGGCACCTCATCCCTGTTTACAACCTTTATACCACGGGAAAATACTGAGTTATTTAAAAGTAAGCATTCTCTCACTATACCTACAACTGAGCTTTACTACTTTATCAAAACATACAGACAGCCCGTGAGCCTGGGTTCGATCATGTTGTCGCCGAAAAAGCTGTAGCGTTGCTGGATAAAGCATGATTTCTTGCTTTTTGCTCGTTGCTTATGTATTTTTCTTGAGTGTGTGATAATTGCGATTGGTGTATTCGTATATTTTCGCACGCTCCAATAAACTGTTTTTCGGAAGCGAGCGTCTTGCCCCGTCTCTCCTACACTGTTTTTCGTTGTTGGTGTTTCGTTGCGTCATTTAGCAAAATGACTTCGTGATAACTATAGCTCAACTTTCAACGAATATGCCATTCTCTGTTACCATGGTAGGTGGAGGCTTCAAAGGAGCTCAGACATGTATGTTCAAGTTGTAGAAAATTTACCACACCCTGCACAGGATGACACTAAGTGAGTATCAAGCTTGGGAAAGTCGTACAGGATATTTCGATTTGATACGAAAGTAGATCTCCTAACGTGGGGTTACCGTCGTCGGCATTCTTGCGAGCTCAGGGGCGGTATTCTGTGTCACCCTTGTGGACACTTACACTTGTCAGCACTTGAGTTACTACGTTTCTGTTTTTGTAGGTGTGTCCAGAGAAGCCTGCTGCATAAAACAATGGCACCCATTGTAGGCAGCAAATTCATTATCTCAAAGGGAGTGACGACTTCCTAGTCTATAATCGCCTTCATTCTCCCGTTCCCTCGAGATTAAAAATAAGAAGCTTAGTGGCTATGGTGTTGTGCTGCTGAGCTCGAGGCTGCAGGTTCGATCCAGACGGCGTCGGGCGCGGAATGCAGAAGAACCTCGTGTATACCGCGCATTTACCGTACGTTAAAGAACACCCACCTTCTGAAAATGAATCCGGTACCTATCTCTATGGCGTACAGCATAATCAGCCTCGCGGTTGCTGTCCAAGGATGATCTCATTTTAGTGACACGCATAGGCTGAATTCACCTTACTGATTTATTATGTATATTTGCATGCGAAAAGTAAAAGCTGGATGCCAACCAAAAAAAAAAAAAAAAGGTGTTGTCGATAAGAATTAGACGTCTGCTTCCACACGGAAGCCTTTTTAAAACGTCTTCATTCAAAAATATTTTGCGAGCAAGGCTTCTGTACGGGAGCCTAAACGTCAAATACTTATTAACCATACCTTTATTCGGTAGGCATCCTTTCTTTCTTTTTTTGTTCTATTGACGCGGACTAACCACCAGACAGAATGACTGGCGGTGAAACTTAATTTTATCCAAAACTACGTGACATGATAAGTTAGGTATAAAAGTTAACCGCGCAACTTCTCCCACGGAAGCGCTACGAGGCCAGCTCGCTTCAGAACTGCAGCTCGAGAAAGGTGAAAGAACCAATGTCACTATGCCGAAAGGCTTGTTGCGTCGTCGACGAGGCGCCTGACAGAAGCAAGAAAAAAATGCTGTATGATCAGCTTGTACATGGTGACTACGTAACGAGAAGGACGACTCTGAGGCGTTCGCGGAAGAGCCGGGACGTCATGAATTATTTACGCGCTAGGTGCTCCGAGCGTCAGCGCATCGCACTTCCGTACACAGCGGATTTGGGCTCCCCTTGCAGAAAAAAACTGCCGTCCTCGGCGATGACAGCGGCGCGAACGCGTCCGATGAATGCAATTTTCGGGACTTCAATACTTCCCCGCCTTAGCGTCGATCATGCACTTCTGCGCACATATGTAAACAATGACGCGATCCGTTTGGAATACTCACGAAACTGTCTGTAATTTCAGCCGTCGAGAAAAATAAATTACCATGATTTATTTCTTAAGGCTACCGAAGTATCCTCACGTCTTCATTTTGTACGTTTGGTTGGGGGAATGCGAGAGAAAAAGGGCAACGTATGCAACGTTTATATTGAACCAGCAGTCGAAATCAAGCACAAAATTGTAATGAACTGTTGGCTTCAGTTATTTCGATTATTATTCTAGTGTTGTAAATACAACACATGCAGTAAATGCCAACAACGCAGCGAGAGAAGTAATGTCTCTACTGAAAAGCAGAATGAATATGTGCACATTAGCGAAGGCACTTCTACACATTTGATCATTCATAGCGGTTTTGGTGGAGTGTGTCAGTCAAGGCTGATTGAAAGTCTACAGTAAAGTTCGCGCATGGTGGCTTTAATATAGCGTTAGCTGCCTTAAGTTCGTTATTCGCAAGCACTGTGAAAGATGTTACAGAACGCGTGCCTTGGAAATTTTCCGTTTATCGTTTGGGAATTAAAAAAAAAGCAAACGTTAATCGACAGGAGGCCGTCTGGTGCCATGTGTCTAACCTGATCAAGTCAACACAATCCATTATCGGGCTTGCTGCCTTTACCATGTTCCATCTTGTTTCGCCAAGCCTCTAGGGGCATCAAAATAGCCGAAAGGTATCTGAAATGGGGTGAAGCTTCACGTGATTCGCACGATCCCTTGCGAATCACGTGAAGCTGAATTCATGAACCCTTCGTTTGAATGAAGGATAAATTATACTCCCGTCACAAAGCACGTATAATGTCATTCGCAGCGAATGCGATTACGTATTAATGTCAGTTTTGTTGCTTCTACACAGGCATAGCGATTGACATTCACAGCCAGTGGCATTCGCCTATTGAATGATTTTTCCGAACTCGTGCAAGCGTGACCTGTGTAATCTCAACGACAGGGACCCAGCAAAATATTACGAAATCGATAAGTTAAAACGAAGTGTAATAAGCGTAAATGTTGTCATAATTGCAGCTATGAACTTTTTATTTATTTTATGACGTACAGCACGATAGTTGAAGCAGTTTGTGCAGCTGTATTGTTCCGAGTCTCCGACTTGAGGCTAGCACCTCTTGTCAGCCATGTTTACAAACGCTCCTCTGTTTTTTTTTTTCCATCTCTGCATATTGTTTTCAAAGTAGTGCCGTGCTAAAGCCTATCCACCAACCACGGAAGCCAACTCTGCAGCTTCGGCAGCTAAGAATGAGAAGTGAAAAGCGCACTAGACCGACGACAAGACGCGCGCGTTGCTGAAAATGTGGGAAGACCATCAGAGAGATTTGCGCAGGGCGAAGCGCATCCTGAAAGTATACATGTCGATTCCCGAGTGCCTGCGTGCGCAAGGTGCCGACAAACATCACCATCAATTTGCCAATGCCATTCTGTATACCCGTGAAGACAGGGTACGCAAGACCGCAATGACATTCGGTACGAATGTAATTTAATGTGAATGACATTACAGTTGCCGTGTGACAGAGGTATTAAGCTTGATCTGAATCGCAAAGAATTTGTCGACAGCGGTCAACTATAGCGATCGGTTAATTCTGCACCAAAGAGGAAGTCACGAGATCCACCATGCCTAGCAACGGTATTGTTTAGCGTAAATAAATGTCACGTATGGTAAAGTGGCCAACTAACGTGCGCTGACATTGTACGTAAGCCACAGAAACACTAAAGCGTTCGAAACACGGGTACCAAGGACAAAGGTATCGAGTTTCATCATCATCATCATCATCATCATCATCATCATCATCATCATCATCATCATCATCATCATCATCAGCCTGGTTACGCCCACTGCAGGGCAAAGGCCTCTCCCATACTTCTCCACCAACCCCGGTCATGTACTAATTGTGGCCATGTCGTCCCTGCAAACGTCTTAATCTCATCCGCCCACCTAACTTTCTGTTGCCCCCTGCTACGCTTCCCTTCCCTTGGAATCCAGTTCGTAACCCTTAATAACCATCGGTTATCTTCCCTTTTCATTACATGTCCTGCCCATGCCCATTTATTTTTCTTGATTTCAACTAAGATGTCATTAACTCGCGTTTGTTCCCTCCCCCAATCTGCTCTTTTCTTATCCCTTAACGTTACACCCATCATTCTTCTTGCCATAGCTCGTTGCGTCGTCCTCAATTTAGGTAGAACCCTTTTCGTAAGCCGCAAGGCTTCTGCCCCGTAGGTGAGTACTGGTAAGACACAGCTATTATATACTTTTCTCTTGAAGGATAATGGCAACCTGCTGTTCATGATCTGAGAATGCCTGCCAAACGCACCCCAGCTCATTCTTATTCTTCTGATTATTTCCGTCTCATGATCCGGATCCGCCGTCACTACCTGCCCTAAGTAGATGTATTCCATTACCACTTCCAGTGCCTCGTTACCTATTGTAAATTGCTGTTCTCTACCGAGACTGTTAAACATTACTTTAGTTTTCTGCAGATTAATTTTTAGACCCACTCTTCTGCTTTGCCTCTCCAGGTCAGTGAGCATGTATCGCAATTGGTCCCCTGAGTTACTAACCAAGGCAATATCATAAGCGAATCGCAAGTTACTAAGGTATCCTCCATTAACTTTTATCCCCAATTCTTCCCAATCCAGGTCTCTGAATATCTCCTGTAAGCACGCTGTGAATAGCATTGGAGAGATCGTATCTCCCTGCCTGACACCTTTCTTTATTGGGATTTTGTTGCTTTCCTTATGGAGGACTACGGTTGCTGTGGGGCCGCTATAGATATCTTTCAGTATTTTTACTTACGGCTCGTCTACACCCTGATTCCGTAATGCCTCCATGACTGCTGAGGTTTCGACAGAATCAAACGCTTTCTCGTAATCAATGAAAGCTATATATAAAGGTTGGTTATATTCCGCACAGTTCTCTATCACCTGATTGATAGTGTGGATATGGTCTATTGTTGAGTACCCTTTACGGAATCCTGCCTGGTCCTTTGCTTGACAGAAGTCTAAGGTGTCCCTGATTCTATTTGCGATTACCTTAGTAAATACTTTGTAGGCAAGGGAGAGTAAGCTGATCGGTCTATAATTTTTCAACTCTTTGGCGTCCCCTTTCTTATGGATTAGGATTATGTTAGCGTTCTTCCAAGATTCCGGTACGCTCGAGGTCATGAGGCATTGCGTATACAGGGTGGCCAGTTTATCTAGCACAAACTGCCCACCATCCTTCAACAAATCTGCTGTTACCTGAACCTCCCCAGCTGCCTTCTTCCTTTGCATAGCTCCCAAGGCTCTCTTTACTTCTTCCGGCGTTACCTGTGGGATTTCGAGTTCCTCTAGACTATTCTCTCACACCTTATCGTCGTGGGTGTTACTGGTACTGTATAAATCTCTAAAGAACTCCTCAGCCACTTGAACTATATCATCCATATTAGTAATGATATTGCCGGCTTTGTCTCTTAAGGCATACATCTTATTCTTGCCAATTCCTAGTTTCTTCTTGACTGCTTTTAGGCTTCCTCCGTTCCTAAGAGCATGTTTAATTCTATCCATATTATACTTCCTTATGTCAGCTGTCTTACGCTTGTTGATTAACTTCGAAAGTTCTGCCAGTTCTATTCTAGCTGTAGAATTAGAGGTTTTCATACATTGGCGTTTCTTGATGAGATCTTTCGTCTCCTACGATACCTTACTGGTATCCTGTCTAACGGAGTTACCACCGACTTCTATTGCACACTCCTTAATGATGCCCACAAGATTGTCGTTCATTGCTTCAACACTAAGCTACTCTTCCTGAGTTAAAGCCGAATACCTGTTCGGTAGCTTGATCTGGAATTCCTTTTCCCTCTAGCTACCAACTCATTGATCGGCTTCTTATGTACCAGTTTCTTCCGTTCCCTCTTCAGGTCTTGGCTAATTCGAGTTCTTGCCATCCTATGGTCACTGCAGCGGACCTCGCTGAGCACGTCCACATTTTGTATGATGCCAGGGTTAGAGCAGAGTATGAAGTTTATTTCATTTCTAGTCTCGCCGTTCGGCCTCCTCCACGTCCACTTTCGGCTATCCCGGTTGCGGAAGAAGGTATTCATTATGCGCATATTATACTGTTCCGCAAACTCTACTAATAACTCTCCCCTACTATTCCTAGTGCCTATGCCATATTCCTCCACTGCCTTGTCTCCAGCCTGCTTCTTGCCTACCTTGGCATTGAAGTCGCCCATCTGTATAGTGTATTTTCTTTTCACTCTACCCATCGCCGATTCCACGTCTTCCACGTATCGCGTATACGTTAGGTCAATTTAAGTTTGCTCGAAAGCACTGCTTCGCGCACATTGAAATGCGGCTACCGCAGACGCTAATCGACTTGAGCGCAAGGACCGAGCCGCTAAGCCATGGCTGGTGCTAAACTTTCTCATCAAAAAAAAAAATATATATATATGTCAACCCAACTGTAAACGACATTTTGTCGACTCACACGAAAGCCACAGGTTTATTAAAATGTCAAAAAAAAAAAACGTACCTATAAATCTAACATTATAAAGTAAATGCCGGCAAGCCACCAGAAACATGCGAGGCATCGGCATCGAATCAAACAAAGGTTGCCGTCTGTCCGCCGTGCTTTTCCGCTGGGAATCGGGACGCTTCTGCGTTCGCCTTCGCCGTAGGTGCTCAGCGACTCGCGGTGGGGCGCCATGTCTTTCCCCGACTAAGTCCCAATCTTTTGTGCTTCCCTCCATTACCCCACAAGCATTTCTTTGTAGGCCTCGGAACCCCCACTAGGAGGTGTCCGTACCGACGCATTCGCGTTGTTTCTTAAATAAGTAATGAACGTGCGCTTATAACTTTTTATTATGCGGTGATACGTATCGCTGGTGGGGACTCCGTGGGGTAGGGGTGTCGTTTCATCGCGGTGGGTGCGGCAGGTTTGAACATTGAATAGGCACAAAGAAGGAGATGGATGCTGAAACAGTAAAGAAGAAGAAGGAAAAAGACATATTTATGTTATACCGTTAGTTCACAAGGCCTCGAAACACAAGTCCGCGAAAATTGAAAAAAAAAAAGATCGAGGACCTTTGCAGGTTAACACGCAATATTTAGTTAACAGACAAGGCAAGCTCTATTCAAACAAGTGTGAAATGCAGACACGATGTCACTTGGCCACCCCTGAACCAAAGAAGAAGAAGAAGAAACTTTAGTAAATAATAGTCCGGCAGTTCTTGATGTGGTGGCCTCAGGTGACGGCTCGAAGTTCTTGGACTCGAGCGGCATCTTTGGCTTGCCGGACGGCCCAGAGCTGGTCTGCCAGCTCTGAACTTCTGATAGCCGCCTCCCAGCGGCCAAAGTGAAAATTTTTTTTGTTGTTATTGAAGAAGTAAAATTTAGTGACTCATGCATCAAATGTTATTATGGTCTTGAAAACTCCTTTTTTATTGCGGTAGCAAATATACGCACACTCAAAGCGCATTTATGCCCTCTGCGTCGGCGTCGCCGTGAGGTTCCGTATGAAGTACTAAAGCGACAGAATGGTCGCCGCGCGCCCTGTGCTGTATGTGTGAGTGAAAGTGTACGAGGTTGAGCCGGCAAACACGGCTCAATCGCGTGTGCGAGTGAGAAAGGCCTGCCGGAAGCGCGTCCTCTCATGTCGCGCGCGAGGCACAGGGAGAGGGCATGGGGGGGGGGGGAGTACTAGTATGGAAGTTCATGTTTACCTTTGCTAATGTGACACTGTGCTTGTTAATTTAGCTAAAACACGTTGGTGGGCTAGCTGGCTTGAATCCATAATAGAATGTATAAGCGCGTCTGAACGAAGACGCAGAAAGAAACAGACATAAAGAGACAGCGCTGTCTCTTTGAGTCTCTTTCTACGTCGTCGTTCAGTCACCCTTATGCATTATATCGTTATTAATTTAGTTAGTAAGGGAATGTTTACAAGTTTATAGGCCAATAAAACTACTATAATTACTTCATATAGCTATACATATCTACTAATTTTCTATCGCAATCGGTGCTTCGCCTATAGGGCGAAACTGAGACTTTTGTCAAAGGAAATCACCAATAAACTTGAAAACCTTGTAAAGTGAATTGCACAAATATTGTGTTGAATACGATCGCACCCTGAGAAAAAAGACGTTATGCGCATATTCCATTCACCAGAATAAGGTTTGTTTTAAGGAACCCTTGTCGAAAATAGGCGCAAATATTTCCTATAATATCATGTCCTAGATCTTTTTGTTGAGTGTGATTGTGAATTCTCCCATCCTAACGCACTTTTGGTGACAATGGACGCTTTTTTCATTCCTGCTTATTTTCACCCCAAAGAAAGACCAAACTCTGCAGCTTCTGCGAGTGGACAGTGGCCACTGAATGCAGTCCCAACCAACTTCCAACATAGTCAGTAGCACGACGGTTGCGAGGCATAAAAATGAACACAATTTCTAGGAATTTATTTAGAACTATTTGCCAATGTCGCAAACTTACAGAAAACAAACATGCAGGTAAATAAATAAAGAAACGAACAAACAAACACACAAATAAATAATTAAATAACTAAAAGTTAAGAAAGTCACAGGCGGCACGACAAACACGATGTAGAAAACTTAACCGAAAAGAAAAAGCAGACGTACGCGCGAATTTATATGTCTAGGATTTACGACAACACAAAACGCTTGAAGATAGGTTAGAGCCACGGAGTCAGTAAGTGCTCCGCTCGATCTTGCACCTTGAAAATACACACGCATATTAAAGAAGACCTCTCTGGGTTTCTATATATAGATAGTCGACGAAAAAAAAGAGAACATGAAAGCACTGCACGTGCCGACGAGACTCTCAAGCATTGCCTCATAATAGGCTTTTAAGCGCCTGATTTGACAGCCAACCTGCTAATCCACTAGTATGGAAGCAACGAGAAGCAAAAGACGAAGCTTGAAGGGAAGTCTCTTTGTCGGCGCACATAAAGGACGTTGCCAATATACGCACAGGCCCGTTTCCATCGGGGAAGGCTAAAAAGGGGCAGGGATCCCTGCCTTTTCATTATTGACTCTGAGCGCCACTCCAACAATAGGCCCACGGTGGTGCGGCGCGCGCCCAGGGGGCGCCCCCGCCGCAAGCGAGCGTCGTTTGCTATGCACTCTCCCCAGCCGTCTGTTAATCACGTCTGCACACATACTGCGCGAGCAGACGACGCCTTCCCCTCTGGAGTCAAGCTGTGCACCAAGTTTTCTTTTGTTGTCACAGCAAACATCCCGCTGTGAGGGGTTGTGACTGAAAAAGGACAAACTAGGGGCTAATTGACTTCCTAGTACCGACGTCCCCTTCCTCTTCACGCGTCTGGACTTATGGGCGTTTCAGTGCGTATATTATTTAGCGCTGTGCTCGGGTAGGAAGAGTCCGAGGGACGCACACTTTCATGGGAGTGATTGAATGTCCCGTTTTTCTTTATTTTTTGCTATTGTTAGAAGCACTGAATTCATTTGTTTATTTTCTGCTTGCTTCTTGGGTTCTCCAAGGAGCATTGCGAGATCTACTAGCTATGGTAAAAAGAAAATTCAGAGGCATCAAAGTTTGAAATACATTTGACTAAAGGAGCACTGCACTCTGCGAATTATAGTTACGCACCCATTAGGCGGCTTATCGTGGCCCCAAAGAATAACCTTCGCCCATCTTCCGTGATTTTGCTCAATTCTGTTCTGTGCGCCCGGTACCTTGAGGTAATGATCAGTATGTACGTGTCTGGATACCGTTGTTGACAGCAAAGCAGCGAACGCAGACTTTTAGAGACAGGAAATGCAAGCAAGACAGATGACGATCATTGCTTGACGACCACTACGTAGGCCCGTGTAAACGATTTTTGGTATGTGCATAACAGTTTCGCCTTTTTTTTTGTGAGTTCGTAACCAGAAAAATATACTGGCCAGGATGAGAGGGCCTTTGTTTTTTTTTTCAAATTTCAGCCTGGTGTGCTGCCTGACCTGCTTATCGCTCTCATGAATCGCCACGAAGGAAGCACGTCATTGGTATGAATCGCGCACGACGCCTGTGCAACTGGCTTGTCACTTTCTAAGATGCAACGTGGGCTGTCCATCCATACGTGAGACGTTTGAGAGCACTGCATTCCCGGCCCGCAATTGGACATGTCACGTGCTCCCCCCCACCTCCCCCCCCGTCTCCCCGCCCCCCTTTATTTACCGGTCTTCATTTCGGACGTTGCAAGCAAGTAGTTAGAAGCTGCGGAATTAGATGTTTCTTTGAGCGCTTTAGAACTTTCTAGTTGGAAGTTTTACTCCAAAATTATTACTTGTTTAGTTGAGTAATAACTCTTCCGCAATTATGCAAATTAGTTTATAAAAAGATAGTGTGACTTCCCTCACACAATCGCCAACAAGACTAACTAGGTGGGGTGCTCCTAGAGTGCTTCGGCATATTTTAGGACCTTCGATAATGTTAGCTGGCACATCCTTATAATATCTACATTATCGTTTCAATTTCCATGAGTTATTATTGAATTCAACATTGCAAGTAGTTCATGCTGTTTATCACCATATTTGCAACGAGTATTTGTTTGATTGGCCTGCTTCCTGGCTGGATAACGCTGTTCAGATAGGGTGCTTCGTTCAAAATACAGACAAATTGATAGTAATTGCTTCCACTGCTGAAGAAGATGAACAAGGCCATAGTCAAAGCCTAATGCGATAAGTCTTGACACAGCGTCTTTAGGTTGATGGCACAAAAAGCAAATGCTCAAGTAAACGCGAAGGAAGAAATACAGAGGCCCTGTTCTCACGACAGACATCTGCCGCTTTTGACCGTTGTTCGAATGCTCCGGAACTGCTATTTACGTTGTTTTCCTTTTTTGGCTCGAACTGGTAAGAAGATTGTGTTTTACGCTTCTCTGTTCGCAGCTGTAGCGGTTATTTTTCCTCGGCCTGGCCATGTATGCTGCTTACGTTGCCCCGGCTTGTATTCGGGCTTGACTCAGCGGCAGCGGACAAGCGATGGAAGCCATGTTCAATTACAGAAACCTTGTTTTTCCGCCTCCCCATCACAACATTTTTTTTTCTTCTGTAACTATGTTATTTCGATATGGTGTCACCATGTTTGACAAACTTCTGCCAATTTACTCTTTCGCCAGCAACCTTGAGGGCAAATGTTACTTGATACTATTTGACTCCCTACACTTATGGGCTGAAATTTGCTCGTTTTGCGATCGAAGAGTATTGGTTTACCACAAATTCCTTTTGCACCCTTAATGGTGCCTAGTGAATCACAGGTAGGTGCACGAACGAAAAGAGAAATAAGGTAGAGAAAAACAATCATCGTCATCATTAGGGCTTCGTACATAAGAGGAAGGAACGCATACTACAGCAGTTTTCCAACGAGCACCCGAATTCACACAACGTGTGGCCGTGAAGTTGTTGCACCGGACACTCGTAAATTGTGGAGCCAATACGTGCACCGATAGTTGACGGGTGTACGCTATCTGCTCTACGGCGTGTGGCAATGCGCAGATGCACACATACTCAGACGCAAGTACACACGTACGCACAAATAATAAATACTCTAACGCCATGTCTGATCCTTTATTTGTTTTACTTCTTTAGTGCGACTTTTCAATTGGTGATCAACACACGTGCTTATGCTTTTCGGTCCTGTTGTTTGACATTCCCCACCTACCATTTTAAACTAAGATCATTTTGTAGCGCACGCTCCCGAACTGTCAACCTAAACCCTCATTGCTGCAAAGGGTTCATCATTTATGATTTCCCTTCTTTAAACCAACCCTTGTGTAATACATCCTAGCGGGGCCCTTAATATACTCAAGTGAAAGTGAAACTATGCAGAAATGCCTAAAAGCATAATGGCTGCTTTACGGTAATGGTGATTGTGAAAGCGAAGGACATTGACAGGGCACGGCAATGACAATCACGGAACATTCACTGCTTACACCGACGAACTGGCAGTGCACATTTTTAGCCTGGCTGCTAAATATGCGCATCAGTGGGCGCGGCGCCCGATCCTCAGACGGGTCACAGCATTAACAATCCTCCCTAGCATTGCTAACGCATGCAACTAAGGAAAAAAAGTCCGATTGTCTCGAGGGCGATGGGGCCAAAGCCGTGCGATATAAATAAAACCTAGGGAGACATAAGAGTCCCTTAATCCCCTCCACAAGACAGGTGCCATCATTCTGGCCTTCGCTTTAGCTGCTGAAAATTCTGCCCCAAAAGATTAAAAAAAGTGAGCTCTATCAAGACGGAATAGAATACGGGTTGCTCAAGGGGACTTCTGTCATACTCGCGGGTGTGCAAAGCCCTCTCCGCCACCGCAAAGTGCAGCACAAATAGGCCCTACACTAAATGCTAAGCCACCTCTCTGCAAGAAGAAAGTTCCTTCCCGAGTCACGTGTACATAATAGGACCAGGAAGAAATTAAGCTCCAAAGCTTCACGAGCAACACTTCTCTGCCTGCAATGTTCCCGCCGTAGTAGCTCGTTATCTTGGAATTCGTTGAACACACGCCCGTGCGGTATCATTCTAAAATTCATGGTCACCCACTTCTATGACCCTGTTGTCTAACAACGTTTGTGAAGCACATTTGCTAAGAAGAGCCAACCACGGGCAGGGAATTAAGTTTCTTCATCACTTCACGCGTTGATTGTCACCATTTCTACAACTCAGCAGTTCTAGAGTGCTATAAAGAGTTCACTTACGGCCACACGTGGATAGTCGCGCCTCATTCCTTGCCGAGGTTCAAAACGGATTGTCGAGTGACCAAACGCGGTGCGAAGGAAAGGATGGCTTCGCTTTCTAACAATGAAATGTGGTGGCTGGCGGGGTGTAATAAATAGCCACTTACAACTGGGATTAGACCACTGCATAAGGAAAGATGTTGCTGACTTTAGACCTGGCCATTACTTTTTAAAGTTTTCAGAATGATTTCGCTGGCGCTGTGGCCTGCTTAACACGAGGAACCGAGAAACGTTAGAGTGATTCAGGAGAACTTTTGTTCACTGTATGAAAAAAAAAAAAAAACAGCAGACACAGCGCGAAGATGGAGCACAAAGAGCAAGAAACAGACACAACGAAGTGCTGAACTCAGTGCTTAGCGGTGGGTCTTATTTTCGCTCACATTTTTATTATAAGCCATGTGCCAAGCAGCCCAAGTGAGCACAACCCTGAACTTCAGTTCTTCTCGTCGATACAGAGTGCTGGTTAGGAAGTATGCAAGCTTTCTTGTCGTGCTTATCTGGTCTCTCCTTCTACCGCGAGGGATTGTACTTAATATATGCAAGGTTGACAGGCAGCCCGAATACTGTAGCATAGTGTACAAACGCGCGTGTGACGGGCAAAGTGCTGCATGATAGCCTATAACTCTCTCACATGTTATGAACTTTATTGTTAGAAAATTGGTTTGTCCACCGCTCCTTGACCGCCATAGGCAAAGAAGAGTTTAAACAGCGAAATATTGCGCAGGGAGAAAGACACTCAGCAGCACTTTAGAAGAAACTGAAGTACGCTGCCAAGTAGGCCAAGTATACAGTCACAATCGACAAGGTTTAGGAGACACAAATTGCTGGGCAAACAAAAACGGGTGAGGGCAGACACGGCGAGCATTTTGAAGTTGTATATAGGAGGTCACGATGATTTTTTTTAAAGAAAGTTTGGTAATCTGTGCATTCTACCAGCACAAGCTTAGCGATTGAAACATGGTAGATTACGAATACATTTGAAAAGAAGCCATCTCTGAGCTTTTCTATCATAATAAATGTATCTCTCTCTGTGTGAGCATAAGCTAAGGACCGTGCGAGGAGAGACAGACTGGTGAATTACAGGCCTAAGATTGAGAGAGAAGGAGAAGACAGCATTGATCGAAGCGTAAGTGTACGTAGATGATATTATAGTTAAGAGGAATATTTAGCTCGAGAGATTCTGTCTAAACATATAGTAGCAGAAAAATTTCGTTTTTTTTTCTGCACTGATATTGATGAAGTTTGTTGCATACAAAGAGAAAAGTTATAAAATGGCAACTCTTGGTAGTATATTTTTAGTTCATGCCATAAGTGGTTTTAGAAATATTCTTGAAAATTGCGAAATTTCAATAAGTGAAGCTTTCGGTTTAGAACTCGGTAACTGAGCCATACGAAATTATAGCACAACTATTGAGACGACACCTAGCGATAAGTCCAACGCGGACAACATTGGTATATTACACACTACTCCGAAATTTATCAGTAATTAATTAGCAAGACTCTTGTAATAATTGTAACAAATTCACATAAGCTGCAAGTTCATACGCCAAACTGTTCTGTTTCAGATGCTCGAATATGTCTTGTTTACAAAACCACATTATTTGTTTTTGATGCAGAGTTACAGATTGTAAACCTATTGCTCCTAGATTCTAACTTACCGATTTCTCGCTATTAGTTTAGGCAATTCGAAGTTATAAACCAAAACTCTGGTTCCTGAAGCTACTATAATTGAGGTTCTTACTTCAAGTGCAACAAGGTTACTTCAAACTAATCGAGTGCTTGTCTCATAAAGGCATTTTTTTTTACTGCAGAAAAACATTTTCACCGCCGCCAGAAATGCCATCCTGCAACGCAAGAACATCCAAAATCACTCTCACATCATTTTCTAACACATGTCAGGCTTCTAGACGTGTGTAAATAAATCTAAACCATGCATCTAAGACGTGACGATTACTTTATATTCGCATATTCGCCCACTGACAATCTCCTGCGACGCAGGTGAACCGCCTCGCATCGCATGAAGATTCGTAAAACAGTCTGTGTTGCAGAACAGCGAGTTCAATCTATTCACCTGAATGCATATGACCGCGCTGGTTTCTTGGAGTGCTCACCCTCATTGGAGAGAACAGTGCGCAAAAGTGTTGTTTTTTTTCTCATAGATGGAGACTCAGCGATGTGTTTTTTTTTTTGTGTGTGTGAAACGACTACTTAGATGGCTGAAAAATCGGAATTTGTCTTAACGCGTTTTGCTTGGATTTATGAGCTAAGATTCGGTACCTCACGAAGTCGCGACAACAGGCTTAGAAGAAGTTAGGATTAAGGTGGAAAAAATGTGGAATTGGGCAGACCACACCCGCTATGGCTTATTTAGAAAACGGGTATTATAAGGGATTCACAGAATGGGTGCCACGGGAAAGATAGCTTCTAAGACGGCGCAGAAAATGAGTGGTTTGGTGAGACCGACGATGAGGGATGGTTCGAGAGGAGGGTAACGAACGTTGCTGGGATAGGCTTTCACCCTGCACTGAAAACAAAGAAGACAGGCCGGCTGTTGGAAGTGCCGCCCATCTTGTCTACTGTGCGTCTTCCTTTCGTGCGTGTTTTAATTTGCGGCACAAAACCTGCACTGAACGTGGCTAAGAGTGATGGTAGTAATGATGACGAATTTTGTGAAAATCACGCGTATTTGTTTTCTTTCCTTCTGTCTACACGAGAAAACCTTGCATCTTTCGCAGCAGAAATAAGACGCATCCAAGGCGAAACCTAACTAGTAGCTTAGAAGGCATATTTAGCGCCAGCAAACAAGGACGGAAGGGAGACGACACCCCAACGCGCTAACTTCAACAACTTGATTTTCAGGAAATACACCTATATAACCCATGCACAGTGGCGCCACCTCATCCAAATTTTAACCATCCAAAAAAAACCGTCTCATTATTTAACAAGCAGACTGAAGAGCCATAACACACGTATCACTATTCCGCCAGATAGCCTGAAGCGTAGCTTCTGCAATAACACGGAACACATTTTACATGCTCTAATACGTTCTAGTGTAAGACGTTGAAGAGCCTGCTGTTTCGTCTCCCCCTGATGATCGTGAAGGGTGCTGCGACTTAACTGCTTTAGCAGTGTATGCTGACAATCTCGCACCATACAGAACAGCCAGGAAGGAGTACCCAATACCACATAAACCCCTCGATAAGTTAGAAGAGAACACTCTTAGGAGACTACAAAGTAATACATACCCAACGCCAGCTAAGTTACACCAGTGGTACCCTACACTATACTCCCCGCAATGCCCACACTGTGGAGAGGTAGCTAACCTCTACCACATGGTGTGGGCTTGCCAATTTAATCCCATAGTTGACCCCATTCCAAATCCCTCAGAAGAGCAGTGGGAGGCTATTCTGCTCAGCGATGATCCTGACCGTTAGCACTGGCTGGTGGGGAGGGCCAGCGCAGCAGCAATAACCAGTGGACTACCGGACTAGGCGGCCCACCCACGAGTTCTACGAATATTCTGCAAATAAAGATGTTTTCAACCAATCGCCTGTCTATGCATCACTTCTGGAAAATAGACTTTTGACCACGGGAACTGACTTTCTCAATGAGAAGGCTGCCTTCTCGAGTCGTTCATACACGCGATTGTGTACGTTTCGTTTACACGGGCGCGGTTGTGTTTGCGGCTCCCTCTGGCGGAACACCTGGCTTAAGTATTTCGGAGATAAGCCCTAGGAGAGCAGATGGCCACTAATCCTCGCCCCTCGTAGACCGGTAATCGAGATCCCACGCTCACGTGTGTGACATGAACGGAAACCTATGACGGCCTGGCGTTGCGTGAGAGAGGATTAGGTGCGACCGCGAAGGGTTCCATTGATGGTTGTTGACTACCTGCAATATATATATATATACAACGAATTGGTAAGAGACGAATACAACGCATTGGTAAGAGACAATATACACACAATTCAGTTCACGATTTTTCGTTATTTTCATTACATGTGTAAAGACATACACAAATGTATATAAAGGAAATAAATAAACGTAGAAAGCTTTATTCATCGTTCCTAGCGGCGTGACGTTCAGTATCACCGCAATGAGAAAATCACGCGACACAAATTAAACTTACAGCGTGAGGCTATACACGATACCATTAAGGAGTACAGGGTTAAGTACTGCGTGAAAATGTATATACGTGACGTCATAATGATGCCCTTAAATGCACTTCGCAACGCAACAAAATACATTCCGGTAAATGGATAAACGCTCAGCGCTCACGGAAATCGTTTTTATCAAAACGGAAACAATCATTGTTGAAGAGCGTAACAGAGAGAAAAAGCGCATTATTCATATAGCTCCCTGCCGGACACATGTGTGTATATACTTCAAATTATTTCCTCTACGCTGTCTATCGTGCCATTGTTTGTTGGCGTGGGATATGTTGACTAAGATCATGCCGCTGCGTTTCCTTTCTTCTCGTTCCCACACACACACTCATATATATATGCGTGTGTGTGTATAGTGGTTATGTATTTATATATATATCACAAGAAGCGAACAAAGACACCAAGGATAAGGCAATTACTTCTACTTACCAATTTAATTACAGAAATGATAAATTAATGAAAATGAAAGTGGATGCAAGAACAACTGGCCGTACGTGGGATACGAACTCACGTCTTCGCGTTACGCGAAGACGTAGCCCACCTGCGGTTCGCAAGTAAGTAAATAAGTGCAAGTAACTTCGCCTATGCTTACCATGATGTCTTTGTTTGTTTGCTTCTTATGATATGAATAATAAAAATTGGGCCCCTCGGTCCCTTTCTTCTCGTTCAGTATATGTATATAATCTCGATGAAAAGTGGGTATTAGTTGTAATTCGGAAAACAGGCGACGAATATGATTCGTAGACACAGTGATAACATTTGCACATTTAAGGTAAAATATTTTTTAAGGAACTTGTTTCAGAAACCTTCTTACGGCTCTCCCATTGCCATGTGGGCATAAACCGAAAGCACTTGTATAAACAGCAATTTGACATGAGCTGGAGCTAAGTGTGCCGATCATAGCTCATTTCTTCGAATAGGCCGTGAGCCTTCCATTCAATACGATATTCGGACTTGATACCAGATGCAGTTAGTGGTAACCTACGTAGCCAAGACTGATCTCTGTGCCTATACGGTGCCTCTCAAACTACAAGTGTAGTTCTGCGGCGATAAAACTAAACATTCGAATTGCTGATTTTGAATAAGTTGGAACCATATTCACCTAAGTACAGACAAATACAGACCTTACTTTTCGAAGCCCATGTTTAGCAATATGACGCGCTTTTATTTTTGTTTACCCTACTAATCTTCTTGACTTCCGTCGCATGGCTTTTTACCAATGGAGACATTGCGGGCATTTCACTACGTTTCAAAGAGTGCATTTAAAGCCTGGCTCAGGAGCCCAGCCGTCCGTCGCGTGAATTGTGTCATTGCATGATGTCCCGATGTCGTCATTGATTTCCTTGTAGAGGTAGGCATTGACGACTTAGCGAAAGAAACACTTCAAGAAACGCTAACGTCGATATAAATGGCTAAGATGTCGCTACAGCTGATGTTCATGGCTGGTCTTGAAAAGTTGTTTATGTTTGTGAAGCCGCTTGTCGGAGCGTGACCGTGGGCCGAATGCGGAAAGCGTGGTGTACTTTTTAAGCAAGGAAAACAACAAAACGCAAGCATCGAAAAACATCTGCCAGAACTTACAAGACGCGAGAACTACAAAACAGCTGTATTGCACCGCTCTCGAGATGCAGCAAAGGATAGCTTTTGTTTGCGGCAGGGCGAATGACGTAAACACTCCGTCAGCGGGAGATAGCGAGCTCCACCTGGACATCACTCTCGGCACTCATCCTTCACGAAAGTGCGAATGCATGCACGGTTACGTCAAGCAGTGACGTTCGCGCAACGCCTCGCTAACACGTCATCGCCGGGAGTGGACATCGTTCACAGCCGCGTAAGTTGAACGCTACGAGCTACGTCAACAGCACGAATACAGATATCGAAGACAACAACAACAAAAAAAAAAAACAGTGCACACCCGGTGCGTCTTTTGTTTACGTCCGCTCCGCAATTGGAAGGGCCAACTTTCTCAGCTTCTTGACGAAGCGGTACGCGGAACAAACGATGACAAGAGAACAGAAGTTCTGCGCCGACGCGTTATAGGGGGCGCCTCTTTTGATCTCGCCTTTTCTCGCGCCGCGGCTCGCGAGCGAGTGCCCTCCTGCGGCGCTCCGTTGATTAAACCTGGCGGAGGAGCGTCCGACGCTCGGCCGGTTTGACCTTTGACTCGGACCTTTTCTTTTTCATTTTCTCGGCTTGCCCGCTTGCATGTTTGTTTTGTCCCGCAGCCTTCCCAAGTTGACCCGTGTTGCGTACCGAACTCACCAGCGTCGGCTCGAGTGTTTATATTTGTAGACATCGCTGTAACAGATGTGTATGGTGCAAATTTATGGATCGAATCTGTAGCAACGCCATCCAGAAAAAAAGAAAGAACACTAATGGGTTTCGGGAGTTCACGCTCTACGCGTGACAGTTTCATCATAGCGTCCGCAAAGTCCTTACGTACATTACAATACGTACTCCACACGTAGCACCACGTGAACCTTAGTTCACGTACTGCACATTAGTAGTGAACCTTAGCTTAATTTGCTATAGGCTTGGAAGACAGTGTATGATCCATGGTGTATCGCTCTAATATTCTTACATTTTGTGGAGGTGGGGAAGGGGGAGCCGGGTAAGTTGCCTTTTCTGACATTTATAACAGCAGATGGGGGCACCCTCCCAAAAGTGCTGACATTTCTGTCTGCCGGATGGCGTCATAACATTTCATAGACGAGCCCCAAAGATGATAAAATTTCTAACAACAGAGAAAGCAGTATAGTGACAACAATTCTAGACGTAACATACGCACGCACTGCATGACGCACAAAAACAAATTTTCCTGAGTAGCTCACGAAGTGTAAATGTTCATGTGGAAGTACAAATGCCGGAAGTATTGGTTGGAAACACGCTACTTGCGGAAGCACCAGCAATACCCACGATCACACGTTAACAGAAAGCGAGAGCGAAAGCATGAACACGTGCGCATGCTTAAAATTTGTAGTCTTTTTACTCCCACAAAGCTTTGAGGTGATCAAAGTTACAAAGATTTATCAACTTTCATGTGTTCTCGATTCTCCAAGAAGCTGCACTGAGGCACCTGCTTCAGTGTGCTGCAATCTTTATGAGATTTTACGACATTATTATGGTGATGGTTATCATCATCGTCGTCATCTTTCTTTCCTTCATGTGCATGAGCCAATTCAATGTTCACTTCAGAACGAAGGCATTTCCCTTAGATATTCCATTATTCCTGTGTTGCACTAGCATGCACGTTTGGATTCCTGCAAATGCATAATTATATTGACCTGCCACCACTACGCAGATTGTCTTACGGTGAGTGTCCGAATTTTTTGCAGTGTCATAGAGCAAGCTCATGTCTTCTTCAGCCTCTTTACTAAAGGCACACAGCACTGTCAGATTTGACGGCAATGCAGCAACACGATCTGCACATGAGGAGGGCTTGCAAGACTCCATTCCATTCACAAGAACGGACGCAGCAACGAGCATTGGTGTGCTTGCAAATGAAGCCATAAGATCTTTATGGAACACACGCACCAAGCTTGCCGCTTGGTGTGTTCTGGACGCTCTCGACTCTCTCATCTGGACTCTCTTGACTCGAGACGATAGTACTTTGCCGATTGTGGCTTGGTGTCGCTTTCACAAGATCCCTTGCCTTCCGAGTCGGTATGGATGAAAGCGCGGCTTTCAGTCACTGCGGCGGCGAGGAGACGATAGAACACGTACTGTGCCACTTTTCTCGATGCAGCGCGCACCCGCTGTGGCTAGCGGCCGTGTTGGCACGCCTTGACGACAGGCCTCTGTCAGAACAGACAGTCTTGGAATGCTGACCTGAACTGTCGTCGCACCTAAAGTCGGTCAAGGCTTTGTTGACCTTTTTACGTGCCAGTGGCCTATTAGAAAGACTATAATTATCCCAACCCCTTTTTTTCACGCCTTTCTTTTTGTCCCCGCTCTTCTTTCCGTCTTTACTTCCCCTTTCCCTTCCCCTAGTGCAGGGTAGCAAACCGGAAGCAGTAACTATGGTGAGCCTCCCTGCCCTTCTCTCATTTGCATCTCTATCTCTCCTAACTAGTACGAAAACACTTATTGCAGGCTCTCTTTGAATTACAACCGCCCAAAGCAACGAGGCAGAGGGGCAAGTAACTTCTTTTTTTATTTTGGTCGTACCGCTAGCTTCGAGCTGTTGCATACGACAAGAATGCCGTATTGTTCATGTTGCACCAATAATTTTCTTTCTATCACTGCCCGTATAGTTATTACCTTCGTTCCCTTATAAGCGGTTGCAGTAAAAAAAAAAAAGAAAAAGAAATACGTAACGGAGGGTTCAAAGAAAGACACTCCACTTAGCCATTCCACTCTATGCCGTAATGTAGAGGTCACGCTCCGGACATCTGCTTAACGCGTGCCGGCACGCTCTTATAGACACTTGGAAGGCGTGAGAGGCAGATGTATACTAAGTCCTACAAGTGGCACTTCCCCATGCAATTTATAAGCTGACATTTGCTTGCGAGAAGCTACGGAAGAAGAAAAAAAAATCGCAGCGCCTGGCACGAAGCATTCACGCTTCTACAATTGACACCGTCGCAAATTGTTCGTCAGCGGTGCTCGTACGTTGCACAAGAGTCTAATAGTTTTTTCAGACGCCCTTCGTTCTACCGCCCCGATGAAGATCGAGCGTTTCAATTGTAATTAGAATCGCTGCGGGTTCCCTTCTCGATTCCCGTGCTGCTTGCTGACTGAGTCAACAAGCCGCGTGGCAGCCAAGTGATTGTCGGGAGGATTATCGGAGAGTGCGCGTGTCGCTAATCGCGTGTAAGCAAAGACCTCCCGACTTGGTTTGTTTGTGATCTCGGTGCACTTAGTTTAGTTTCAGTGCGTTCGATTCACGCTTATGAGCAGCTGAGCTGTTAGAGTGAGAAAGAGAGCGAGAGAATTTGTCTTGAGCTCGAAATGACATGCCAGCTGAACACCAGACGTGCTACTGCAGATGATGACAACGAGACATGCAAGAACAGCTGAACATTTAGCAAATAATTTCGTTAGAGGTGGTGAAAAGTCGAGACAATAACAATTAGACAAAGTGATTCCTTTAACAATAAGAGTCGGCAATCTTCGTTCTACTTTTGTGTTTTTCACTACCGAGGCGAACTAAGTTGAAGCAGGGAAGTACTTCTACGGTTTACGAGTATGTCTTTTCATTTAAGAGTACATATTTAGGATTCTTTCTGTTTATATGTTTTTTTAAACCAGTAAGGTGCGAAGGGAACATAACCGATGGCAAAGCTAGCGATCCTGACTCCGTGTGGCTGCAAAAGACCACTGCTCCAATACTTCGACGGCGGAGCAGACGGAAACGAACATGTCGCCTTGACAAGGACGAGAACTGGCTGCCGGCATTACGCTTCCGCAGGTAAATGACTCACCTTATTAGGTATTGAAATGAGCCTGAACTGTAACCATATTTTGAATTTGCAGCTTATATATCAATATTGGACATATCCCTCCCTCTTTCGTCCACATAACGAAGAAAAGAAATAAAATTTGCTCATTTTTGTTTTCGCAACTTTCTCTCAGTCTTCTCCGTATGACGGCCCGAGAAGTTTAGGTGGTGGAAAGAGATGACGAAGGTGGCCCGCATAGGGCTACGTCAACTAATGCAAGAAATAGTTGATTGTAGATTGTTGGCACAGATAGGCCTTCATCCCGCCGTGATGATAACGATAGGAAAAGCATAACGATCAGAAAAACAAAATAACGATCATGACGAAGATGATAAAGTAGTAGTGGTGGTGAGTGATGAAGCGATCATCTGCGAGCAGTGTGAATACGCCCCGCAACTAAGTGATTTGTGAGATGGAACAAATCAGGCGCATTTCATATCGGTAAGGAACGCCGGTCTGAGGAACTACAACTGCTTCGTTTACAAGATTCGTTTCGACAAGTAAACCGCGTTTTATTATCATATTTTCATTACACTGACTCCATTACCACACCCTAAATGTTCACGTGTCCCGTATACATTGGGCCATTGTTGCAGGCAACGGTATAACTGTACGTGGGATAGAATATCTGGGTTAGGGCAAATGACCGCGGTTGTCACACTTCTGACGTCCTGGATGATTTTGTTTTGTTCACCCTCTCCTTCCTCCAATCAATAAAAGAAAAAGACCAAGCACCCAATTTGTTCCTGAAAACGTGCGTGTATAATAGTAAACTTGAGCACAAAAGGCAATTAACTCATTACGTAAATAGAGTAATCAGGCGGCGCCTACTCATGAAATATGTATCTCACTGCCAAATAACGGGGAAAATAGAGAGGCTAATTTAAATATGCATTTATGTTTACTGCGTATTTTTGTGCTTTACTGCGAACTTAGCTGGTTCCTTACCATCAAACAAATTTAGCTGCCAGAGAGGAGCACGTGACAGAGATGGAACAAAGCATGGATTTATAGTAAGCTCCAAAAGAGGCGTTTTACAAGACGTTCTTGAACATGCAATATTGCCATTGGTGGCTCAGTGCCTCGCTCCACTGTTGTTTGTACTTTTGTATCACAGTAACTTTGTATTTCGTTCCCGCTGCATAATTTACTTATTAATAAAGTGTAAATTTACCCATTAAGCATTTATTCATTCTTCTTGTATTTTTTTATTCGAACTCAATTGTTTCTTGATGTGGGCGACGCTCTGAAGAAATAAGAAAGCGCAACGGGGCTACAGCAGGCCTGTTGTATATCCTGTCTTTCATGTTTGATTAGCTCTGCAGCCTTCAATACTGCCTCTCTCAGGTGAGATCACAGCAGGTGGGAAATGCAAAAATGTTACAAGCTGTTGGAAATTTACAAACATGCTACAAAAGACCGCTTGCCAGGCAATGACCATCCTAACCAAGAAGAAAAGATATGTTATAAAATTATCTCAAACTAAATAATATTTTTCTTCACCAGTCGTTTCGCAAATGAGAGGTTTTAATGAGGGGCATCTGCGGCAGTCATCCACGGATATATTCAGTATATTTGTGTTGCATGCATTGTTGCTTTGACCCCACAATGGAGTTCTGTGAGATTCACGGCCAATTACGGGGTAGCGTGGTTTCTAGAACTATCGAGGGGCACGAACGGGAGGCATACTCTCTCTCTCAGAAAAATTAAGACAAACCAACCAACCAACCAACCAACCAACAAACAAACAAACAAACAAACAAACAAACAAACAAACAAACAAACAAACAAACAAACAAACAAACAAACAAACAAGCAAGCAAGCAAGCAAACAAAGAAACAAAAAAACAAACAAGAATTGAACCGGTGTTTCAGAGAGCTTCGCTTAGTCACAGTCAATCTTTCGAGGGAAGCTGACCACTCTATTACCTTCTAAAACGATGTGGTTTCCGGCACTGGTAAATGGACAAGCGGGGTCTTAGGATGTAAAAGACCAAAAACATATTAGCATGTACAGGACTTTTTACGATTTCCTTGGTTGGCCTTTTAAGTGTTGTCTTCCTCTTCCGTATAGTTTCGTCGCGGTAAGTTCACGCTTTTCGAGTGTAGGAAATGCTCTCGGGGCGCGCAAGCTTGCGTGGTAAATTGTGCGCGCTGTTACGGTGACACTAATGTCAGTTCTGTCGGGCAGTGTTCACGGGAGTAATAGCATAAACTCGATTCGAACACATCCACGCACGCAAACTAAGCTGCTTCGTTCGCCGAAGGAAGGCTAAATGTGCCAACGTTTGCGTTTCTAAATGGCCCAGCGTGCACTGATGACACCTAAAAAATCATCAGTGTTAACATAAGCATGAAGAAGACCGTTGCAGCCCAGTACAAAATAGCGGCTTGTGAATTCACACGTGCAATGGACTGAACGCAGGCCCTGCGAAACCGCGGGTTGATGCGGTTTTATAAAGTGTGCCGCCGGCTTGCAGTACTTATTACTCCAAACCCCGCACCCCGTGCTCTGGGCTGTCACGGCGGCGTGAGTACCGCCACCTGGCGGGTGATGAAGACGTCACGCGGACTTAATTGAAACGAGCGCGCAAGGGCCTGCGCGCGAAACCGGACGTGAGCATAGAAGAAGGGCGTATAGAGCACGAGGCCTTTCAGGAATACATCCATCACGTGACCAATGGAGGCGTGCGAGTACGCGCGCCGTGAAAAAAAAAGAAGAGCACGGGAACCGTCGCTCTCACCTGCCTTCACCGCCCGCCGCGGTTTTATCGTCTGTCTGCCGTTTTCTTTGTTGTCTGCTACAGAGGCAAGCACGCGAACCTCGCTATCTTCTGCAACCCCAATGTTGTTCCGCACCCGTAGGCGTCTGCCGTCCTCGATAGGTGCGCGGGCAGACGATGAATGGCGCGGATTTGCTGCTTTTTCAGTGAAACAGACGGCGCTGGAGGTGCGTGACGCGAGCATTTGTGTGCTCGCCCATTTAGCAATCTGCTGGAGAGGCGGCGTAGTGGGGTTCTGGTTGATTAAGACGCGTGCGGCATGCCTTGCGGCGTTACATTATTAGTTAGGACATTAGGGCTCCTAGGTCATCTTCGAGGAGCCCACCCAGGATTCGGCCTCTCAAATTGTGCCAAGGGTAGACAGTGTACAAATGGAATGGATAAAACGAATCAATGAATGAATTAATTGCAGAATTTTACGTGCCAAAACCACGATCTGATTATGAGGCATGCTGTAGCGGGACATTCCAGATAAATCTTGACTGCCACAGGATCTTAAATGTGCCCCCAAGGCACAATTGGCATTTTTGCATGTCGCCCCCATCGAAATGCAGGCGCCACCGTCGGGATTTGGTCCGACAGCCTCGTGCTTAGAAGCGTAACACCATAGCCGCAAGGCCACCGCGGCGGGGTTATGTAGAAATGGAGTGGGGCGTAAGTGTTATTGTGAGCAAAGGTGACGATGATCTCTTTGCCAAAAGAATAGGCTTACAATAAATTTGTAACGGCATTTTTTGTAGTCTATAGCGCAAATTCTAACACAACGTAACGATTAAAAACTATCACAACCTCAGATTGTGAAATATTGCGCCGCTGATATGCTCATCCCAGTATAATGTTTTTGAAAGCATGGCTAAAAAAATGCGATACAGGCAGTTCCAAACGCTGTACTATGGCAGTACAAATAATTTTTCGCCTAACTGACAATCAATCTGTTTTACATCTTTTTATCCCTCCCAAAAGCATTCAGCAAGTCTTAAGGAAATATTCTGTCACTCACATGCCATTTATTTGAAACTGTGTTCATTACACTGTTCACCCTGATTCTTATAGGTTATCGCAAGAAATAATAGTAGTTCGAGCAGTTCGATAACGCCGGCAAAGCACTGTTCGCACATTGGGAGTGTCTGTTAACTGAACGATGTGTAACTCATTTCTGCTGTCTGTATGACTTTTCCCACGTAACACTGATGCTTTCAATTACATAGTAATAGTTGCTCTGGCTCATCTCTAGAGGTCGGCTACAATAACTCGTTCTCGGGCCAGATCTAACACCTAGGTCTGTTTTCTCTCTTAAATACCAGTTCAACTCTTGTTCGCTTCATAAAGGCTAGCGCACCACGGTTGCTCATGGATGGAAACAACTTTATTTTCAATCCGGCAAATTTGACAACCCGGGCTCAGGTCTCCCATGAGGGGACTTCGAGGCCTTGCCTCGTCGCCGCCTCTCGGGCATGCTGGACAGCCCACTCTTGTGTGTTGAGGTTGGAGCTGCGCAGAGCGGCGGCCCACTTCGACGCAAGCGCCTCCGGAGCTACTGCCATTGTAGCTGATGTAACCCGACACTCCCACAACATGTGTAACAGCGTCGCTCTAGTTAACTGACATAATTTGCAAATAGCAGTCGGGTATTGCGCGGGGAAAATGTACTGCAATCGCACCGGACTGGGAAATGTTTGTGTTTGCAATTGTCGCCAGATGACTGCCTGGCGACGTTTCAGCATAGGGTGAGGTGGGGGCAGCAACCGCCTGCCTAGCTGGTAGTGCTTGGTGATGTCATTGAACCTGACCAGGCGTTCTCGCGGGTTTTGAACCAGGAGTTCCGAACCCGAAGAGGTGGTCTCCGATTCTGCGCGGCGGGTCAGTTCTCGCGCAGGGCGGTGTGCTACCTCGTTCAAGTTAATGAGGCCTTCATCGGTGGGGGTGGCGACGTGCGCTGGA
Organism: Dermacentor andersoni; assembly: GCF_023375885.2. Classification (NCBI taxonomy): domain Eukaryota; kingdom Metazoa; phylum Arthropoda; class Arachnida; order Ixodida; family Ixodidae; genus Dermacentor; species Dermacentor andersoni. The sequence goes on along the minus strand of NC_092821.1, from coordinate 78,318,330 downwards.
AACCATATGATCGCGGTGTTATCGAAGTGCTGTCGACCAGCCTTCCTTAGAATCTGGAGAGCTTCGGAGGAAATGCGCCCCCGCGCGTAGTTGCGAACTGCGGATTGTGAGTCGCTAAAAACTACCTCGCAGAGGGGGTCGGTAAGCGCAAGCGCAATCGCTACCTCTTCCGCTGTTTCGGGGTATTCCGTTGCGACACTACACGCGTGCGTAAGCCGGGAGCTAACGTCTACGACTACCGCCGTGAACCGGTGTTCTCGTGTGTATTCTGCGGCGTCTACAAAGCGCGTAGTCCTCTTTCCACCCAAGGAGCGCAGCAGTGTCGTGGCACGGGCCTGGCGTCGGCCCCGATTAAATTCGGGGTGCATGTTTCGAGGTATAGGGGCGACAAGCAGCGTGTCGCTGAGGTCGGGTATTTGCTTCAGTTGTGTTCTCCATGAATTCGTAAGCCGAACTCTGCTAGCTAACAATTTGCTTACTACTGTTTAACTCGAAAGGCGTGTTTTCAAATCTCAGTAATTGCTGAACAATGTTTGTTTCTTTATAGTGCCAAATACAGAGCGTGTCAGTGTAATTTGCTTTCGAGGAGGTGATCCCCCGATCCCACGAACCGGAATTGCAGTGACGAGGTTATTGGTTGGTTAGGTGCCCTGCATCAGTTCCTAAAGCTGCATTTTTGGAATAAATTACCCACAAGAAACGCAATCGACGTGCTTACGCGGACGGCAGCGTTGCATCACGGATGTTCTGCTCCATTTCCCTGATTTATTCTATCTGTAGTTTTGCAGCACTGTAGAGTACTGTAAAAAAAAAAAAAAACTACATTTACAGTCTTTTGAAAACGCCTCATATGAGAAGTCCCAGTACAAGGGATCCCCTTGGGGACCTCTTTCTGCATATGCTTTTGTCTTGTGTACTTCCACCACGTAAGGACAGTAACCAACATCTCAGACTGTCAAACATCACCTCAGGTTTGTTAAAACGGCAGCCCATCATGTCGCTACGCACTCAAGTCGAAATCGGTTAAGCACCAGCACGCTCTGTTGCCTTCAGAGTAAAATTAAGCGGCGTAATCTTCGGTAAACACAAACAAAAACGAAACCTCCCACTTCTATTGCTCATTACTACGCGACCAATCAAAAGAACTCCGCGAGGCCACGACCACAAGCACCGCGAGTGAACGACGCCCCGTCGTGCGTACCACGCTCGACTGGCTGCTCTCCTTCCTGTTCTAATCGTGACAGCGCGGGACATCGCCTTCCCTCTCGGATCGTCCCCCGCTCGAGCTGCAGCCTGGCTGCGGTGTGCGGGACGGCCTAATTAAACTCGGGAATTCATGCCAGCCCGATTCCATTAGCCGTCGTATCTATATACGCGGCCGTCGTCATACGCCGTCCGCGCATCGCTCTGTCCGTACTGCGAATCCCAATCTACCACGGACCCCGAGTACCGGAACACGCCTTCCTATCATGCATTCCCATGCGTCATTCCTTCTTCTTCTTCTACGCGGTGACACAAAAGTAACCGAAAAAAAATCGATGTTCAATATTAAAAAAAAAAAAAAAAGCTTAATCAGGATGAGCAAGTGCAGCTTTTTTTCTGTCGCCACTAACTTTCGTTGAAACAAGGTACCTTTACGAGGAAAACGAAGTTTGTTTACTGGCCCATTGACACAAAAATACAACGCTGTAGTTAAAAAGAAAACACGAAAATGTGTAGTATTTTTAGGCGACTGAAAAGATTTAACACGAAAATGGTTACCTCTTTTCTTGGCATAGGTATGCCTAGTGGCCAAATCTCGGAATAAAATTAAACAGAATAGTGGAAGTTCGTTTTATGCATAAACTTCAATGTAGACCAGCTAAAACATTTTTTAATCGCAATTGCGTTCATAGTCACCAAGTTGATCAGTGCTTCACAGCTAACAGTCGGGTCAATAGTGTGAGCGATTCCGTTACAACGCTACCAGTCAATGAAAAATGTACTTACTCTCTTAATAACTTCGGTAATATGAAAAGATAGAGTGCGTCTGTGTGCAATTCTGGAAACCAGGATCGTGCTTCGGTCTACATTGAAATCATTAAATTCTGACCGTACTCTTTGCTTGTGGATCCATTCGGTGTACTTATGTTACCATATATTAGTGAAAAACTGAGAATCTGTTGCAAACGTGCAAGTCAAATGGATACAAATAACCACTGGAAGTTGCATAAAATTAAAAATAAACTGTGATCCGGTGACGTACTTAAACGCACCGAAAAATTCGTCTCTTTTCTACACTGAAATAAACATGATGAATACTGACCTCCATAAGTGCATGTCATTAGCTCAAAAGGGATGATTGCTGCTCTCCGCCGTGTTCAGCTGATAATGATTTAGGGCATAGTGAAGCTTAGTAACTCAGGAGACCAATTGCAATGCATGCTCACTGACCTGGAGAGGCAAAGCAGAAGGGCGGGTGTGAAAATTAATCTACAGAAAACTAAAGTAATGTTTAACAGTCTCGGAAGAGAACAGCAGTTTACGATAGGTGGCGAGGCACTGGAAGTGGTAAGGGAATACATCTACTTAGGGCAGGTAGTGACCACGGACCCGGATCATGAGACTGAAATAACCAGAAGAATAAGAATGGGCTGGGGTGCGTTTGGCAGGCATTCTCAAATCATGAACAGCAGGTTGCCGCTATCCCTCAAGAGGAAAGTGTATAACAGCTGTGTCTTACCAGTACTCACGTACGGGGCAGAAACCTGGAGGCTTACGAAAAGGGTTCTGCTGAAATTGAGGACGACGCAACGAGCTATGGAAAGAAGAATGATAGGTGTAACGTTAAGGGATAAGAAAAGAGCAGATTGGGTGAGGGAACAAACGCGGGTAAATGACATCTTAGTTGAAATCAAGAAAAAGAAATGGGCATGGGCCGGACATGTAATGAGGAGGGAAGATAACCGATGGTCATTAAGGGTTACGGACTGGATTCCAAGGGAAGGGAAGCGTAGTAGGGGGCGGCAGAAAGTTAGGTGGGCGGATGACATTAAGACGTTTGCAGGGACAACATGGCCACAATTAGTACTTGACCGGGGTAGCTGGAGAAGTATGGGAGAGGCCTTTGCCCTGCAGTGGGCGTAACTAGGCTGATGATGATGATGATGATGATGATGAAGGTTCAGTACTGGAGGTTAATCTGTGAAGAAGGAAAGTGAAAACAAAAGATTTTCTTCAAGAAAGAAAGTAACTGTATATTGTTTAAATCGACAATCTCGAATCAACAAATAGAAAGACGTTGTTTTGTAGTTTTCAAAGTTTCGGGATGTTTATAGTTATATATAGATTCCGGAATATTCATTCGCACTACAATTGAGGCTAAATAAGAAATAGCAAAGCACTGTGGTGATAGATGGCTAAAATTGTGGACACTCTCCAAGTGGACTTCTTGTTGAAGTCTCGTGAACGGTGTTTACAATAAGCACACGCTAATGTTTTTATTAGTACCCTGGCCAAAATTTGTTAAAGTTTCTCCTACGTAAGTAGCTAATAGCCTCTTATAAAGTTCACAATATTGGCTTACATATGTGCGTAAGTCGGCGATTCCAGCCACCTGAACCTTTAGAGCGACATTAAATGTTTTTGGCAGTCGCCGGTCGAAGCAGCGCCACAGCTCGACTGCGATATAGTTTCATTGTATGCACGACAGTGAAAAGAAAACCTGGAACGACAGCTTGACTATCATGGAACACATCATATCCGCGATTGTCGCGCGTTCTGAATTAAGAGTTTAAAATGTTTGGGTGTTTCAGTAAAGTCAACAATCTCACGTGAATAACTTGGCAAATTACGTCAGAATCTGAACAAAAACTATACGAGATTCACTACATCTGATCTTTAATTCTTCCCTTAATTGCTTCCAACTGTACTGAAATATATTCACTGATGAAAAATTTCGGAGTTTCCCTTTGATCAGGTTAGAACCAAGTTAAGTTCCAGTGATATTTTTTGGAGCGGGCAGTTTTATTTTCCACGTTAGCCACCCTCGGGACGTAGTGGCCTCCCTGCGGAGGCGATGTGCCCGCCGAATTACCAGTATGAGACGTGAGCAGTCCATAAAGAGCACATGACGCTCCCGAGCTCTTTTCACGCCTTTCCACGTGCACCCCTACTGCACCCCTCGTCTATTGCTTACACTTCTCCCGACGTACTAGCCTCCCTCTTTTACCGCGGACATCACTCCATTCAAAGTTAAGGGGCGTTAGATTTGGGGAGTGGGGCGATGGGGGTGTGGAGGGATGGAGGCAGGCAGCATCGGCTCCGCGAAGAACTGACGCAGTCGACAGGATGGGGAATACATAGCGTGGGGGAAAAGTGGGACAGCGAGCATCCAGCTGGAACGGAAGAACGAAAAAGAAAACTAAATTGAAGGATGATATCGCGATGTTACAAATAAAGTAAGGTGGGGAGGGGGCACTAGGCGGGCGGCATTGAGGGGGAGCACCGCGTGGCTGCCAGCCTAGCGGCACTCCGTGATATGATGCGACGTGCATGCTCTTTTGCTGGCAGTTATGGGGAGGGGGAATGTGAGGGGGACATGACAGGACGAGGAGAGGGATAATCGGGAGGTTTGCGGAGAGCAGCGTAGCCGGGCGATGCGAGGTGCCGGATATTTATTAATACTTTATTCATCTCATCAGTTTACAAGCCCGCGGTCCCTCCCTGCTCTCCGCGACTTCCGCCGCTGTAGAGTACACCGTTGTGGGAGGAAAGAGGAAGTGTAAGGTTTGGTTCCTGCCTGCTCCTCTCTGTACTTTGTGCGTTGCTTATTTTTCAGCTTGGATTAGGGAAGGGGGGGGGGCAGTAGCGAATGAGTTTCGTCGGCCAACGCGTCCTCTCAGTTAACAGACGACGGCTTAAGTGTGAGGGGACGTGAGCAGACGACAGCATTAGAGGTGGTGTTGGGGAGAGTTTGCAGACGGATTCAGAACCACGCGGAACGGCGGTCTGCGAAGCGTCCCTTCCTTTGTAAGCTACGTTCGTCGTGCCAAGGCATTCATGTTTGATGGCGAGCTAAGTTGGCGGTGCGAGACGGCGCGTTCAACTTGAGCGAGGGGTAGTGCGGATGGCATCGAATGGGCTTCGAATGGCAGGGTGACTCTACCGGGACTGGCGAGGACGTCGAGCGGGGCGTGATGTACCGCGCTAGGGCTGTGTACGTGCGTCTGTGTCAATGGCGGATTACGATCCTTAATTAATAGGCCTAATCCGGTTTGCTTGGCGATGATATGATCCAGATTAGTGGTGGCAGAGTCAGCCCCTCTTCGGATTTGACGCTTGGCATGTGGCCCTTGCGGGGGTCTAAGGATATAATCGGCTTTGTGGTTTGGATTGCCTGACTGGTTGCGGGAAGTTCCCTGGCGTTTCGTTCTATTTTTTTTTTCGCTCTTTGTAATCGAATTGATTCGCCAGGATCTTAGCATTGTAAGCAAGAAAAGAGTTTATGCAGTGTTTATTCTTCATAGAGGGCCAGAAAGGTAGGACGAAAATGACAGATAATGAAGAGCATCTCTGTTCCTAGTACTAACCACGCTTTTCGCTGCCTCACATGGTAACCAAGGAAGTACCGTAGTCATGCTGTAAGCACTGCCATAGTATTTGTGAACATTGTTGCTGTGAAAAGATTGTGGTCAATTGCAGGGCCGCTGTCATGGCAACGCCGCTGTCGTCTTCGTCGTAACATTGTTATTATGCCTTAATTGTAATCGTTATTGCCATTGTGGTCGTTGTACTCCTCTTAGAGCGTTCATTGTCATGATGTTAACAACTTCCTTGCACATTTATTGAGTTAGCCTGCCAAATATTTCAAAGTTACTTGCTTTTTGACAATGCGTTGCAATATTTAAGCAAAAGTCTGACTTATTTGTAGTTACGCAGGTTTATTAGACAGAGGTTAGAGCTTGTACAATTTTATATGTTTGCTAGCAGCAGCATTTAAGCTACCACTACGCGTTATACAATAAGTGTTTTCTTTTCGGTGTGTCAAATGTTAGATACCGTCTTCATATGGTATTGTGTGGTTCGTGCAATTCCTCTCCTGTACCGTGTCCTTCTTACTTAGATCCCACATGGGATTGATTGTCCTGAGATATGAATGAATGAATGAATGAATGAATGAATGAATGAATGAATGAATGAATGAATGAATGAATGAATGAATAACCAGACACGAAGACAAGCCCTTTTCCTGGCCCATAAGAGCTGGTTGCAACAAAATTTTCATTCTTGAGACTTACACTACGACAGAGAAAGGGGTTTCCTGTGTGCAAATGTCGAAGGCTATAAAGAGCAGAATAATGTATTCACTCGATTCTATGCGCATTCTATTGCAATGCGAAAGAAGTTTTCAAAGCCACAAACAAAAATTTTAGTGCCCTCGATCGTAACGCGCAACGTGGTTTTTATGCTTCAAAAGATTACAGATACGATGCTCTTGTTTGTTCACTCAGCAGATTCTCACCGTAAAAGAAACATCAATGATAATTTGTTTTTCATTGGGAACAAAACTAAACAAACACCCGATACGAACTCCAGTAAACATGGCATAAGTGATTATTGCTGTGGCAGGCCTCCTTATTGCTCTAGACAACAAGAGCACATGATTTCAGGTTGGCGTCAGGAATTTGAGATGGCACATTTCTTAAACTTCTTGCATAGCTCCATGAAATCAAGAGGAAGCTTTAGCACGGTGCCCATTCCGACTTGCCTCTTTGTATGCATGTAAAGTGCAGAAATGTGTATATTATACGACCACTGAAACCATTTAGAGTAAATCTTGTTGCACTTGAGACAAAAAAGTAAATGAAAAGGAAATACACAAGTCATAATTTCATTTATTACATCGCATTTTTTAAAATATCGCCGCAATTGTTGTTTCATCAGATTATTGGCAGCACGAAGTTTATAAAGCAGTAACGCAGCACCAAAAAAAAAAACAAAAAAAAATACATTATCGCCACTTTGTGAACTACATATCCGTTAGAGCATCTCATGTGAAGAAATACAATATATACATTTCCAGCGTACGCGACATTTTTAAAATTATTACGAGGCTGGTGCAAATATATTCTCCCGAATTATAGATATGTTTGAGAGCGGCGTATAATACATCAATTTTCTCCCCTTTATATGCTTTGTTAGGCGCAGTTTATAATATTATTAAATCATATTTTAAGGTAGCGTTTCAGGGTTGCAAGCTAGAACCCAAGTTTTTCTTTAGTTTGGCGATTTTCACCACGTTTTTAAGTGAAAATCTGCTTCCTAGAGTCCCTACATTTAACTTCTTCTTTTAAAGGTAGCAAACCTGATCAAATTCGACGCTATGGATCGATGCCGTTTCCTTGTGTTTACATCGGAGCTCCTGACATAATCTTTCTTTTTAAAGAGCCCGCACGAACCTAGCGCAACTCCCGTCCCCAACGCGACTGAGGTTTCCGCCTTCGCGAAGAAAACGAAACAAAAGGCAAACCTCATTCATTGGAGGTGGGGGGTGGGGGGGGAGGTATCATGTTTTTTGAGCATAGTACGGTGCACATAAGTACAAACACAAGGAAAACAAAATAAAATGGCGATACGCCGTGTGCAAACTTTGCATGGTTCAGCTTTGTGGAAATTCTGTGCAGCAGCACAAACTGACAACCGAACGATTAACTGCATATGAAGAGCTAGCCGACGCAGTGAACTCCGACGATGCGTGGTCACCGAGAAGACATATTGGGGAGAGCGGGAGGATTTGCAATGGAACTTACAGTACAAAGCTCAGCGGAACAAAAACGCGGAAGGATGGAATTGACATTTGGGTTCCGCGACTTCAGGCATGAAGACGCTGAAAAAAAAATTGCGGAATTAGGAACGAATTGTCTTACGACAATTCAGTTGTTTGCGGCGCTGCAGCGTATAATGAGACAACTCAGTTAGAACTGCAAAACCGGCAGATTGCGCGCTGGTTTACTGGCCGAACCGGCCGCCGGTGGATATGTAGCAATCCTCCTGGCGACGTTTAGATTAGATAACCCACATTTTTTTTGTTGAAAATGACACAAAGCTTGTCACAATGGTAGTTTCGGAGTTAGCACTCAAATCTTACCAGGACGTCGTTTTTGAGCCCGTTTTCTTGTCCAGAAGCAAAGTGCGCCTTAGCATTGAGTAAATACGGTAGGTGCGGACACGTTCGGCCAGAACGCGTGTCGTCTGCCAATTAGGGAAGCTCCCTGCTGCGCTTGACCTGGAAGCGAGAGGCGGCGGCCGCCGCCTTGGGAATTGTCGCGATCCTGCAGCCGAAGCAAGGCAGCCTCGCGACCGGTACGAGCCCAGAGCGCCGTCGCATTCGTCTCAATTCCGGCAACTGCCTCGCCTCTCGCCCTTCTCGCCGCGTGCCATGAGTGCGCGCGCTTCTTTCAGTGCGACGGCTGTGGAAAATGATCCATTTTGACTCGACTATAGGTGACAAACGAGGGCCGGTTCACCTCAGAATAGTTTATGCTGGTGGCTACAAAGCAGCGAAAAACAGACAAACAAGTGACCTATTTATGTATGTTTCATCACAGGCTTAAAAACAATAATAAGACCAGTAGCAAATGAAGTACCGAAAAAAAAAAGCTAGGCCTACACTCGTCCCGGCTAGCTCTCTCAGTATGCTGTCACGTAATTACACTGTGATGGTTCAACAGCAGTGCGAGCGTACGCCACGGTTTACCTTGCGGACTCGAATTTATCGGAGTGACCTTTCAATACCTCGTATCTCTTGCCAAGCTGCGACTTCTTCTGCATTTTGACGTCTTGGCCTAAGTTCGACCTACCTCTAGTTTCAGAATGGATACCTCCAAAGCGGGTGGGGCCTGTCTAAACTCTATAAAGAAATATGGGTGGCCGATGGCGGGATCGAACCTCCGTCTTGAAGCGCTGCCACCCTCTCCTCTAATCGGTAGGCCACGATCGCCGCATGTTTGTATCCTGCCAAAGCCACTCATTGAAGCGCCTGCCGGGTATGTCACGTGCCACTTTCCCACGTTCTTACTTCGCGAAAACTAGCGCGTTGAGACGCAGTGGTAAAGTGGGCAGCGGGCCTCATGAATCGGCGCATATTTTCCGCCAGAGAGCTACATACAAAGTGGCGGTAGTCCGCCTTTTATGCTATTTCATTAAAATTGGGAAACTCGGGTGGTTTCCCCTGTTCCGAAGTCTTCAGCCGCGACGGAAGCACTATAACATAGCGGACGCAACCATCCTCCTCAAGAACAACCCGAATCTAGGCCAGCCTCAATTACAGATCGACCATCGAAGCTCCGAAGGTCAGAAATCGAATGGCTTTCCCCGAAGCTAAGCTAATTTCTGGCCTCGTTGTCACTGATTTCTTTTCGCACTGCACTATCCTCCCGTCTGCCTAGCACGTTCGATTTTCTGCACTTTATGAATGTTAGCCTTGCCAGCTCAGCCAGAATTTCGCCCCGAGCTGCCGTGATCTAGTTGGCTACCTAACTAAACGAAACTGACCTGTCCAGCACACGTCACAACAGACAAGCGTTTCGGCAAACGGCATTCCAGTTTCGGAGCTGACACTGGACTTTTCTGCATTACTGTTCTTTGGAGCGAATTGAAGCTTCCCTGTGTATGGTGGATGCGTCGCAATGCACATTGTAGCTTCCTCGTCTGGTATAGTAGTAGCCATTGCGGCCTGCAGAATACATACATTTAGATGGCAGGCACCGGTATATTTTGATATTCCTCACTTTAGGCGCAACGAGGGCGAAGCTATGAGAACGAAAAAGTGAGCTGACCACGATGACCCAATAATCACGACGAGTTGACGAATACAACCATGATCGTCGACATGGCAAGAAACATAGAGACATTAGCACATCAAGTGCTGTTTAGCGTTTCGACTGCTGATAATGCAGTAAGAAATTGCTAAATAAAACGCACAGCACACTTGAGAAAAGGCAGAACGAAACAGAATACGCAAAGGCAAACGTTGGGACAGTGTTTAATGACAGGACACCACGCATCTGGGAACAAGTCGATTGCGCCGACAGACGAGCATTTTTTTCCTGTTCTTCACCAAACAATGACATTCTTAATGAACTTCTTTCGTAAACGTAGATAGAGGTAAAAAATAAAACCTCGAGTGAAACGCACCCTCCAGGGATGACGGTGGAAGTAAGACAGAGAGAAAGAAACGTTTATTGTTCGAAACAGTGTCTCCGAGCGAGGCCCGGTATCACCCTAAGGTGAGAATGCTCCTTAGTCCAGGAACCCTCTGGCTTCGACTGCACTCTTCTCCCTGGCGACGAGTTGTCGTTGGTCTTCCAGGTCCCCGAGGATGAGCTTGGCCTGCCACGTTTCGAATAGGTGGTTTGCTTCTTGTGCTCGTTTTGCGCCCGTTTCTGGTTGCATTTCCCTGCCTTCCTGCCATGAGCATTCCAGGAGCAAGTGGGCCAGAGTGTAGGGTGCGTTGCAGAGCGGGCAGAAGTAGCCGTGGAGCGTCGGGTAGAGGCGGTGCATTATCGTTCCGTGAGTGTATGTGTTACTTTGTAGGCGTCTGAGGATCATGTCTTCTTCTTTGCCTCGAAGGCAGCGGCTGCGGCACTTGGACCTACGCGTACGTCAGAAACTTTCTGACGGACCGCATGGGAACCGTAAGGATCTGCAACAGCTTTCTACTTCCACAGCTTCCTACTTCCAAACAGAGGCACTCTGCAAAGGTGGGTCACCTCACCGCTTCTCTTCAACGTAGCCATAATCGAGGTGCCCAAACTCCTCGAAACCACTCCAGATCTGCGTCACGCTATGTATGCTAATGACGTCACGCTCTGGTCCAGAGCTACGAACACCGGAAGGCAAGAAAGTAGCTTACAAGAAGCCGTAAACACCATCGAAAGCTATCTTCAATACTGGAGTCTCCGGTGTGCCCCCGACAAGTCTGAGCGCCTCGACCTGAAAGCAACAACGACAGGCAGGCCACCCAGCTACGAAGAGCCCGACCCAGCGTCACCCTCAACGGGACAATCATCCAGAAAGTCGACACCATACGAATACTTGGACTCCACATCCACAAGGATGGATCGGGAGCTGCCAGCCTATCGAGACTGCAAGGCACCCTTTCGCAACTAACGCACCTCGTAAAGAGGATGTGAAGCCAAAGAAGCGGTGCAAGTAAGCATAACTTTTTTAGTGCTTAGTTGTGCATGTTAAGAAGTTGAGGTACCCTGTTTTATTCATGGTTGTGTCCTCCTGTGCGTAATATCTTTCTGGCGTTTATGGTAATTGAATGAATAAATCAATTGTGATTACAATGGCTCTTTTCTTTCGCGCAAACCTAAGTGAGTATAGGTCGAGGCATAAGAAGGTACGGGCCAGTTCACTTTCGCATATACATAATACAGCCTAGCAGTCACGGGAACCCCAATTGACGTCGATGGATGCCGTGATTGAACGTGACAATTGTTTGTTCTGCAGCGTTGTCCATACAGCGATCTCAAAATGGTTCAGCGCTTTGGCGCTCCGTTGCTGAACCCCTACTTGCGGGTGCGCGTCCGGGCAGCCTAGTTGAGGTAAACTTATTCGAACCCTCCACTAAATCGCCTCTCACAGCAGAGGCGCTTCTTTCGCAAGGAATCAATCAATCAATCAATCAATCAATCAATCAATCAATCAATCAATCAATCAATCAATCAATCAATCAATCAATCAATCAATCAATAAATAAATAAATAAATAAATAAATAAATAAATAAATAAATAAATAAATAAATAAATAAATAAATAAATAAATTAATTAATTAATTAATCAGTGAGTGAGTCAGTCAGCAGAAAGCTTAACAGCTCACTTCAGCAACAGGGAATGAAACGACAAAGCAACCTTAAGAGCAACGTGTCTGTGGTTATAAAATGCAATGAGACCTAGTGGAATAAAACTTCAAGATCTCAGGTACTGTCTTTGAAAGTGTCGGTTGTAGCAATAATAGCCACATGTATTCATGGATTTTAAAGTTTAGATGTCGCGGTGGTACAGAACTAGTAGAAGTTGCGAAAGCTGTCAGCTTGTGAGATTGATGACATATTTTTTTCTTCTGCAGTGCCATCAGCCAACATGGCAACACAGTCGTAAAATTCTGTGCGCTATTCCTAGTCTGTCTAGCTTTTTTCTGACTTCTTTTTAGCAATCGGGCAGAATGTGCGATATATGTCAAGTCCCTTTAATCCATCCTCAATGGTTCCTAGATAGCTCACTGGAGACGCGAGCTCAAAATTGCGGCATGAGTTGCGCCATTTGTACATTCAAGAGTTAGAATGCCGAGAACGTCGGTGCTGTTAGGAGAGTGCCCGCTACATACGGCAGATAATTTGGGCCAAAGCTACGTTTCTTTACTATATGCATTGATCGGTTATGTCGTCTTTCCAATAGTAAAATATAAGAGGCATCTCGAACAGCGCCTTCGTCGATATAGAACTAGCTTGTTACGACGAAGCACAGCGATCATTATCTTGCAGGATATTTCCCAGCTTCTCCCACGTAAAACAGTTATTATCGATTAGTTCCATCGGTCGCGTCTCGTTAGCCTTCGGAGAATAGGAAACAAATGAGGCTGGCTTCATTTCTGAACTAAACACAAGCCCACGGACGTGACTTTAACGGGCGGTGCTATTTGATGCGTTGTTACTGAGGTTTCAACTGACCTGAGCAGGGTGCAAGGGTTGCGCCAGTTCAGGGCATAAGAAGCATTTCGCTGAATCGGAAAATCTCGCAAACTTACTGCTCCACTTTTCGTCAAATTCATGATAACTCGTTCAAATGATGATGTGTAATGCTCTTTGGCGCAAGGGCCAGATAAACGTGTTAAGGACCGGTTATTTTCTACTAAAAAAAAGTTAAATTTTCGTTCCCACATTTTATGCAAGTTGACCTCCTCTCTTAAACAAAGCGAGTATTATTAATATATACATTGACGTGTTGCTCATGGATATAATTGCTGTTCTTGCTGTATGTATAATAGGGTATATAATGGTCCCTTACGCTGACTCAGAATTCCCTCCTCAATATCCGAGGAAGCATCCTTTGGTCATGAACCTTAATGGACAGGAATGTTTTGATTCAGCCTTATCACGTTTTTTTCGGCCTACACAATTTAATCCGCACGCAGTAGCTCTCGGAGCTTGGGTAAAAGCTGCGAGCCTGAGTGAAGTACAGGCTGCGAATTATCAAAGCGTCAGGTTTCATGCGCCTCCTCCTCCTTTTTCTTGTTCAAATGAAACTAGACAACCTTTATTTCTCTTCCAGTCTACAACCAAAATAAAAAGTGTTTTTCTGTAGCCAGTATTCACTCACTAAGGCACCTGAACCATCGCTGTGCTGAAATTTCACGCGCCATTGAACATGATTGGACTGATGACATTAAAACTCCACACACTTCTTATTCTAATTATGTGTTATTTTAGGACTTTCGGCAGGACACATTATGTCTTCCAGTGAGATTGACACGTTTCAAGTGTCGCCGATGGCCGCCAGAGGTTATCTTGTGGAGAATCAAGTCTTTTAAAAAGAATTATACATCGTGCATGATAGTGCCACGATGGGTATACCAGATGAATACCAGATGGGTATTTTAATCCGACATTTCAACCTTTATTAAATAATCGAGTAATATGTGTTTTTGCTCGGAGATTTCACGTTGTTTCTTCTCTTTACGCCTGCAAAGGCTTTGCGAACAACATTACCAACAACAACGGGGAATTAGAACAACGTATTGAATTTTCACGCGATACAACGAAAATACGAACTTTCGTTGTCAGAATAAAATTTTTTCAATAAAAAACTTTAGGCAAAAGTAGAAATCAGGGCTCTCTTCTAGTTCTATTGGAATGTTCAAATGTGCGTACAGTCGTTGTCCAAACTTTATGGGCCACGGAGAAAAGAGTGAATATTCGGAAGCTTCTGAATGCGGCCCATTACTCAAATTCACAGCCTTTGCTAGTGTATGTGAAAATACACTGCTGTAAAATTTCAATGAGAATGGCACAGACTGCTCAGAAATTCAACGTTTATTTTGTTTAAATCTCGTGGTCTGTAAAGTTTTTCAGGTGAGTTTATCCAGCGCATCTTTCTCCAGGACACGCATACCTTACTGCCCCTGTGTTCACTGGTGTCGTTCTGGTGCAGAGAACTATAGATAGAGTTGAATATAGTTATTTCTACATAGTGCAGCAGCACTGGAGCAATTGCAGATGTGGAAAAAAATAACACATCATCATCATCATCATCATCATCATCATCATCCTGGTTACGCCCACTGCAGGGCAAACGCCTCCCCCATACGTCTCCAACTACCCCGGTCATGTATTAATTGTGGCCATGTTGTCCCTGCAAACTTCTTAATCTCATCCGCCCACCTAACTTTCTGCCGCCCCCTGCTACGCTTCCCTTCCCTTGGAATCCAGTCCGTAACCCTTAATGACCATCGGTTATCTTCCCTGCTCATTACATGTCCTGCCCATGCCCATTTCATTTTCTTGATTTCAACTAAGATGTCATTAACTAGCCTTTGTTCCCTCACTCAATCTGCTCTTTTCTTATCCTTTAACATTACACCCATCATTCTTCTTTCCATAGCTCGTTACGTCATCCTCAATTTAAGTAGAACCCTTTTCGTAAGCCTCCAGGTTTCTGCCTCTCACGTGAGTACCGGTAGGACACAGCTGTTATACACTTTTCTCTTGAGGGATAATGGCAATCCGCTGTTCATGATCTGAGAATGCCTGCCAAATGCACCCCAGACCATTCTTATTCGTCTGATTATTTCAGTCTCATGATCCGCATCCGCTGTCACTACCTGCCTTAAATAGATGTATTCCCTTACCACTTCCAGTGCCTCGCTACCTATCGTAAACTGCTTTTGTCTTCCGAGACTGTTGAACATTAGTTTTCTGCAGATTAATTTTTGGACCCACCCGTCTACTTTGCCTCTGCAGGTCAGTGAGCATGCACTGCAATTGGTGTCCTGAGTTACTAAGCAAGGCAATATCATCAGCGAATCTCAAGTTGCTAAGGTATTCTCCATCAACTTTTATCCCCAATTCTTCCCACTCCAAGTCCCTGAATACCTTCTGTAAACACGCTGTGAATAGCATGGGAGAGATCGTATCTCCCTGCCTGACGCCTTTCTTTATTGGCATTTTGTTGCTTTCTTTATGGAGGACTACGGTGGCTGTACCTCCTATATGAATACAACAATCACATAATAATGGCGGACAAAAATCACTCGATGGTCAATGAACTAACCCATCCAGGCACACCGTACCCACATTGTACACTTGAAGAAGTAAAGCAAGAATATGTTTAACCATGAGTTTTAGGCTTAAATACCAAAAAAAAAAGAAGTACAAGAAGAGAACCACGTGTACATCATGATTTAGCGATTCCTAGATGTTTATAGAAGCTGCCGCAGTGTGAGAAATTAATTTCAGTATGCAAGAACTTTGAGCACTCAATGTGGCGACGAGTTCAAAGTAGCGCCGGAGTCAGTGAGGATTACAGGAAAGAAAAATCTCCTTTCCGCATGATTCTGGAGAAAAAAAAGTTCCAAACTGCATACTCGTATACAAGAATGGAATGGATCAGTTTCCTGTATGTTAGCATTTTTGTTTCTTGAAGGGCAACATGAACAATGCGTTAAGGGTAGCTTGGTTATTGTGTTTTCGTCTTTTCGTCAGTATTTTATATTACTTCAACAAGACAAATCATTCATCAAATACACGTCTATTCATGTAATGCCCATTTGCAAGCAAAGTTATCTAGCGAAGAATGGAAGTTCTCGTTCAACAGTGCTGGGCCACTAGAAATGTTTCTATTAATGCTCCTCTCTACGGAGAATATAAATTCGGTGCTTCTAATAAATAAGCCTAAGATTGCGGGTCAGTGGTCACCTTCTTTCCGTTTAAGACCTTTTACCCCTTCACGGTGCTTTAATTACGCAGAAAAAATTACGCGCAGAATATGGTGTGCAATGTTTCAAGAAAACGAAAAATAGTTTGTACCATTACACAAGCACCACCTGACCAAAACATAAATTAGATAATAGCGTTTCAAGATCTAGTGTTTGCTTTACCAACTTCGCGATAAAACATGATACGCGGATAATTCTGATCCTGCGCTGTCGATCTCAGCGTTGGAAAACTGAGAACTGGAGAAAATCTATAATTGTGCTCTAAGTTGACAAAGGGCAATAACAGCCATGCAATCGCAGAACTGAATCAAAAGAGATGTCGCGATTTTTTGCATTTTGCTATCCAAAGCACGTAGAAAATGGAGCCAAACTCATTAATGCAGCTTCGCACGTAGTAGTGGTAATTGTGAGTACTTAATTAAAGCCTCGTCTATATTCACGTTCACACTTTTAGCCACCACTATTTAGCGGTTCAAAAATAAGAGGTGCACTGCTCAAATTGGGTTTAATAATTAATCAGGGCCTAATTATCCCAGCTTGTGCCTTTCTGCCACATGTAGCTATCGAATACACCCTCCCTTAATAAACAACTTTTTTTCTCGTTTCAGTGGCTTTTCTTTGACAAAAATAGAGCTGAGAAATTGCTTAGCATGATGGCTGGACGTAGCTTTGATCACTGGCTTTTAGTGGGGCTCCCGTAACAGCAGGCATCCTTCACATTGAACAATTTGTGTGGTAGTTAACTATTTTTCTCAGGTGACTTCTCTGTGGGGCGTACCTGATACAGTGTATAATATGAAGGCACCCAAGATTTCCATGTTATTTTTTTTTCGGAAGTGCCAAGAATGAGCCTTTGTAATTTGTGGCCGTGAGTTAACGTTACTCCTGATCGGTAATCAAATTTATTTACAAACCTCAGGTGAAAAGCGCTAATGAAACAACGTTCTAAAGTTTCCTAAAACCGACTCATTATGTTCGTTTTCCTCGTGGAACGCGCACTTCTGACCACGCACTGTCCACCGGGCGAGCCCTTACGCACGGCCAACCATAGTTCTGTACGACAACCATAGTTTGTTTTATAGGGTCGATATTTTGCACGCTGGCTGCACTCGCATACTTACGACATAAATCATGCTGCGGGCACAAAGATAATGTGTGTTGCATAAGCTCTATGGAGGAAGACTAGGTCCCTATGGCGGCTACACCTCCTATATATGTGTAGGAGCAATATATCGGGTTGAGTAACGTATCGGTGGTGGTAGTTAGAATCCTAACCCCCGTATTGAGAAATGCAAGCTAAGTTGAAGCCCACGCTTGACTTCATCTAAGTGACGCCTACCGTGAACGCGCCGAAGGAAACACACTGAGCGTCTTTGGGCACGTTAACACCAGGCCTCATTTAAATCAAGTCAAGCATGGGCTTCGACATAAGTTGCTTATCTGAATACGGGGGTAAGAGACGGTTTTAGCTGTGAACGCTGTCTTACAGTCCGCTGCACTTACATTTCAGACGCTGCAGAGAATGGCATTGAGTTCTCGTGTTTCATGATCCCGTGTCCCATGAGGCACGAATGACGCGCGATGAGCTTGGTTGCAAGACGACGAAGTGCACACAAGGTCAGAGGAAGTAACCACACAAGCGAACCATGACTAAATGTTTACGTTGCCTCTGCGCTGTACATATATGTATAAACAGTTGCCTTATTTGCTATATCCTTTCTCGTCGACCTTTGACTTCCCTACCCTTATTCCCGCAGTGCTCAATGTTCAGGTGTCAGGAGCCTTCGCCAGACAGTTAAAGGGATTTCTGCCGCAGTTTTCCTTCCTTTCCTTTTTTCAGAATTTACTTGATTAAACAACTGATTACAGCTACTGCTACGAAAACGCTTGCCTCGATCGCTTTGTTGGCGCAGCGAACAACAGCGTCCTGCTTTCCACTTCCGGTGTGAGCGCTGCTGCTTGCGCACAATCGCTCCCGCTGAGCGTACGCATCGAGATATTTAACGCGTTGATGTTGTTTGATATTTAGCTGTGGCCTCCGTGCATCTATCTCACACGGGTTCCTAAAGCAAGGCCTCCGTGATTGGCTGATGTGACGCCGTGCGCACTTTTGCCGTGTCATTGCGGTTGTCGTGCAGCCTCCGTGTTATGCAGACGCTCGCATCAAGCGGAAAAAAATATTGCTGCCCTTACAGCCACCTTATATATGAGTCGCACGGCAGAGCTTTGCGTCACGCCAGAATTGGCTAAATAGGCAGCTAGCCAGAAAGTGGCTTCGCGCAGCGTTTACGGTGACCATGTGCATACGGAATATCGCTTATAGCAAAGCATTCTTTGACTCCTAAGCCCACTGCCTACGTTCGCACGATCGACGGAAAAGCGACGCGTTTAAGTGTGTGCCGTCACTATCGCTTCTCACAAACGAAATCACATCTCTTTCACGTGCAAAACATGCTTATCGGATTACTGCGATGAGAAGCGCCGATATTTTGATTAGCTGTCAAGCGCGATGCACACGAAAGTATTACCCGTGCTCAAGTATCCTGTCGCCTAAATAACCACTCGCCGATCCCTGCGCGTATAATTCGGTTACGCAACGATGAGCGACGGATTTCAATTTCCACGTTGTAGAATGCAACTAGTCGTAAAGCGGCTCAAGCAGCTCAGCCTGCTGCGAGACTACCACTACATTAGATTATTATAGAGATTAACGCGTATGCCCGTTATCGATATACCTGTCCCACGAACCACTTCGTGTGTATTTACGCTTACTGACACGACACCATTGCCATCCATTGACGTCGGTTCTACATGAGCGGCCGGACAGCAGTTTCATAAGTGCACTCCGCTGCCATCTACCCCACATAACATCAGACTATGGCCTTCCATATCACCCCGTCAAACCACCGTGGGTGATGGTTCAACCTTCCGTATGCGTACATGTCTCGGGCATACTAAAGAAATCATTGGTTCCCGTCAGTGGACTACAACAACTTGCTCTCGCGTACATCTGGTCAGAATACCAGACATATGTTCATGTCTACACAGACGGCTCCGCGTCACCAAAGGCATCAACAGCAGCTGTGGTGATACCAGCCCAACAGATGACTCGAGGTTTCATGCTAGACCATAATTCTACATCAACCGCTGCAGAGCTTGTGGCTATTCGGGAAGCGATTCGCCACATCTGCGGGGAAAGACCTCAAAAGTGGTGCATTTTCACGGACTCAAAACCCGTGCTGCGAATTTCGCGATGCTTCCTGCGCCACACCGCATATCAGGTTCTGGCACTGCAGATCACCGAGCTACTTTCATGCGCTCAAGAAAAACACCACCGCATAGTGTTCCAATGGATCCCGGGACACTGTGGGCTCAACGGTAATGAGATGGCCGATGCTGCAGCAAGGCGCGCCCTCAGCAATGGCCTGCGAACTGTAGTGCCATTCTCCAGACCGGACATCACATGCCTCCTGTCGGAATCGATGAGGAGTGCGACGAGAAGATACTGGGCCCAGCCAGACGCTCGTCATGTCCGCCTTAAAAGGCTGGATGCCGATAAGAAATTTCCTATTCTGCGTGGGATTCCTCGCCCTCATACATGCCTGATACACAGAATGCGATTAGGCGTCGCCTTCACGCGCAAATATTTGCACATTATTGGACGGACAGACTCCCCGGACTGTTCAGTGTGTGGCGCTGTAGAGAATATAGAACATGTGCTCGTGGTGTGCCCTGAGTATGCGCGCGAAAGACTGACAATGGCAGATACCTTGAGACATTTACATTATGGACCACTGTCGGAGGACCTCTTGCTAGGCGCATGGCCACAGAGTTGGCAGACGACAGAGACAATGCGTGCTCTTTTACGTTTCCTAAGTGACACGGGCCTGGACTCATGCCTGTGATACCAGTTGTGTAATGTGTCCTTCACCTCGTTCCTCCCCTTATCATTTCCCATTGTGACACTTTTTCTTCCCCTCTTACCCTTCCCTTACGTAGAGTAGCAGGCCAGATGCTCCATTATCCGGCCGACCTCTCTACATTTTCCACTCATTAAGATACTTCTTCTATGGAGATTAACTTCTAATGCCAACCACCTTCGAATCCGGGCGGCGACAAACAGTCTCCTGTTTGCTTGAGGTAATCAGGTTTTCCTACATCTACTGCAGTCTAGAATTTTGCCTTTGCTCAGTTATTTCTCTCGATTAAAGCTTTTGTGCCCGTGATGACACCGGCGCCACGTCTTCTCTGCTTTGAAAGCGAACCTTTCTTTGCCTACTAGCCTGCGATTTGGCGTGTCGCACGTGAACGTGGTCAAGGTGGCCGTCATTGTCGGCAGTCTGGCCTAGTGAAATCAATCACGCGAAACCCCGGGAAAGTGATTGTATCCGCCGATCACTTTGCCGAGGATTCGCACGGCTCGGTTCCGGACGCGTCGTTGTATGCGGCTGACAGCGTTTCTCGCACGACACGCCAAGCTCGCTATTTTTCGCAGAGTGCCAGGGACACTTTAAGCCGTGAACTCCAACGCAGCCCATGCCGAGTCACGCGAAATGTCACGAATGTGGAAGTATCCCCAAAACATATGACTCGAGAATGTCAGCCCTGAATAAAATTTGCCCTGAATAAAATGACGCCGTTGTTGATGACCGTTACGACGCGTTCATCGCTGAAGTCAGTTGCGTGTTGCTTACGGTAATGCGCCGTTTTGTCAATAAAGCAACTTAAGGTTGGCTTGCACTGATTCCCACAGAGCCAGAGATCGGCGCTTTTTTTTTTTCTACCAATACTTCAAAAGTATCGTGCTTATATTTACCGCAGACTGGTTAACACTCCCATAATATTTGGACCCCGTAAAGACGGTGAATGTTCTCTAAGGTTCCTGCTGCCCACTGTGGTGGTTTAGCGACTATGGCGTTGCGTCGCTAAGCACACGGTCGCTGGATCAAATCCCGGCCACACTGCGATGGAGACGAAAAAAAAAAAAACAAAACAAAAAACGTCTGTGTGTCTTGCATTGAGGCACGTTAATGATCCCAATCTAACCAAAATTAATCCGCCGTAACTTCGGCGTGCTTGATAAACACATTGCGTTTCTGGCACGTAAAACGCCAAAATTAAATTACATTAATTATGGTGCTCAATCCAAAAATGTATTGGCATTCTGTTACAATGCACCTAATCGCTTCTGAACTATTACCGAAAAAAAAAAATTGCAGCGTTTCATCCTGTAGCGAATATCTTTCTCCTATACGTTTCTTGTTCTGGCTGGGTGCAGTGGCGCCCCGTCGCGGCGTCCGCCTAAGACTGGCTGCATTCGCTCGACCAGCCGCACCACTAGCTCTCTAATTCTAGTGCACCATACTTTAGAACCTGCATGCTGCACTGCTTCTTTCGAGAGTAGACTTGCTTCATTGAAGGAAACAGAACTGGGGCCGAATTAACAAAGCATTTTCTTTCGTAAGGGCTCCTTGCCATTGGCCGCCCACCTTTAATAATGATATGCCCTGCATCCAGATTGGCTGAAATGTTATCCTACGAACAATTTTAGCATGAGCGGGTTTCGTGAATTTGGGCCCTGGTGTGCAACTGCGTCAGTTTTATGCAGTTCGCTTCCCGTTTTTGCAGCCATCGTGGCAATGTATGGTGAAATTTCGCCACCGCATTTGACGGCGCGAACTCGGTCCAAGTGTTTTTCAAATAGCTGAAAAATGTTTAAAGTAACATTTGGTAAAATATACTTCAGAACAGAACTCGTAGTTATATTTTCAAACGGACGCTTTCACGTGTCGTATACAGTTGAACTGTGTGCTCAGTAGGAAATAGAAAACCTACGAGTGGTATGATGGCTTAGCTAAGGAAGGTGAATGCAAGCTTATTTCTTAATTCTTTTGATTAACTATCTTTTCTGACTTGACACAAAACGGACAGATGTGCGCTGCTCCTATGTGACTATATATGTGGTACCTAGTGCGACGTCTGGCTGATGCTCTCGGTATGACGTCCGAAAAACCAGAGCCCGTATTCTCAAGAAACGTATTACGCTAGAACTGTTTGTAAGAAAAAAAATTCCAGCTAATTCTGACGCTGGACATTTTAACAGCGAAGGCGACCGGCCAACGCCAAAGAGCACTTAAGAAAGAAAAGCTTCGTGAATTCTGCTCCTCATGTCCGCGCCAATCCAAAGGCGTACCCGTATACCATAGCCTGACTATTCGTGCCAACAGAGCTAAAAGATTTTATTACCTCAGTCTTATAGTTCGTCATAGCATTGATACGATAGAAAATAACCGAAATGGAAATTACTCCAACCTCCAGTAGACCTGCATTCTTTGCTCGTCCCTGTTCCATTCGACCCTACTCGTTCGTCCCTGCTCCATCCTACAATCACGACACAATCTAGCGTATGAGTCATGCACCCACGTTCGAGGGTTGCCCCGCAGCAGACGACGTCCGCTGATCCCGCGGTCGCGTAGTGCAGAGCGTCCTTCTCTGTCTCATCTCTTGATCTCCAGCGCGATTGGCAGTCACCATATAGTGATACGGCCACGCACTCATTCACAGTACACCGCTACTCGCAACCCGCTCATTTGACCCATACCCTCACAAAAATGAATTGAGACTTTTGTGTGCGAGGTTCGTTGAGGACTTCTTGACTGAACCGTTCTTCACCTGTTTTAAGCGTACGCAACTACAAGTGAAGGTTCTCTTATTTTTTATTTGATAACTTGCCGTGCGGAATAAAGTTAAGGCATCAAAACTGACATGATCGGAGTGTTCAGGAAAACAGAGGAATGAGTTGAAAAGAGCAGCAGGAACCCCGCACCACGCACCAAGCCCAAACCGGGATCAGGCGACCCTCACCTTCCTTTTCCGGAACAGACGACACTGTGCCAGCTGGAGCACATAATACAGAGAAGAACGGTGAGGGTGATGTATATCGAGCCGTCGTACAGGTCGCGTGGCAGGTCGAGGGAGGCGTTATGTTCCCACCGCTAATTCGATCCGATAAGCACCGGATTAACACAAAGGAACAGGTTCTTCCTTGGATTTCCATTTCCTCCCTCCCCGTTACAGCCATTTCTTTGTGCAGTCGCTTTCACGTGAGAACGTAGGGTGTTTTAATCACATCAGGTTCTCTACCTCTAAGAGCTCTTCTTTTGCTTCAGTCTGCTTTGTGACAGTTTTTTGAGGAGATGAGTTATTTTCCGGCAAAGTGCGAGCGCTGGAGACTCGGTACCAACAACCATGTTCACTGAACTAAATAAGCTGGATTCGGTTGGCACTCCTGCCTAAGGTAAAGTGGGGAGCTTCCCTCGATATATGTAGATTTCGTGCGGATATATGGACTGGTCATCCTTTGAACGGATTAACTCCGTCCAAGAAACCATTTAAGCCCTCTGGTAGCATAATGTTCATTGATCGCTTTTCTTTCAAATGGGACTGACGATATATGCCAGGGAATAACTAGGTATTGGGATATTTGTGAGAAACTTGGCCACTCCACCAAATCTCCAAGCCTGAACAAGGAGCAGCTAGGCAAACAACAAATTAGTAAAGGCTTTCACTCTGTACCTATGTCGAGAAGGTAAAAGTCAATGCCATCCCTGTCACCACCCAAAGAGCTTCAATAAGGCCTGGATCCGAGATAAGGAGTCAGGCAACACCATTGATAGAAACCGCGCAAAAGACGCGACAGGTGAGTACTCCGCGCTCTGCCTGTGCATGCTTGCCATTGGACTGTTCTTTGTCTTGTTTCTTGCACTGTTCCTTAAAAAAAGAGAGAGATTAAAAAAAGAGAGATTTCACCCGCGAAAATATCCAGAAACGTCAATGTCTCTAATATGGCTCTCAGTACATGCTTTCCAGTAAAGACTTGGTCATAACCCATATATGGCTTTAGAAGTGTTGTAATCGAGTAGAAATCTCGGCAGGTAAAAATTACCCGTTATCAAAGGTATCCTAATGTAAAGCGCGGTCAACTGCTAAAAGGAACACTCTCATATGCTTATCTCAGTTTGCCGGCTCTCCAGCGACAAGTGCTGACTCAAGCAGCGGTGCACAGGTGTATATAGAAATCAACAAATGGCACCGACCGACCACGTGTAATCTGCTGCCAATCCGGGCGATTTAAACTTGCCAGAGGAAAAGAAAATACGCACGTGTTCGGCGCTGTTAGGAATGGCCTGCTAAGGTGGCAACGTGCAAGTTATTTCAGCCCGCTGCACGTGTTTCGATCCACCCGCGGTGGGGGCGCCCTTCAGAGAACCAGCGAGGGCAGCGCTAACCAACCGTGAATTTCCTTTGGAGAACTTGACTACGGCGGCGTTAATCCACCATGCGCCTCGTTCGGAGAACAGGAGAAAGGCAGCTCTGGTATTTAGAGGCACCGGCTGGGGTCGGGCGTGACCACCTGGCTACGGGGACGCAGGACAATGGACACCACGACGACTGCGCTGCAAAGGTCGCCTGCCCTCGGAAGGGGCACTGAAACCTGTGTGTGTAAACCGTCCCGCAGAAAGGCGGCTTGTTTACGATGACGTCGAACGTTTTGCCTCACCTAAGGATCTAGGGAACACGAAGTGTTTAAAAACGTCGGTGCTCGTCGTTGTGCTCTGTTCTCGTCAATGTACTCGTGAGCTGTGTGCTCGTGTGCTGTATGCTCGTCTTGCGTGCTCCATTTGGGAGCCACGCATAGACGGTTGAATGTATCTCTTGTTTAAAATGTAAATACTGTAAATAAATCCTGAACGCCTAAGTCCCAACGAAGAGTCAAGGTCCTCCCTACAGCTACGACCGACAACTCCTACATCTGGTGGCAGTGGTGGGATCGTCCGCCAAATCTTACAGCGCCCAATGGTCTTTTTCACAGCGGAATGCACTGTACAGTCGCCCAATTTTTTTAACAGTACCACACGAGCGTCGAATGGCCGGCCAATGACCGTCTTCTAAGGGCGCGAAGCGACGCAATTAGCAAGAGCAAGAGCGACAAGCAGGGGATCAACAAGTTCTTGCTGATCTGGTCGCTTCGCGCTGTTAAAAGGCGCTCACTGGCCGGGTAATCGACGTTCGTCGGGTGCTGTTAAGAAAAAAGAAATCTCTTGAGTACACTTAAGCTGGACGATTTGTTGCTGGAAATAAACCGACAGATGTAACCTGCTTTTTTTAGAGCCTGCACGCCTATTGTTCTGCCGTTTTGGCTGATGTGAACCTCTTTCCTGACTTGCCGATCACATTGTTTCGCGTCGTGTTACTCACATCGGAGAGAAGCTACGTCTCGCCCGGTAAGATGTTCATTAAAACTCTTCGTCCTCATTGTCTTCGTCCTCTTCGTCCTCATTGTAATCTATTGAAAAACTATAAAAGCAATGAATGTGTTGGGAAACATGCATACGTTCTATGCAACTTCGTCGACAGAAGAGCTGGTGACGATACTTTGTCGGACCTTCTTTGAGCAGGATACGTTCTTGTTTTCCGTTGCGCTTGTTTTGGATGGAAACAAGGCAAGGCTGTGAGGATGCTTGTGCACGTAGAAGTGGTCGCCGTCAAGTGAAAATTAAAATAAAATAAACCGTGAAAATTTGCCACATAAGGAGTTCACACGCCTCTGGCTGATAGGTAGGCCTCAAGCTGTTGCAGCCAAGCATGTCGTCGCCGCCAAGCATGGTGTATTCACTAGCCTTCGCCCCGCTTTTCTAAAGAGTCACAAGGGCAAGAAAGAAGAGCAGATTGTAGTACATAGAAACCTGCTTGGTCGTGTTAATCTTGCCACCTCCAATGAATGTATGTGAACGTTGCAAAAGAAATAAACGAGACTAGCATCCCGACCGACATAGAATAATCGTGCGTTCATACACACTAAAAAATTCTTCCTGATTGCGCGAGGAGCCGTGCGACTCTTGGAGCGAGAAGCACGCGCTGTAGTTGTGAGCACGGCCAACGTGGTGTTGCTGGTTTGCACGCCGTTGTTGCAGTTAGAGTGCGAGTGTTTGCAATGCTCTTAAAGTGGCGCCGAGCTAAACGAAACGCGAGTGCTACTCGTAATTTATATGGAAGTTCGTTCCTGGATTTGCCCGCGTAATATTTTTGCGGTTCTCGGGCTTGCACTGTAATTCGTTATTTTATTCTATAGAGCCATACGATGTACTCCTGCAGTAACCACGAATTGGGGGAAAAACTGCGCAACTTGACCTGACGACTTGCATCGCATCTCGTCCCGGCCGACAAGAAATCTGGTTTGAATGGGCTTGAGAAAATTGTGCATAAAGAATGGGTGCTGAAATAAGAGAGTGGCGCATAAATAATTTGCTATGGCTGCCGCAGCACAGCCAAAAGGTGACAGGAAACGAAGACGAAGGCAAGAAAGAAAGCAAGAAAGAAAGAAAGAAAGACAGGAAGAAAGAACGAAAGAAGGAACGAAATAAAGAAAGAAAGGGGAAATGATATAGTAGCTGCGCTGAAAGAAACGTTGGTGGGCCGTAGAAACAGCCATGTGGTCGCCTTTTGAATCACGGAAATGCTAATAGTTGTGACTGGAAGGGCGATAATGAGGATGGGAAGGAAATGGAACGAAAACATTTCACAAATTACACATTGTAAAGCAAACCACTCGATAGCGAAAGGAAGGAAATGAAGGGCGGCATATTTGCTCTACGAACACCTAAACAGAGGTGTTCAGCTAAATATATAATCAATACAACACAAGTCGCGAACGACGGCACAACGAAAAGAATAGCGTTTCGTTCTTTTTCTTGCCGATTTCTTCACGGTTAAGAACTCGGGGATTATTCCAGTGAGTTTCGAGTGCAAGGTGAACATAAAAAACCAGGTTACGTTAAACTCACATGAGATAATTATTCACACAACAAAAACAGTAGCAATATAAGTTCGAATTTAACAAATTGATTTGCAGGCCACGAAGCGAAAGCGCTAAGAATATCGCAATTTGTGCTTATGTAAGAAACGTCGTTATTATAAATTGGCAAGTCTATGGTAGTCGTTAAATCTCTGCAGGATTACTTTCTAGCTCAAAGAATTGATAAGGACGAGTTGTTACCCAGAAGCGTATGAACATTTTCAACCACTCTGATTTGGAAACGCAAAAGCATCTCAAAAAAGGAATTTGCTTATAAGTTCACCTAATGCAGCTCAGTGTAAACCAAACGGCTGCTTTGGCACCGACTTCTACTTGCCTTTCTAGAATTAACTAACTTAGGTTCACGTTTATAGCTCAGACACTATATCTTGCATTTAACCTTCTGTAAGAGCGCGACCTTCAGTGACCGGCCCTGCTGCGTGTGACCTAGCTGTACCGTGTTCTGCTTTATTCTTTTAGATTTGTCCTGTAGCCCTTTCTTTCCTCTTTCCTCCCCTCCCTCCTATCTTCCAACGCAATGCGGCCATGGCAGCCAGCATTTCATTGTGCGAACACGTGTTCAGCAGTACAACGCCATAGCCACTGAGCCACCGCAGAGGGTAAAGTCCCCCAGACATGACTGTTCAAAACCACCGCCTGCGGCCACAAATATTAGTGACACAGCACCCACGTCCATGAAGCCAGTTCCGGAGTCTGTGCAATACCGGCCAGCTCGTGGCGATTTTCGTTGCTTCAATACGACGCAACTACCCTTAAACAGTTGGCGATGTTTTTAGGAAGCAGTTTTGACGGTTTGCAATATCGTCCTGCGAGTACATGGTGATAAAACAGCCACTATTTTGTTACATACCAGGGGTAATCGGGGAAACAGCAAACCGTGCTCCTAATAAATACTATGATCCTCTTGTGAACGGAGCTGATACCCTGCACACACGGCTCGACTTAAGTCGTTCGAAGTAAACAACTTTCTTTAGAGCCGAAGTACCCCTTATCATGAATAGTTTGATTGCTGGAGCACAAAGAGTTGTGGTCTCCATTATATGTTAAACAGGTCCTGAACTTCGCCTCCGGCTTGGTGAAAAAACGTGGCACGTGCATAGCATACGCTTCTGTGAACCTCTCAGCCAAGTTTTGCAGTCGTGCGCGTTGCGTGGAGCTCGAAGGTGGAGCGCGAAGTCACCTTTTTCTCAAACGACATCTTGGCAACAGCAGCCTGTTCCTCACTCTTTTCTAGACGCTCTACTTAGTAATATAGCAGATTACCACACGCGGCTGCTATTAACTAATAGCTGACACCAATCAAGAATGTTATTTGGATCAGTACGCTTCTTCCTACTGTTAGTGTGCTTATTTATTGAGGAAGCTTAATAAACAGGCTGAAGTAAGTGAAAATCTGCTTTCGGATTTCCATTATAATTACGTACTTTCGGAAGAAGGTGACTATGGTCCGCTGTCGCTCGGTCACGGCCGCCGTGTAGGAATTAAAACTTTGGCCACCCTGCTTATCCATTTCGCATCTGTAGGGTCTCGCTATAGTTTCGGCTAGTTCTGAACACTGAACTAGCCTCGAACCAGGCGAAATTTCATATCAGCCGACACGCTTCCTCGCCAGCGCGCTCACCCCTGGACGCTCCTGCTTAGACGCCTTGGCAGACGTCGCTTCGTATCGAGTTGTTTAAAGCGCTTCAAAATGCGCAAGTTGGAACTGGCTACAGTCAGTCGGTCAAGATGGTGCAGAACAAAGCCGGTTCATGCTACGTAGCAGGGCCAGGCTGGAGCACATGGATGCGAGCACGCGCTCAGGCCCTGTCGTACACAAAGCAAACGCTGCGCATACGCACGTACCGGCGGTTTGCTACAAAGCGTAGATACCGAGGCCGCCGCGGGGTGTCGCGATGAGTCCGCTGGCTGAACACACGCCCACACGCTGAACACAGCCGCGTTTGGCGCGTCGTAGGCGCCGAAATCAAAAGTAGTGGTTTTTATGTGACCATCCAAAATCAAATTTGAACTGCGCGCCACAGTGACGTTCAGTTGGCGGTGCGGTGTGAGTACGCCCCTCTCCGTCGTAGCTTTCGCAGTGCAAGGGTTGTTTGGACATTTCTACAAAGACGGATGGCCTAACGGCCATCCCACCACCTCGGGCTTCCTGGTCGGCCACTACTTCGCTTCCATCTCTAGGACCCTCTACCTTTCTCCCTCCTACCCTCTCTCTCTTTTAACCCCATCCCCGGCACCATGCTGGCGCTGAGCCGTGCTCCCGCATGGGTTTCAGAAAATAGCGCTAGCCTTTTCTCCTTCCCCACAAGAACCACTTCTGATTGCCAATGACTCTGCTTCTGATGAACGCATTGAAACACTTTTCGCGGCAGGGTATTTCTGAGATAATGTAACTTCAAATGCCTTTCTCCACTTCGATAAAAAGCGGTTCAGTGCCCCTTTAATGCAAGTACCATTCTTTACCTACTTCAGCCGTTTTGAATCTATCTATCTATCTATCTATCTATCTATCTATCTATCTATCTATCTATCTATCTATCTATCTATCTATCTATCTATCTATCTATCTATCTATCTATCTATCTATCTATCTATCTATCTATCTATCTATCTATCTATCTATCTATCTATCTATCTATCTATCTATCTATCTATCTATCTATCTATCTATCTATCTATCTATCTATCTATCTATCTATCTATCTATCTATCTATCTATCTATCTATCTATCTATCTATCTATCTATCTATCTATCTATCTATCTATCTATCTATCTATCTATCTATCTATCTATCTATCTATCTATCTATCTATCTATCTATCTATATACTTACGCCAACTCAGTGGTTCAAGCTGTCTACTTGCTTGGGCTACTAGGTGCGTGCTGTTGGTCGTGATGCCGTCGAGGTCGTTACAAGGTCGTCAATCCAGCTTCGTGATCTTACTCGCATCATACCATCGTCGTGACGCTTTTTATCCTGCGCCCAGTGATCCAAGTTGCCTAATCGCTTGGGCCACTAAGTATGTGCTCTGTGACGAGTGGAGACGAGAGTGCTGGTTCCACCGCACGTGTCACCAGCGCGATGGAGTGGAAGAAAGACGAAGTGTGCGTGGTAATGTGCGGCTACGTGGCACGTGAGGAGAGTGCAGGTTGTTCGATTTTGACGACGGGCTCGAAGAATGGGTGCAGCAGGTGACCATCCGCAACGATGTGTCCCGGTGGAGACTAAGGCGACTGCCGGTCCAGTTAGATGCCTATCCATGAGATGCTGTAAGACCAGCCAGGCGGATATCCGTCAGCCCGGGCACCTGCCTCGAGGGCTCGGCGAGACCAGCAGGGGCGACTGCAGGGGACTGACGGTCTGCCTTGGCGCCAGTGCCTGCGGTCCTCCCTGAAAGCTTGTGGCAGGAAAACTTGGGCCGCGTTTAGTTCTACCGGCACAAGTACGCTGGTAGAAGACGGCGGCTCCTCTCGCTGACGGCCCTGACGCATCCATTGAGTTACCAGAGTGGTAGTCGTGCCTCCCCGGCACCAGGACGCGTAAGAGAGCCTCCTTCCTATGCCATGCATCGTACCTTGAGTGCAACGCCGGGGGACTGCGCCTGGATACAGCGGCATATTGGGTGTAAACGGACACGTATAGGGCAGCGAACTATATCGCGTATGTATGGACGGCGAGAATAGTGTACCGCAGCTTTCTATTTTGTGTGCTGCGGCCCTATAACGTAGAACTATACCAATCTGTTTTTTCCAATCTCCTAAAGTCAAATTTACGTAACCACCGGCGCGAGCATCAGGCGGTAACCCGCAGCGTTGTTTCAGAAGCCCAATCAAACTCGCCCCTCGTCTATAGGAGGTCACTTTCTTTTTTTTCTTTCAAGGCGAATAGCATTGAATAGCATTGCGGCTTTCACGTGTACACGTTATTTTGACACGGTGAGTTCTCACGGTTTCGTCACGTCGCGTGACAGGTAGGCAAAGTGGGACAGCCAGAAAACATTTGATCAATGGCAGAGTATTATGGCGCGAAAGGCGTCGAATCAGAAATAATTAGTTTTCTTTCGTTCGGCTTAATAATGCATAATCAGTGTGAACACATAATATTGGATGGGGCGTTTCCGCGGTTTTCGTGACGCCGCGTGAGAGACAGGCCAAGTGGGAGTGGCCCGAAAACTTTTTGACCAATCATGGAGGACTGATTGCGGAATTGGAATAGCAAAGTTTGGAATAGCTTTATGTTATAGCGCCCCTGAAGTGTAGTATGTGACCTTCTTTTCTAAGTGTCTAAGTGTCATATGTGACAAGAACGTGCTAGATATAAAAGCTATGTCTGCCTCCCGTGTGTCCCCCCGCAGGGGCGTCTGCGTCAGCAGGCGTTTGGTGGGTTGCGACACCACGGACCCGAGCACACGAGGGTTGGCCCCTCCCGCGTGTAGCCGTGCGCGGCTTAGCCGCGTCTGGGGAAAGGGGGATCCTGGGGGTTGAGCCGATGCTGGGTGTCTGGACCTTTAAGGCCCCCCAGCGGAGGCAACACACCTCTTTGGCCTCTGCTTCACATAGACGGCACCCCCGGACTGACCCATCCGGGGGAAATCGGTAGTTGCCTTTTCCTGTCTCTCTCTCCCTACAACCTTCGTCTTTTCCTTACTTTCCACCTTTCCTGTCTCCTTCTCACTTCTTTATTACTTCCGACCTTTCTGGCAGCAAGGGTTAACCTTGTGTGAGTAGCCAACCTTGGTTATATCATATTGGGTTATAGCGGCAACGTACAGCTGGCGTTTGCAGGCCCTGTTGTTCAGGCCCTGCAGCGTCCCCTTGTTGGACTCCATGGTGGGTGGCTAGCGTTGCTGCCGAAAACTACACATCCACACATGGCTGTTTCCTTCCCTCCACTACCTGATCGCCCTCAGAAAAGAGGGCGCACCGATGAAGTCTTCCAGTTTTTTGGCCGCCAAAAAGAATCATTCCCACGTTTCCATGTGATTCATTCTGCAAACCCAGATAAACAAGTACGAACGATCTCACCCTTCCTTGTTTCCAAGTCATTGACTGAAGTCTTTGGTCTTGGTTATAAGGCGTCGAGGATGGCAAGTGGTGATCTCCTCTTGGAGCTCCGCGACCAAAAACAATATGAAAACTTGTCAAAACTAGTGTCATTTGGGGAAACCCAGATAATTATTACCCCGCACCGCACGATGAACACCACCCGTGGTGTTGTCTCTGACGATGACTTGATGGAGCTCACTGAGGCTGAACTCTTGGAGGGCTTCAGTGACCAGAATGTTATCAATGTTAAACGAATTAAGATGAGGCGAGATGGAAAAGAGATAAAGACGAAACACCTGATACTCACCTTCGGCTCAAGTGTCCTTCCCGAGTCCATCGAGGCCGGTTATATCAAACTTCGTGTTCGGCCATACATTCCCAATCCTCTCAGATGCTTTAAGTGCCAACGTTTCGGCCACAGTTCACAGAACTGTCGAGGCCGGCTGACTTGTGCCAAGTGCAGTGACAACGAACATTCCTCTGAAACGTGTCGGAACACTCCACATTGTGTTAATTGTGATGGCGAGCATGCCGCATACTCGCGGTCATGCCCGTCCTGGAAGAAAGAAAAAGAAATAGTCACAATCAAGGTAAAAGAAAACATATCTTTCAAGGAGGCACGTAGGCGGGTGTCATACCTGTCTAAGACTAGCTTTGCCGACGTGGCGCGTAAGGGGGCAGCGTCACAACGGCCTCCGGCGGCTGTCCGACCCACAGGCAGTGAGTCGGCAGTTACGCCATCTGCCCCCGCGGCGGTTGCAGCTAGCGCTGCTCCGTCTACCCAGAATGAGGGACCATCGACCCAGAAGGTGGACGCAGCCGAGGCTGCCCCAGCCTCCGAGGCCCCTTCCAGCGCTGGCAACGGCCAGCGCAGCGAAATCCCTCTGGGAGCCCCATCGACCTCCGGGCTGGTGGGCGCAGGGGTCTTGCCCTCCAAGGCGGGACTCCCTCTGAAAACCTCTCGCTCGCAAGAGCGCTTGTCCGGCGCCTCACACGAGGCAATGGGCATTACACCTGTCCCCAAGGCGCACCAAACGCCTAAGGAGCGTCGAGAATCGCTCGAACGCTTCAAAAAGAACAAAACACCTATTACAGGGCCTCGAAAGGGCTCTGTAATCTAAGGCATCTTTCCGTTTCCGTACACACAGCACCAATTTACCCTAAATATGGATACACAAATTATTCAATGGAACGTCAGAGGTCTTCTTAGAAACCTGGATGACTTACAAGAACTCATACACAAACACAATCCAAAAGTGCTGTGTTTACAGGAAACACACCTAAAATCAAAACACACAAACTTTCTCCGACAGTATATAACTTTTCGCAAAGATCGCGATGATGCTATCGCATCATCGGGAGGTGTAGCTATAGTTATCCACAAAAGCATTGCGTGTCAACATTTACAGCTCCAAACGCCTCTTGAAGCAGTGGCAGTTCGAGCTGTCCTCCTAAACAAACTCATCACCATTAGCTCGCTTTACGTACCCCCACACTACAAGTTAAACAGACATGAATTCCAGTCATTTATAGACGAATTGCCAGAACCTTATGTTGTTCTTGGCGATCTCAATGCGCACAGCTCCCTGTGGGGTGACTGTCGTATAGATGCGCGAGGTCGTCTTGTTGAACAGTTCCTTTTTTCTTCTGGTGCGTGCCTTTTGAATAAGAAGAAACCCACTTATTACTGTCTTGCAAATAAGACCTTTTCTTCAATTGATCTCAGCATAGTTTCCTCGTCTATACTGCCTGAACTGGAGAGGGAAGTTGCGAACAATCCTTACGGAAGCGACCACTTCCCCATACTATTAACAACACTTAAAGAAAACGAATATCTACCACAGGCTCCTAGGTGGCAGGTTGACACAGCCGACTGGGAGAAATTCCGAACCATAACTAGCATATCATAGGATGACATGCCCTCGTTACAAATTGATGCTGCTGTGGTTTACCTTACAGCTTCTATTATAGATTTCGCATCTAAATGCATACGTGAAGTATGTGGCTCGGCATGCAAACGGCATGTCCCGTGGTGGAACGATGAATGTAGAGTCGCACGTAGGAATCAAAACAAAGCGTGGGGGTTGCTACGCGCTTCGCCCACTGCAGAGAATCTTGTTAACTTTAAGAAAGTTAAGTCTCAAGGCAGGAGAACCCGCCGACAGGCCAGAAGAGAGAGCTGGCAAAAGTTTTTATCGAACATCAACTCGTTTACAGATGAGGCGAAAGTCTGGAACCGCGTAAATAGAATTAGAGGGAGACAAACATATTCACTCCCTCTGGTAAACACACAGGGTGATACGCTGCAACATCAGGCAGACTCACTTGGGGAGCACTTTGAGAGTGTGTCAAGTTCAAAACATTATTCGAAATCCTTCCTGAAATATAAGCAAATAGAAGAATGTAAGCCACTCAAAAGAAAATGTCCACAGAGTGAGTCCTACAACTGCCCATTCAGTATTGCTGAGTTGAAAGCTGCCTTGAGCTCATGCAAGAGCTCTGCACCCGGATCTGACAGAATCATGTATGAAATGCTCAAAAACTTACCCGATGACACGCAAGTTACACTACTCACACTTTTCAACACCATCTGGGATGCAGGGTACCTTCCAACCGCATGGAAGGAAGCTATTGTGGTCCCTGTTTTGAAACAAGGCAAAGACCCTTCCTCAGTGGCAAGTTACCGCCCGATAGCCCTCACAAGTTGCCTTTGTAAGGTATTTGAAAAAATGATTAATCGGTGACTGATCCATTTCCTTGAAATGAGCAAAATGCTTGATCCTTATCAATGCGGCTTTCGAGAAGGGCGGTCCACGACCGATCATCTCGTACGTGTTGAAGCAAATATTCGGGAGGCATTCATACATAAACAATTCTTCCTATCGATATTTCTCGATATGGAAAAGGCGTATGACACAACGTGGCGTTACGGAATCTTAAGAGACCTGTCAGAAATGGGCATCCACGGTAATATGCTTAACATAATGGAAAGTTATCTGTCAAATCGTACGTTCCGGGTAAAAGTAGGCAATGCACTTTCACGTCCTTTTACGCAAGAAACGGGTGTACCCCAAGGAGGTGTGCTCAGCTGCACGCTCTTCATCGTGAAGATGAACACGCTTCGCGCTTCATTACCTCAGGCCATCTTTTACTCTGTCTACGTGGACGACATTCAGATAGCTTTCAAATCCTGTAACCTCGCAGTGTGCGAGAGACAGGTACAGCATGGCCTGAACAAAGTCTCAATGTGGGCAGACAGGAATGGATTTAAGATCAATCCTAACAAAAGCACTTGCGTTCTTTTTACAAGAAAAAGAGGAACGATCCCAGACCCTTGCTTAGAACTGGGTGGACAACAAATACCTGTAAACAAAGAACACAAATTTCTAGGTGTCATACTTGACTACAGACTCACTTTCGTCCCCCACATTAAACATCTTAAAGAAAAATGTCTAAAAACGATGAACATAATGAAACTCCTATCCCAGAGTACATGGGGTAGTGACAGGATGTCTTTATTGAAACTCTATAAAAGCCTCATTCGTTCACGCCTAGACTATGGTGCCGTGATTTATTACTCTGCCGCCCCGAGTGCGCTAAAAATGCTAGACCCTATTCACCATCTAGGTATCCGTTTAGCCACGGGCGCTTTCAGGACAAGTCCTGTTGAAAGTTTATACGCCGAATCGAACGAGTGGTCACTTCATCTCCAGAGAACATACATCAGCCAAACATATTTTCTGAAAGTTCACTCTAATCCTCAGCATCCGTGTTATACTACCATTAATGATTTGACATATGCTACACTGTTTCGTAATCGTCCTTCCGTAAGACAGCCTTTCTCGCTGCGTGTGAGGGAGCTTAGTCATGAAATGCATGTTCCACTTCTCGAACTTCGCCTAATGCATCCAGCCAAGCTGCTACCTCCTTGGGAGTGGCAGTTGATACAATGCGATACATCTTTCATGGAAGTTACAAAAAACGCTCCAGAGATTGCAATCCAAATGCATTTCCGGGAACTCCAGCACAAATACTCCTGTGCGGAGTTCTACACAGACGCATCGAAGTCACACGACGGGGTGTCCTATGCAGCCGTCGGTCCATCTTTCTCGGAATCCGATTTACTGCATCCGGAAACTAGTATCTTCACGGCTGAGGCCTACGCAATATTATCGACCGTGAAGCATATAAGGAAATCAAAACTCAAAAAAATCAGTTATATATACGGACTCCCTTAGTGTTGTGAAGTCTTTGATGTCATTTTGTAAGCACAAAAATCCAGTAATCAATGAACTATATTCCGTCTTATGTAAAGCGTATATATGTAACCAGCATGTCATCATATGCTGGGTGCCGGGTCATAGGGGCATCGAAGGTAACGTTCTAGTGGACCAGATGGCCACATCAATTTCATTACATGCAGTTAGTCCTACTGCTTCGGTCCCTGTCAAAGACCTGAAGCCTTTCTTAAGAAGGAAACTACGAAACCACTGGCAACGCATGTGGGACGAAGAAATAAATAATAAACTGCATGTAATAAAGCCACAATTAGGTTTCTGGCCTCCTGTAACAAAATCCCGCAGGACAGATGTCCTATTCTGCCGTCTAAGAATAGGACACACTTTTGGCACACATAACTTTTTACTCGCGGGAAACGAGCCTCCAAACTGTGGTAGATGCGGGGAGAGGCTGACCGTCCTCCACGTCCTACTGGAGTGTCGGGAAGCCGAATCCGAAAGAAAGAAACATTTTCTCTTAGCATACCGGCACCACATCCCCCTTCATCCCGTTATGTTACTTGGTCCAGAACCACTCTTTGACACCAACGCCGTCCTAGGTTTTTTGAAAGATGTTGTATTGCATGTTATTAGCCCCACACGTTCGTAGCGCCTCCTCTCTATAGAGGATAGCGCTGTGATAGTTCTTTTGTATAGCACGTGCCTCTAGGCTCTTGTGTTTCAAGGGCTCTGGTGAGGCAACAGTGCTCCAGGTATTTTTTATTATCTCATATATTTTCTATTCTGTGTCATTCTTTTACGATGGATTTTATTGTTCATAGTGTTCGTCATTAATCATCGCCATAATTTTATATCACGCAGATTTTATGCACTTTACAGCAAATATTTTTAGGCCACTTTACAGCCAAGTCACATCTCCATAATACATCGTCAACATCACCACTTGTCATGGCGCTCTTTGGCCACACCTGGCCCTTGCGCCATTAAACACCACATATCATCATCATCCCGTGTGTCCCTTACTGTGTGTTCAGCTCTTGGGCCCACGAACATTCACAGCTCGTAGTCGTGATGCCGTCGTGGCCACGCTAGCGTCGTCATTATAGCCCCGGCATCTAACTCTCTTAATGCTTTCGGCATGCGTACTACTCCAACCCTGTATTACAAATTTCATAATTACTTGGGTCATTAGGTATGTTTTTATGCTCGTGATACCGCTGAAGTAGTTCAATAGTCGTCATCCCAGCATTGTCAACTGACTACTGCCATGCCGTCTACACCAAGTCATGGTCATCATGCATCAACGTCATGTCGTTGTCATACCACCTTTGTCGTTACATTGATAGTAACGTTTTCAGAGCGCAGCTCTTTGGCGCCAGTTCCCGCGTTTCGCGTCGCCGTCGGCCCTCACCGTAACGAGCTCCGTAGCCGGGGCAAGCGCGCGGCTATGGCTGTGAGCGCTCCTGGCGCCATCTCTCGCGCACGGCGCGAGCTTTGCTCTCCCCTTGTCCTCCAAAGCCGGATCACGTGTTCTCGCCTATCCTCTCACCCCTTTCCTCCGCGCAGGGCCGTTGCGGTGACTAGCCGCTACCGTCCACTCCGCCCTCGCCGTCCCTACTCCTGCTGTCGGGACACTGCCGCGGTGCCGGCGGCGGGCGCTCTCAGCTGTGTCTCTCGCTTCCCCATTTGCGGGGCGCGTTTCTCAGTGACACTTGTCGCCTCTGGCAGTGCTTGCGCCTGGGTGTCCTTCTCCCGCCTCCACTCTTGCCCCCTATACCTCCCCTTACCTGGCGCAGTGCCAGTGCGATGACTCGAAAGACAGTTAAAGCGTTTCGTCCCCTTAATTTTACTTCCCACCCCAACCTTGTGCGGCCATATCGAGGCCTGTGTGTGTGTGAATGAGTGTGTGACCTCTACTCATACCCTTGTTCTCCACCCGTTTCCTCATCCCACCTCACAAGGAACATTAAATATTAATTGCTAATACCCCCCCCCCCTCTCTCCGCGGCGTTGACCCACTATAACATGGCGCGATGGCGCGTCGCCGGAGCGCCGGCTCGATAGCGGCAGATGGTGTGTGTGCTGCCCAATACGAAACGCAGAACCGCCTCCGTTCGGCACTGCGTGTTCTGCATGTGGTTGCCTATGGTTGATATAAGGCAGCAGATGCACTCAAAGATCGCATTACCAAAAAGCGTACTCATCGACCAATTTTTTGTCATTGTATCGTAATCATACTTTTCCCATTCAATCGTAATTATGTCGCCGTTGTCATATTGTTAGTGTCAGACAGTCTCTATTATGCACCCGTCATCAGATCATAGTCATCTCACCGTGGTAGTCGTGCCGTCTTCATCTCACTAGCTTCATCACATGCCTCTCTTCATGCCGTCGTCGTCACGACACGTTGTCATGCCGATTTCATGATGCAATCATTATTGCGGCATTGTTATCATACACCCGTCACATTGTCCTTATGCTGTTGTCACTCTATCATTTTCATTGCATCGTCGTCATACAGCCATCATCATGGATTCATTGTCATACTGTCGCTGTGATGCCATAGTGGTCAATGGATTGTCATTTTAATTCCGACATCCGTGTTTCGTCATGCCGTTGTTGTGAGCCATCGTCGTCACACAGTCGTCGTCGTACCTTTGTCATCATGCCATTAACGTCACGCTGTCGTTTCATCGTCATCACTTGAGTAACGTCATCTTTGGTTTCATCCCGTTGTCAAGCAGACGCTATCATGCGTCCGTTCTCATGCCGTCGCGGCCATGCCGCCATGTTCATGAAATCGTTCTCAGTCCAGATTTTTCGTCCGGGTTTATGCTGTCGTGTTCACGCGATCATCTTCATAGGGCCGTCGCCTTCTCATTGTCCTCACGTCGTCGTCATCTCACTCTTGTCGCTATACCATCGTCATAATTCACGAATCAAGGTTTCATTGTCGTCATGCCATTGTCGTTATACCGCCGATGTTGCCCCCATCAATACCATTCCTTTTCCATTCCATCATCGCTGCGTCGGCGTCGTAATATCTTCGTGATGCCGCCATGCTGATGAGTTATCTTGGCAAGTGAGTGCCATACCAAAGTGCGACGACATCATAGTATGTGGCATACAGCCGATGCAATGAAAGCATGAGAATTAACACTACATGTGTTAAATAAACGTGGCCCCAGGGATACGCTCTGGCACTACATTGCTCGGATTGCCTTCGCATTACGGTCTACAGACATCGTCAGATTAGTTCTGTCGTAGTTTTTTTTTTTTTCAGAAAGCAACGTTGGTATACGCATGACGACGTAAGAAAACAACAAATAAATATGTAGGCAAGCTACATAAAAGTTGTCTAATTATCCTACTTACCCGATTCTCGACCAATACCAATATCGGCTGAATAAAGTAAAGGGCTTCTTGATGCGTATTTTTAATAACATTTAGCAGAAACATGTACCCTACAGGTTACTCGTACGTGTGGGTGTATGTGACGTGATAAATGTGTCAGTTAAGAGCAGTGCCGTGTTCTTTGTGCTTTCTTGTGTTGTGCTCTTTGCGCTGAAGATTATTAACCCGATAGTTAGCATGAGCAGTACAGTGACGGAAATCGACCAGCTGAGTGCGTTCTCCGACGCCGGGAACAGGTGGTGAGCGAAGCTGCCAGTAACGGGTCTTTTGCACGCGCTAGGACGCTCTTTGTCTTGATATTGTAGTGCTGAATTCAAGCAGCATAGATTCAACATGAAGCCGTGACCCTTTAACAACCATTTGCATATGTCTATGGTTGTTGGTTTATGGTGGGACACTCTCGCAGAACCTAAAAAAATATTGATACTATGTTGTAATTAAAGCTAAATAAGTATTCTCTCGGCAGACAAAAGGGTCGTGTCAGCTGACGCTAAACCGGGGAATCTTAAGATAGATGCGAGAGGCCTTCATGCTGCACAGCGATGTGGTGATAATGATCACGATGAACTGCTATCGATAAAAGGGTGCCAACTTGTACGCCTAAAGATAGCAACGATGACTATCTCTAATGGCCTCCCCCTTAAGATTGGGACGGCGATGAATAGTCAAGTAGCCTTAGGGGTTATGATATCGTAATCTAGCACTCTGCCCGTTTCTCATTTATCTAGTTATCTATGCTTAGGCCGATCCCACACAGACTTCTTCCCTGCTTATTTTCCACCAATATTCTAAACCTCTCCTAATTATCTCGACCGCGCGCCATTTAACGCTCCAGTCAGATTTGAAGCGCGGTGCTTCACAATGACAGACGATTCTGTAAGTTCTGTCTTGGTGAATATCTTGGAATGCCATTACTATGTGCAGTTTCGTGACTTGATTTTTTCGCAGCAGAGATAGAGTTCCAGCTGTTGGGAATAATTGCTCCTCTGCGTTCTTGTGCTCAGGCACCATGCACCAACGAAATTTTTTCCCTAATATCTTGCTTATCGTCTTTGTAAAACTTCACGTACTCCTCCATTTCCATTCTTTGCATCCGATTCACCATCTCTGTTTCCCTTACTACGTTTCTGATGTCTTCATCTTCTCGGTCTGTACTTCGAATTACTCACTACTCTGTCGGCAAAAGTCTTGACCCCTTCCTCTATCCAGTTGCCATTTTTTTTTCATTACCCATGTCCCTGAATTCTTCCTCAAGATATTTCTATGCGACCACTGCTCGTCAACGGGTGCACCACAATGCATTGAAGGCCGAGCAAAACGTTAATGCCAGTAGAAAGAAAATTCAAGGCCTCTTCGGGGGTAAATAATTTACTCTACAGAATCATCGCATTACACGTCGGCAACAACACTGTAACCGAGCACAATATAGCATCCCAATAAATATGTCAGCGCTTAAGTAAAGGCATGATGAGTAAAAAAAGAAAAAAAAGGAAAGATCAAATTTGCCGGCTATTAGAATAGTAAGCTTTTTACCTGAGGTCTCCCGGTATGGAAAAGTTTGAGGAACGCCGCCAGACGGCACAACAACAGCAGCAACAACAACAACAACAAAACAACAACAACAACAACAACAACAACAACAAAATAAGAAATAAGTATACGACGTTCCGCAATGTACGAACGGAAATAGAAAAATGGAGTCAAAAGTGAAAAGGGAATAAGCGGAATGCTAGAGCGTGCTCTCAGGAAGTACGCTCGTTTTTCTTATTGGTCAATCCCCTAGAGTGATGAACCAATCAGAGTTCACATTGCGAATTGAGCTCGGTTTCTCTAACTTATTTTTTCCCCCTTGTTTGAGTGGCGTGGTCGTTAGCTTCGCACACGGGTCGCATGGAACATGCGAACTAATTTTCTCGGCGTGGTTTTCCGCTCGTGGACGGTGAGCTCTTGATTAAGAAATGGAATTGAAAGGCCGGACAATGAAGCGGCACGCTCTGATGCGTAGGCTGCGGATCCGGCGGCTGCCATTAAAGCAGTGCTACTTAGTCTTTATGGCCGGTCATTAGCCGAGGGCCCATTTATTTTGCCTCGCCTTCTTCATTTAGTTCTTTCCTTTCTTTTTGTTTTTAGTTGTAGAAGGTTGGTCTTACCTGTCTCACTCGGGCTGATGGGCGGGCACCGACGGTAGCCGCGGAACATTTCCTTTCCCAACACTTGCGCGTTAATTTCTCTTTACTCCGCTAATGCCATATAAGTCACGCCTTCGCGTCTTCATTCATTCTATAACACCTCAGTCGCCCGATAAAAAAAAAGCAAGGCGTTTTATTACGCTTTCTTTATCGGCGCATCTCACCTCGAGCGAGAAGACTGCTCGCGAAACGACTCTGCTAGAGTAATTAATATCAGTGCCGCCATGAGGAAAAATAATTTGCAACATGACAACAGACTTCGTTTCCTCGAACTCCAGCTGATTAGGCAAGCCCGACGACGCAGGCAACCGTGTAAAAGGAATAGAGAATAGAAAAGGCACACTGGGCAGAAGGCGGCGAATGAAGATTGGGCAACGCCTTTCTGTGGTTCTGATCGTTCGCCCTGCGTTCTGGTTTCATATGCATGGCGTCGTGGCAGTTTTTTGTTGTTGCTCTTAAATTTACGACTTTAGTATCCCGATTGTTTAGGTTGTGTGTGATGTATACATGGTGTCCATGCGTAACACCAAGTCACATTATGCCGATTACTTATAACTACGTTATATATATGGTGACTGTTTCTCTAGAGTAGTCCCTTTATATATTATTTGTTGGGACGATCTGCGCACGTGACGCTTTTTACAGGAGTGCATTTATAGAACAGTGCTCTCACAACGCTACGCATTTTCTTGGAGGGGTGGCCAGCAAGCTAACTGACTTCATCTGATTTTTCATTTCATGTGACCACTCTTATACTGATTGTTTCTCTCAGCACTACTTGCACGGTGACATTGGCGTGCGCACATCTATCAGCGTTTTGTCTACAAAATGGACATCAACTTATGTTTCTTGACAAGGGGGGATATCAGTCGCTTTCTCAAGTTACCATTATTATTTTTGGTCTTGTTTGGAATTATGTTTTTTGTTTACTTAGCGCATATTTTTTTTGTGTTTTGGCACGTATTCGGTTCCAGAGTTTCGTGTCCCAGCTCCCGGAGTGCTTGGTAATCGCACGCAGACAGACACTCGTGTTCATACCAAAACCTACTCGAACTCACTGTCGCCGACCTTCGTCCGTACTGGCGTTAACCGGCATTCACTCCTGTTCAAATGCCCACGGCCACGCAAACTCAGCAGCACTCACTCAGCTTTATAGATTCACGTCGCGTTTGTACTCACCCTCCATCTGACGCCTGTGAAATCATTATCCATATTTTAAGACGACAAAAAGAAGTGAACACAAAGCCCCCAAAGGAAAGGACAAAGGGACAGAGCGCCACTCACAACTATTTGTTTTCACAGGAGACACGTACACATATAGCCTCAGTCAGCACCTGCGCAACAAGCACACTCAATCATCAGGTACGGTAAGATAAGGCTCTTTCAACAAACTTTTTATCTGATTTGTACAATGTTACCGACGTTTCACTAACACACTAGCTGCATTTCTTACTGATGTAAAATGCTTCCATTAATTCCCTAGCTTTCGTATTTTTGCATCTGGCCAGAATTCGCGCTTCAGAAATCTATGCCTCGAAAGAACAATAGGGGCACTTTATAACATGCTTAGGTACATTTGAGTGGCGCTCTGCTCCGTTGTCCTCTCTTCTGTGTGGTTTTTTTTTTTTTTTTTTGAGCCCTAAAACAGGTACAATGCATCAATAGCAACATGCCCAACAAGAAGTTCTCTTAAGCTGTGAAATCAATGTGGAGCGATCAGTGTACTCGCGAGTCAGTACGCGGACCTGTGCGGACGTCCGGTACCGAAGTATGCCTGTCAATTATAGCGCCCAAAACAAGGCTACGGCTGAATGGAGGTGACCTCATTACTGCTCGTCTTCACTACTGCAGTCGGGATATGTGGCTCGAGATTAATAATTGCAAATTAGTACGAGCTTGCTAATTATATGATGTCGCACTACAATTTGTCGCGCAAGTGAGGTCCGGACCCCTAG
Source organism: Dermacentor andersoni (assembly GCF_023375885.2). NCBI lineage: Eukaryota > Metazoa > Arthropoda > Arachnida > Ixodida > Ixodidae > Dermacentor > Dermacentor andersoni. The sequence goes on along the minus strand of NC_092821.1, from coordinate 78,274,630 downwards.
AAGTAATGAGGCTGATACGAACTGATCACCGCTATCAGCTGCAGGACATCTTTAATGCGTCTGTTCGACAAGACAAATCACGCATATTATATATATATATATATATATATATATATATATATATATATATATATATATATATATAAAGATTTGTCCGCCTGTCACATTAGGCGTCCAAGGGCTTTCCGCAGCCATTCCGACGACGCTTCAATCATTTTACGAGGGCGTGTATTTTTGTTTCGTAATTCAATCATTAGCTGCAAAAATATCTCTTGAGGCTTTAGATGAGTTCAGATTGCCTCCGGAAGAAGCAAATTACGCAGCAGCAGGAGTGTTATTGCATGACCGTGATGGCTTCTTCCTCCAGCAGCCGCGTTGATTAGAATTTCCCAGGCCGTCAATCTATTATTACATAGCTCGTGCTATGCTTTCTTGATGGCTAATTGCTTGCAACGGTGGCAGTGTTCTTTCGCACAGAGAGAGCCGTTCGTTTATCAGATGCAATCTCTACTTCTTAAAGAAAAAAAAAGAAAAATTTTATACTGAATAATAAGGTTGCCCCTTACATCATATTAGGAAGAGCAGATTAGAAGATAGCTCTATGTATTATTCGAGGTGGTGCTATTGAGGAGCTACATGAAGGGTTTGGCTACTTGGTCATCCATATTAGTTCTTAGAAACCCGCTAGGTGGATAGAAATAATTAATAAATTTAATTGCTAATTTTTCCTTCAACTTCGAGGCTTTTCTTTCGAAGAACCGAATGGGTTTCACTTGTAGCAGTTTCTACGATTAGGTGGATGTCTGATTTTCTCTTTATTACTTGATCATGAAGTGCTTTTCTGTTCAATGAAAAAATGAAACTGACTCAAAGCAAGCTTTTGTGATAGCCCTTTTGATGTAAGTTTATTGTGTGCCATTGAGACTTGATTGGGGTTAACCAGACGCATTTCTGGTTAACATCCCTGCCTTCTCTCCTTATTTCCCCCTCCTCCTGCGCGATGCTGGGATTCTCAGCATGGTTGAAGTACTTCACAAAAGAGCAAATGGATGAATGTTGGGGTGGAATATGCGAATGACTTAACATGCGCGTACATTGTAAAAATGTTTACACCCTTAAGAGTGTTTTCTTGTCGCCCTAGTAAGACCCTCACCATTAGGGCGTTATAAAGATTTATAGAGGCTGGCAACGGAGCTCTAACTAGACGTGCGGTGACAAAAGACGTAGTTGAAAACTATGTAATCATTTTGACAGTGTAGGGCACACAAATATGTCCGACAAGAGAATTTCACAGGATATTCCTGTCGGATATTTCTGTGCGCCAAAGGCTGCCAGATTATATAGTTTTTAGCTACGTCTGTTGTCATAGCACGTCTACTTTGAGCTCCGTTGCCGGCCCCTACAAACTTTTGTAAGCCCCTAGTTGTAAGGGTGCTACCAGTGTGACGAGAAAACAGCCTTAAGAGGATGCTTTAGCTAGGGTGATCCTGTCTAAATGCATGTAAAATGATAATTGGTTTTTCTTGGCAGCCAATGCACCAAATTTGGCGAGGCTTGTTGCATTTAAAAGATAATCCTAAAGTATAGTGGCGGTTTGTTTGGAATTTTCGATTTAAGTCTTCACTTTTTTATTAAAGATTGGCCAAAATCTCACATTTTCAGAAAACGCAGCTAATAGTTTAGAACTCTGCAACTCGGCAGTAAAAAATGGTATCACAATCATGTTAAGTGGATCTGACAGTACATCTAAAGCGGACAACATTGATATGCTACACATGAATCTAAAAAAACGTAGTAATATGGAAATACACCTTTTGCAGAAAGCTTGTACACAACGTAACAGATTCACGTAAGATATAAGCTGATGTATTGAATCTGTCCGCTTTGAATGTTGTAATGGATGCGGTTTGCAGAACGGAGATATGTTTTTTATGCAGAGCTATTAATTTGTAAACTTCGTGCTATTTTTCTCGAACTTTCTAATTAAAAAAAAAAATCTTTTAAAGAAATTCAGACCCTAAATAGCAACTCGGCTTCCAACAGTCATTTGAATTGACCTTTCGCTCTCAACTACAAGAAATGTATTAACATTTTTTTCAGGGATTATCTCAGAAAAGCGTTTCTGCGTTTTACACGTATTTGAACAGGCCGCGTCGCAGTTGGGCCCGAGCTAAAGCTTCCTCTTAATGGATGGATGGATGGATGCAAAACTTTAATGAAGGTCCTGAGGTGCGCGACTCAGCGCGCTGCGGGCCGCTCCCACGTTGGGACAGTCAGGCCATGCCCGACCGCCGCATCGTGGGCCCTCTGGACAGCCCATAGTTGCGGCCCGGCATCGGGGCTCGTGATAGCGGAGAGCCACTTCTCCTCATTGATTTGTTCTGTGCCCCGTAACGAGGGGCAACGCCAGAGCATATGGTTTAGGCTAGCGATGTCATTGCAGTGCCTGCAATAATCAGTGGCATAGGTGTCGGGATAAAGCTTGTGAAATAAAGCTGGGCTGGGATACGAGTCTGTTTGCAATAATCTGAGGGTCAATGCCTGCGCTCTATTTAACTTCTTGTGTGGAAGGGGAAAGTCTCTCCTGCCGAGATAAAAGTGCTGCGCAATTTCATTGTATGTGGTCGGTTGATCTCTGTTCTCAACCACTGCGGGCCGGCGTTGGAGTTCTCCATGGCTTCACATTTATTGACTGGGCTTCCCATAGCTGAAAGACGAATTTATTAAAAGTGAAAAATGTGCAATAACAAGCCAAAAGAGGTTTCTGAAATGAAACAACGTCAGATGAAATGAAAGATTTAGTGTTCTTCACAATCTCGAGCAGAGCCTTACTGTAGGTAGGAATGACGACACTTTCATGGAAGCAACTGCAATGTCCAACCACCGGAAAAATGAATACGCGTGGCTGCGTGCTATCCCAAAAAAGTCGAAGTAACTGAAATTCAGCCAAAGGTCTACTGCATTGCAGCTGTAGCGCTGTAAACGTTACATACATGTATGGTGCGAACGAGAAACATTATTAAAGCGAAATCCGTAAATCGCTCTTCGGTAGAAAAACCTGACGACCGTTCGGTGTTGTAGCACCAAAATTCAAGCGCATGCGCTAGTAATCCATTATTTATTTATCAACAACACAGCTCGACTATCCATGTTTGTGTTGAACGGACACCCTTCTAAATAATCAATGCGGCCATGAAAGTGTCTGCGTGTGGTTCCCCGTATTGTTCATATTTGCTGAGCAATCTACACGTGTCTTACGTCCTTTTCAGAAGTATAAGTACGCTTGTGTGTTTGTCTAATTTGCTTTTCCGTGTCCATCTCATTCCGCCGGCGCTCGACGAGAGTAGAAGGGACTATATGTACAACCCAATGTAGCTTCTGTCGTTGATTAAAGTGGGTAAATAAAAAAAAAATTCCGTTCAGTCAGCCTGCGTATGTGTCTTAATGGTCTTAATAAACTTGTCACGGCCGTTCTAACGTGAATTTAACCGCACAGAAGCAGTGGCGATGTCTAGGCGGCCGAAAAAGAAAACCAGAGCAAAGAGAACAACCAAATAAACAAACAAGAGTAATAGGAAGTAACAACGGATACGAATGAGAATATCAAATTAATATAGGCAATGTCTTGGGAGCGCGGAGTATTACGCCTTCATCCTCTCCAGCGTGTGCTAAAGTGAGTGTCAACTTTTCTTTTCCATCTGCTACTTCCGTATACCAAAACAAATTCGGAAGAACCGATCTCACAATGAGTGCCGATGGTAAGGCCATTTGGATTGCTCTAATGTACGGACTCACCCGATTACCATTTCCAAAACTAGTTACGCATAAGGCACGTTTGCAACAGGGCTCCCATTTCTCGCGTCCCCCAGGGTACGCTGCGCCACCTGGAGCAGTCTGCGCGTAGCACGTGTGTGAATATATGTTCAGACAAGATTGCCTGTACATGCATCAGGTGGGTTCGATTGCGCCCAGCACATAAGAATGTTTGATGGGTTTTTGGTCAACGAAACGTGGCACATATAAAGAGTTCATTGAAGAGCAGCCTACATCCATTCACCCAAATTGGTGTCAACGAAGCTACTTGAAATACCGAAACTATACGGTAACCCATGGTGGCATCAAAAAGGTTCATTTCAGGGCGATACACAGCCATTGTCAGATGCTCAGGGACCCATGTTGGTCCAACGGTTGGTTTGGAACCCTGTTTCTTCAGCACAACATCCAACTGCTCTGCAAGCCTTCGGCAGTGTCCCATGTTGGTGGGAAAACGATCATGGACAGATACACAGTTAGCCGCCGGAATGTGCTAGAAGCAGCCAATGAATACTAATCGCATTAATAGAAATTGCGTATATAAGCTTTTCTTGATGAATGCGCGAAAATTGTTCATAGGGGAACCATATTGAGATTGCATTAATTTGCGTCTCTGATTTTCTTATAATGCTTTCTTTGATTTCGTATGTTCCTTGAATACAGGGTATCGCTACTATATCGGGCCGCAAGATTTCAAACATGTGCAATGACCACTTAGCTGGACAGAACCAAGGTGATGTTAGCCGACGCTTGCAGATACTCAGTTTAATTCTTTATGCATTCCGTCTAATTACATAATTAGTCTTAAACAATCAACTTGTCAAATAATATAGTTCGATAAAAAGCGTCGATGAGAAAATTGCAGAGAAACGTGAAAAACTCCCGAGATTTCTGTTGCGCAATACGAGCTACATAAAAGTTTTTTTTTTTTTTTCCGAGCGTGAAAGACGCCCGCGGAAACAAGCAAAATTGCTGCACCAGTGGCCGCTCGAGGCACTTCGCCTGCATACGCGGGCTCTTGCCCGACCGAGATTCTTTGAATGCGCGGTACGCGCACGATTTCCCCAACTCTGCAGGCATCTCAATGCAGCCGCGGAAGCAGGATTCAAGCTGGCAACATCGTGCACAGCAGCGGAACGCCAGCGCGACTGAACTAGCGCGGCGGGTTTGTATCTACGAAATAAAGGGTTTAAAACTCAGAGTGCCTGCATGCACGCGAATTTCTGACACGCGCACAGAACAACATCACGTCCTGCTTCAAAGCTAAAAGAAGAGAAGAAAGGAAAAGGACGCGTGACCATACAGTATGACAATATTCCTAGCAAGTGTTCAGGGAATGCCTCTTGGCCGCCTGTATAGTTGTTATGGCATTGCGTTGTGGTGTGGACGAGGTGGACGAGGTCGCGACTTTGGTTACGGCACGGCAGCCACATTAGATAGGAACGAAATGCAAAAAAGAACAAAAAATAAATGGTCGTACACTTAGATTTAGGTGCACGTTAATGAAACCAGGTGGTCAGAATTTATCCATAGTCCTCCTGCCCCTACCCCTGCGGCGTGCTTCGTAAGTATAGCGTGCTTTTGGCACGTAGATCCCCATAATTCAATTTAAGCGTCCACGTAATATCAGCTTTCTCTCTCTCTCTGTCTCTCTCTCTCTCTCTCTCTCTCTCTCTCTCAGTTTTGCTGTTCCTTTGTCACCCTTGCCCGGTGCCGAGTAAGCAACAAGATGCCGAGTCTGGTTACTTGGTTGACGTTCATGATGGACACATGTGGAAGCACACGGCACACAAACAAAGAGAACCGTGCACCTTCCTGCATTACTCCACCAACAGGTTCTATTGGGAACTTATCCTGATTCTTGTCGGCGTGGTGTTATAGACTGACCGAATTCTGCAAGGCAGTGCTCTGGATTGGAGACGTTGAACAGTGTTTGCTGTTCTCTCGCGGCAATCGTCATCATCGTTTCTCTCTCCTTCTCTTTGTGTTCCCATTCAATAATACTGTGTAGCAGGCCAGAATCTTGATTCAGGCCGACGTCTCAGTTTTTCTTTTATAAGAAATGTCTCCTTCTCTCTTTCGCCTCACCGCGTTGAGTGTCCGAAGAGCTGGTGTTGGAACAACTGGCACGAGTAAAATAGAAAAGATAAGTAACCACGCAAGGTCACCAAAGTTCGAATGGAACGTACTAATGTGTAATAAATGCAAAGCGAGTCTTCAATAACCGGGTAGCTTCCGATATTACGTGCGTGACAAATTGTGTACACGCTTATAATTACCTGTTCACAGGGCCGCGCTTTTTTTTCGACACGATGGATTCGATGCTAAGGGTAGACTAATATGTAAGTAGGTGATAGTCAAGGCGATGCAAAGATTAATAGGAAAGCGCATCTGCACGATTTCAAGGGACGTCTATCGCAACTCTACGTGCAAACTGAACTAAGCCAGCTCTAAGGTTAGTCCCGACAGCCGCCGTTCGTAATAACTTTCCGTGGTACAAGACAAAGCCACACAGACTGCTAAAAAAATATGGAAATTGTAGGCGAGCACAGTATGCCGAGTTTACTACGAACCACGGGAGAGCCATGACACACGCACAGGGTGACCAACCGCGTCATAAAGAAACCGACATATAATAGCAAACCGCCGTCGGCACTAACCTGCACATTAAACGAAGCAGTTTGCATAATCTTTTGATGGGCGTGGCTTAAAGACGGTTAGGTTAACGCTCGCGAACGCAAGCATATAACATGCCCCGACGTACCTGACATAAGCCTGTCAAAGGAAAGTAGAAAAATACAGCAATGCCCGCAAGTGTGCTTCTCCACACACCTCGTCTGACCTATCTGACGTACCGCACCTTGGGCTGGAAACGTAATGACGCGGTCTTCGCGCGGGCTGGCAACATAAACCGTGCCGCCCTCAGGTTTACTCACCGTCCGTGCTTTCAAAACGCATGCCTCAGTTTTAACAGCGCCGCTAACGGCAACGCGGCCATGTCGATTAGGGGAGGTTAGATGTGTTAAAAAGTCTGCTTACAGAACTTGCCATATAGTGTATTCCCGAGTCCGAGTGCGTCTTTTGAGCCCTGCTGGTTCCTGCGTGTCCCAGTGATGGCGTTATTGAGCTGTCTGGTCGGGCGTAGCTTTGAATTCAAGTGAGTTTAAAGGAAGCGACCGCATAACTCTTTATTTATTTGGGATAAAAGATAACGACTGCGCAGCCATCACGCCAATTCACACTGACGTGGTGGATGTGGGCACCGACATGTCCAAAAATGCTGTTTCTAGGGATACAGAGACACCACGTACATTAAATTGCATAATTGAGTAGGTTGATGCAGCGCACATAAGTCATAGAAACACGCTAACGTAGAGAAGATGCATAGTTATAGGAAAACGCTATTACCATACAGGCGTTCGGCGCCTGCATATCGATTGGGTAAGCCATTCTGCATTTATGGGAATAATAATTTAATAGATAAAATGTATAGGATTTGTACAGAGGGCAATGAGGAGAACCGCAATGGACGGTCACGATTAGTGTTGATCACCCGATATTTTTTTATTTTTCTGTGATAAAATCAGTTCTTGAGAAATCCCCTGTGAGGTCGTTATTTATTGCCCGGGAAAAACGGACGGTAAACACTCTTGAGTAGCACGCAGGCAGAAAATCGTAGCCTTTAACCGGAGTGATGGCTCGGAAAAGGGGTTGGTCTTGGGTTCGATGCCCACATGCTCCCACCGTTCAGTGAACTACTGCAACGACCACGTTGACCATATATCTCCCGGTATAGAAGCATCGGCAGCAAGAATTGTTTTTGGATAGCAGATTTTGCTCACTGTTCCGCCATCTGTGATACCAATGACGCAGAATCAACAGTTTTACAGTGCGTAGTGGTTGTATACGACGTCACAAGGTGGCGTTACGAGCCACCAACGGCTAAACCAATGACGTCCGTGGTGTTCGCGTATTCTGCAGACTATCACACGTTTACTGACGCGATAAAATTATCTAATTTTAATCTCCGAAATGTATGGACCAGACAGAGGAACGGATTGCAGGCAGTGAACGGACTCGATGCAAAAGACGATTTCCAGCCACAGTGGCAGTATTTCATTGACGTGGTCACAAAAATATCAAGCGTAGGATGGCGTCCGTCGGACGCTCAGGATCGCTGTTATCAGCACCGGAAAAATACTCAGAACGAACCTGATGGTTGCCGCATTTGCGCCCTTATAAGTGCAAGACTTAAGCGGCTAATAATAATAAAGAACATGACACAGCACCGAAGGAAAGTAACTATATACGTACTTGCTGCGTGCTGTTTTCAAGCCTTCAAAAATCACACAGAGAAATAGAAGTGCCAATTATAGAAGGATATAATTAACACGCACACTGTCCTCACACATAGCACAGCACACACACATCGTCCGTTAGAGTCCATCACCCTGGCGTGGTACGTGATATCACTGTCACAGTCGCTTGTCCAATACCGTCTCTTTCAAAAACCGAAGTAGTCCCTTCGTCGCCTTTACCTGTGATGTCTTCTGTCAGCGGCATGTGAAAATCGTGTCGAGGGACAATGGTCTAGTGTCAAGGTGCGCTAGAACACATGCCAGGGACTGTCGCTGAACATTATATTCAGGACAGTCGCACAGAATGTGTTCCAGCGTCTCCTCGCTGGAACACATTCGGTTTTTTTCAGTTAAGCTAAACTGGTTAACCTCCCTGCCTTTCCTTCTCGACTTTTTCCTTCCTTCCTTCCTTCTGTGTCCTCACACAACCAACCGGAATGCACGAAAAAAAGAAACTGTGAATGGGTATGCAAGTAGGTATGCAAGCCCGTACAAAACGTCGAAAGCACAGCGCACCCTGCAAACAACGCAGATCGCTTTGAATATGTGGCCCGCACGGGCGCGCAATTTAGCCATGTCGCAGCCCGCTTTCCAGACACACGAGCGCCTGCAACGGGACCCTACGGCGTTCGCCAAAGGTGTCTACTACGGCGTCCACGATTCGCGTGGCTGTCAGCGTACTAGACGCCGCGCTTGTGTACACTGTGTATGGAGCGGCGGGAGAGGAGGACATCGAGGCACTGTAGTAGCCGCCGCAGAAGAATGCCACTCCTCCTTTGCCTCACCGCCTGCCTCTCCCGCCACAGGAGAGGGCACACATCCGGGCCGCGTTCCTAGATAGCGAACGCGAGATTGAACTGCGTTCGTCGGCTCACCCTCCCACCTTATGACTCGTACGGAGCCTCACGGCGACGGCGACGGCAAGAATGTGCCCGGAGTGTCCACATAATTGCTATGGCAATAATAAAGCATTGCACACCCCCCTCAGCAGTTGTAGTTGTCCTTTTCAACAGTTTCGCTGGGCATCCATTCTCGCGGGGTCGGGATGGCGAGTCAATAACATCACTATTATTAAAACGAGTCTCTGTGTGTCTCAATAATTCGTCTGTGATGGCCGAAAACGCACTGCAGAAAAGCCAACTTACACAGTTGCGTAGAATACTACAGTTTACATTCGCAGTAGCGCGCTAGCGTCGACTGGCCTGATAACGGCGAGAAGCGACGAGCTCATCAAAAATATCGCATGCACAGAAAGTTCACTGGATGCGCAAGTTGGGTCTGGTAGGCATGACACAACCCCCTGTGGCGATTAACTGAGCTTCTCTGCTTATTGGAGACAGCAAGTGCGCGTGAACACGGGCTCGTCTTAGGAACTGGAAAAGGAAAATCAAAACTCCTTTCTTAAACAAAGATGGTTGAACGCCACACTACCCAGACCAGCTGTATTTATCTGCATTGCATTGCACGCGTCACGCAATGCATTCCTGGCCATCACCATGGGTAGGCCGCGTATGCAGCGCACGGCAGAAGAGGATGCCGTGCGTGAACGCAAGCGCGAGGGCTACCGTGCCTGTGAGGCCGGTCCCCTGTATTGGGAACGGCATGCAGAAACCACGTGGAAGGCGCTTGTGCAGTCGCGATGCCTTCTGGTCTTGTGATCGTAAGCGTGTACATCAGACCGAAGACGTCTGGTTGTGACGCGGAAGCGTTCCTGACAGAAACGATGAAGACCTTAAAGCCACCTACCACGCCGATCTTGGTGTGCGGTGACTTTAACATCGATGTGGCGAAAGAGCATGGCAGATGGATCGAAAGTTTCATGCTGAAAGTTTCTTTCACCGAGTCAAAGATACTCGGACCGTGGCCACACCCGTCACTGGCTCGAAAAGCGATTCGTGCACTAGTGCGGTACTTGAAGTGCACGGGCTTAACAGACCGTTTATAGTGTCCTTGTGTATGGTGTCGCTCCCACACGTACTCAGTGCTTCCTCTCTCCCTTTCTTCTTCTTTCTATTCCCCTTTCCCCCGCTCCCAGTGTAGGGTAGCAAACCGGATGCTGTTCTGGTTGACCTCCCTGCCTTTCCTACCCTTCTTTTCTCTCTCTCTCTCTCTTCATGCTAGATCGCTACTCGTTGAAACGGAAGACGCTACAGAGACCCACGACGCAACACCCATTCCTGCACTGATCTCACGTTTGCAAGCAGGCTAAATCACGTTTCGATGGCATAGACTGACCGTCTACCATAACGATCACAAGGCAATACTGCGCAAGTGTTGAGTCATCTTTGAAAGTGTGAGTGTGTGCATGTAATGAACGGCTACATGACCTAAAATGAAGGCTATGTAACTTAACTAAATGTGTTTTCCTTCAACTTCAACGTTAAAAAAAAAAAATGGCTGAGGCCTACTCAGATGCGAAGCATATCGGTGGCTAAAGTTGGTAAGGCATGGTTGTTCTTGGTTATACTTGGTCTTTCTCGGCTAATCTTGGTAAGGCACGTTGCTTGGCCAGACGTTCTTCGCGCTCTTCATCAGTCTCTGTAGCACGCCGCAACCTTCGCTTCTCATTCCAACGAGCAGCTCTGTCTCCAGGAGGCATCTCACCTCGTGAGTGTCTAGCAGAGGCAAGCGCAGCTGCTTATATACCGCCGCGACGCCGCGAGCGACGGCGCGAGTTGGAGCCCCATTTCTCCTCTTTCGTGACGTCACGGTGTCACGTGGTCAGCCTTGAAGGCGACGCCGCGAGCGACGGCGCGAGTTGGAGCCCCGTTTCTCCTCTGTCGTGACGTCACGGTGTCACGTGGTCAGCCTTGAAGGCGACGCCGCGAGCGACGGCGCGAGTTGGAGCCCCGTTTCTCCTCTGTCGTGACGTCATGGTGTCACGTGGTATGGCATGGGGTCCAAAGTCATTGAAGGCGACACCGCCGCGCCTGAGGAGCTGGGTTGAGCTCTAGTAATATGCTTCGCATAAAAAAAGTTTGGAAGATGCTTAAGCTTCGTCTTTAAGTGTGCAACGCGATAGCGTTCAAAGAGCCTTACTGCTTTTCATGCTTTCCGGCCAGTGCAACTTACGTAACTGTTACGTTCACCGGGAAACGCTGGCTGCAAACGCTATGCACGAAGGCGAGCTTTCTGGTACGAGCGCGGCCTCTTGCGTAGGTACATCTCCTGCTATTGTTTCACACTTCCAATATTTCAGTCTGAGATGAGCTAACATAAAGGACATGCGCTGTCAGGGTTTTTTCTCCATTACACTTGTGTGTGGGCTGCCGTTCTCAAAATTCTGAGGGACAGCTTGTAAAGAGTAAAAGACAAGGTGTGAGCAACTTTGGTGATAGAGAAGTGGTTGGGTATGCGTGGTTCAGCATTGATTCGAAATTCGCTGGACGCCGAATGCGAGACACAGGATTTCCTGCGACAGGGGTTTCTTAACGCTAACGCGCTAATGCAATCATAAACAAGCAATCAAATCACATATGCGTAGCATCGGGTCGCTCAGCATTTCTTGGGTTCGTTGCGTGGACGTTGACTTCAGATGTTGACTATGAGTTTGCATTGGGGGAAACCTTAGCGTTCAATGATATTTAAAGAATCGGCCTTGATGATGATGATTATTATGATTAGTAGTAGTAGTAGTAGTAGTAGTATAGCTTCGCCCTTAAATGTTTTCCCCACTACTAAACACGTTGCATTAAGAATTTGCGCTATTTTCTGTTCGTAGACAATAAAAAAAACATACTCTAATAACTTTCCTTAAGCTGCACACAATCCAAATTCTTCCACTTCAATACGCGTATGTGGTCTCGAATGCAACGTCGAAATCCAATGATGACGTCAAATAACCAGCCTCAAAAGCGTCTCTGAGCTCACACCATCAGCGCTTTAGCTTTAAAAGCGGCACATAATATTATTCTAGCACTGTTAACGCTATCGCCTTTGTCATCAATTTATCACTGGAATGATCGCCTGTTTGTGTTCAGGATCCTTCTTCGTACACGCACTTGCCTCGAATTCCCCAACGCCAAACCACATGTACGCTCGCAGGCGCGTCTACGCCTGCTCCAATGGTGTGGCTCAGATCTTACGACAGATCGTACGCTTCGAAGCATACGAGCTATCCCACACCATATACTTGTCCAATCTACCCTGCATTACGGCCAGCATGTCGATATCTGTAAGTTCCAGACAAAATTTGGGCACTCGGGCTACCTCGCGCATTCACGCGTCTGGCTACGCCGCTGCGGCGTGGTACCATCAACACTTCCTGAGGCATATCTACACCAGGACAGAATGTGCTTTTTCTCAGATATAACGATTCTAATACAGAAAAAGAATTGTTTATCAATATTTCTGCGTTGTCAAACACTCTCAGAAACAAAGTGCGAAAAGAGAAAGAGAATTTTTAATCACAAACAATTGGCAAGTGGGAGCGCGCTGGCGCGCGTCTCTTGTAGATGCAGACCGCCATTCCTGGCAAGGCGCGTCAAACTCGAGGCGTGCAGGCGCGAGCTTGCCCGCGCCGGCAAGCGTACGTGTGGTCTAGCTTCAGTTGTAGCGTGTATCTATTACGCGTGAGATCGCCAGAGAGCCAAGGCCTTTTCACGTTCCCGCCTGCCATAGGCGACACCCAACTGCGCATATAGAATACGATGTCTTTTATCATATTTATTTAGAGGATCTTGATATGTTTCAAGAGTCGCAGTCAATATTTTATTATGAGCTCCGCATTCTTGTATATCAGTAGCATTGAAGCATTGTTCAAGTCTTTCTATCCTTCTTTTTTATTGTTAACTTACCTTCTGTTTTGTTCAATGTAAACTTTTTTTACATCCGCGTTTTTTTTAATAATTAATCTGTATTTTGTTCTTCCTCGTATTATAGAAAATTGTGCTCTCATTTTGGTAATCTTTTCTGGCGTTTTATCTAATAGTTACATTATCTTGTAGTTTTATTTATTACTAAATGTTTATTATTGTATCCGGCCGGTTTCCTTCCCGCTTCTCACGTGAGTAGCCGTAAAGAGAATGGCAAGCTCTGTCACCGTCATTTCGCTTGACATCACAAACTTTAGCGTTATTACTCAATTAGGATCATATCGGCGTTTTTCTGCGTAGTAGACAGATTCCAGCCAGTAGTTTTAAAACATTCCTTGTGGCACTGTGTGTTATCAGCATAACCCATTTTTTTTTATTTGCACGTGAAGTGCTCACTACGACTACTAGAATGATATCCGGCCGCAAGGTTAATCAGCAGGCTGGTGGGGTGACTTCCGCGATGTGTACTTCCATGAATTTGCATATGATATGTATTTTTAATAGATTTTTTCGCTCTCCTCTGCTTCCACCGTGTCTTGCATCGGCGCGCTCAAAAACCCACACGACCTCTAAATGCATCGCCGGGTCGTTGTTCGGTCAGGGAGTGTCACGTGACGTCGCTTTTGCCACTACGTCATGCGTGACCGGCTCACGTATCGCGTCATTCGCGGGCACTTCTCTAAACATGGTTCATTCATGCACAATTTATTATTATTTTGTGCGCGCCACCATTTTCGTACGCTGTGCTTTACAGTCGCCTATTAGAGGGCATTCTCATGTGTATCGCCACTTTGCTAGAGCATATAGCCACGTCTCGCGTTCGGTACGGCGTCTGCCGTGCGATAATATAGTCTTTGGCCAGAAGGATAACGCGCGAATGGATGTCTATTCATTGAGAGGGAAGCGATGAAATAAGCAATTACACCTCCCAATAACGTTACCGTGACCTAGAAACCTCAGAAGCAGTTCGGTCCAATTGGACGACGAAATAGTGGATGAACATTTGTTCAGTGACATGCAGGATGGGTCATGTGCTAAATAGTTCACGCTGGCCATACGACGTGTGTCTGAGGCATCTCCGGCGCTGTGCGGAACTAGAGAGAGATCAGGATAAAAACATTGGTTGATGAGAGCGACGTTATGCACGTACACAAGTACAAAAATGCAGCGACCGCTTCCAGCGGCTTCATTAAAGGTCGTGCCAGCGCCGTAATAAAGTCATTATGATTAAAACGCAGGCTACATTAATCACCGGCCCGCACAGACGAGTAGCTCGAGGCCTGTTTTTGTAGCAGACGACGGCGAAATACTAGCTTCGAGGAGCGATTACGAAAGAAAGGAGTACAGGAACGAGGATAAAGTGCGCATTAGACGACGCCGCTAAATCTGACGGCGCGGAATGCCCATATATACCGTAATGTTTACGTACACACATTTTTAGCTCGAGCGCGGTGCGCGAAGCTTGAAGACGAGTATGTGAGGGTGTGTGAGGGCGCATAATTGCTGAATGCAAGACGCTAGCTTTAAGATGGCGCACCCCGGCCTCCCCCTGGGAAGAACGTGCTCGGCAACGTAATGTGAGGAGAGAAAACAATTCTTAGTTCAAATACATGAAAGTAAATGTAGAACACAATTGAAGGCAAAGGTCAGAGACCGAGCCTCTGAAAAAGAAAAAAAATACAAGTAAGAACGCTTTTTTTAAAAGTTTAAGTCATTATCATAGAGACAAGCAAATAACACTAGCAAGCGATGTTTCATAAAGGGGAGGTCATCAATGTGGGGGCAAGTATAAACATACTTCGCATGCAAATAAATTCCGAAAGCATAGTCGCAGCACAGGAAGGCCTCCATCCCCGACTTCCTTGTAGATTCATATACGGACTCATCTGTTATGTCACAAAGTGCTTCAGCGGTAGTATATACAAGGAATACTATGTTCAATTAACTGCTCCTGGTTGTCGCCATAAAAGCGCCTTATCTTAATGGCTTCTTCCCAACGCCAAACACTGAAATGTTGAGTTCACTTGGCAAGCAGTCTGTAAATCGAGGGGGTTAAATAAAGATACAGCGTAGAGCGCTGCAGTAGCCTTTAGCCACAAATTTGCCTCGTCCTTACGGTTCTTACTTTCGCAGAAAAATTTCGCCACAGAGCGGAGCAGTTTCTCGGACCTCCCTTTAGGCTGTAGAACATGGAGAGTCTATAGACTTCACAGAATGATTGCCATGCATTGTGGTCTACAAAGTAAACATTCGTGCACTGTTGTGAAAGCTAAATGAGCTCGTGCTCTCAAGGAAAAAATCCTGGTCGAACGAACCGTCGCTCTTGTGCAATGAAAGAAGGTGATAACATCAGCATTGATTATCGGCATCTACTAGCCTGTTGACTCCTTTTGTATGTTCGTAGTTAGGTAAGCTCGAAACTTTTTCTAACCCAGTAGCAACGATCCAGCGCTCAAGGTGCTTTAATAAATGACGAAATGTTAGGCTTAACGAGTCCTTCGGACTTGCAAATGCCTGACAAGGGCTCCAAATACACATTTGCTTTGTACATACGAGCACATTGCCTTAAACTGATTGCATTTGATGATCATATTGCCTTCAATGATTGCATTTGATGATCATGATTGGACGACGACGAAGTGTCCTGTGTGGAACGCTGCCATTTTGTCTCTGAGAATTTGAAGCTACTTTGTGGGAGACGCCACTCCCTTAACTACGGCGATGGACGTGGAGTCGCCTGGAGAGGTTCCTGGTCCTTGTACGTCAACAGCGACCGCACCGAGAAAGCGGTCTAGTCGCCCGAGTGACACCTACAGCGAGGACACTGTGATCTACTCAGGAACCAGTGATGAAACCTCGGATGACAGCGACTTCGTGCCCGTAGCGAAGCACAAAGCAAAGAGAAGACTCGTCAGGACGTCTCCTTCCTCAAGTAAGGCAACTGTGATCCCGACGCGAAAGCCATCAGACCTCACCATTTTATATATGCCTGTGGCTGCTAGCGACAATCTAAACCGGATCAACCGCCAAGCCACATCTGTATCGCTCGAGGCACTTGTTCCGGGTCAGATCAAAGATATAAGGATCAACGGCCGTAAGAACATCCTCGCTATAGATGTCACAAACCGCAGCGCGCTAGACATTCTGAGCAACGTTAAGGTGCTGGATAGCATCAACGTACGCTGCTATAAACAAGACCATCACGACTCTACGGCCGGCGTTGTGTATGACGTAGATAATTCCATAAGCGATGCTGACCTGCATATACTCATCAAGCCGGCGACAGAGGGAATTGCCATATTGCTAGCCCATCGCCTGGGAAACTCGCAGTGTGTCAAGTTAACTTTCAAAGGAGACAGCCTACCGTCCCACGTCAAGGTCGGTCACTTCCGACACGTTGTACGGCCTTTTGTGCCAAAGCCGCTTCAGTGCAGGAAATGCCAAAGGATAGGGCACGTTAGAGCGGTTTGCACAAACGCTGCCGTGTGCTCACGGTGCTCTGGGTCGCACAGCTCCGACGCCTGTCGTGCAGAAAACCAAAAGTGCGCCAATTGTCAGGGCTCTCACGATACAACTTCGAAGAATTGCCCACATGTGAAAAATGAGGCGAAGGTCTTGAGGCAAATGGTCAGGGATGGTTCCTCGCACAGGGAGGCTGCCGCTAAGGTGCGACGTCGACGCTCACGTCGTCGGAGATCTAGGAAACCCACTGCTATTGCTAAGGATGCACCGCGTCCACTGACAGTCCAGAAACTTATGCATACAACTAGCAATAGCAGCAATGAGATTCCTCAGCAGAAAGTCCCCAATATCATTGCCTCAAGCGAGGAGTGGCCGCCATTGCCACGGCTAGATCCACCAGCGGAGCGACAAGATGTAGCACGCTCGCCGAATTATGCTTCACCTTCTGGCAGCAACCAAGACAACGACGAACAAGTTGTCACCATGATAAGGGCCCTTATGAACACGCTACGAGCACTACTGACCGCCATACACACTCCGGCGGCTCGAGGCGCACTTCAAATACTGGATGCCCTGTATCCGGTACTGTCCGGTCTTGAGAAGCACCATGGCTGCTCCTCTACATTCGTTCCTTAGAGAAGTCAAGGAAGCGTCTATCTTCCAATGGAATGTCAGAGGCATTAAATCGCGCATTTCAGACTTTCGTCCGTTTGTTTTTAAGAACAAATTTCCAATAATCGTCCTTTGTGAACCAAACGTTAAGAGCGCCATCCGCCTATCAGGATATGAAGCTTTCATGTCTGCCACCTGTACCGACCGCAGCAAAGTCATCGTTTATATCAGATGCGATTTCACATATGCTTTACACCCAGTGGCACCTGATGACAATCAGTATGTGTGTTTGACTAAAATGCAAGAACGTCGCACTCACGCTCATAGGTGCCTACATTTCACCTTCGAGTCGATTTGACAGCGCAAGGCTAAGTACAATTTTAACAGCGACACCTGGACCATGGGTTATTACCGGCGACTTCAATCCGCATCATCCGCTATGGGGAAGCTTAAAGATGGACTGTCAAGGAAGACGTGTACTATCCTTCGCGTCGGATCATGAGCTCTGCTGCCTAAATGATGGCAGTCCCACCTTTCTGCGGGGATTGACATACAGCAGCTGCCTGAACTTGACTTTTGTTTCAAGATGCCTCAGTGCCAGTGTGAAATGGTTCACGGACAACGAAACGCATGGTAGTGACCACGTTCCAACATATGTTAAAATCGACGGCATACGCAAGTCACACTCTACTACAGTTCATCACATCGACTGGCCTAAATACACGTTGCTCATGGAGAAGAATAGCCAAGAGATCCAGGATTGTCTGCCTGGCAACATCGAGAAGCTAATTAACGCCGCTGCTCAAGAAGCCACAAGATCTTTTAGGCCTGTTCCTAAATTTTCTGAATTCGAAGCAGAATTGGAGCGGCTTCGAGCAATCCGCCGTCGCGCGGAAAGAAGGTACAGGCGCACCAAGTCCATCTACGACCTAAGGGAGGCGAGACGCATACAGAAGAAGATCCAGCGTCGGATCAACTCCCTGCAGTCTCTAAGATGGAAAACCTTCTGTGATACCCTTGATCCGCATAAACCCCTCTCACATATTTGGAGAACAGTGCGTGGTCTTCGATCATCACCGCAACAACGCCACCCCTTCAAATGCCTGGCTCTCTATCAAGGTCGCAGAGAGATCGACGTAGCGGAGGACTTCTGTTTCAAGGTTGCTGGTCTACCGCCATCGTTCGCTACACGTGATCCCCGTGATGTTCCAATCTCGCGAGATTCTCGTATGGACAATTTGTTTTCCATCGAGGAGTTGCAGGCGGCGTTGGCAGCGTGCAGACGTTCCTCATCGCCTGGGCCTGACGGGGTGACATACGCAGCTCTTGGAAACCTCGGTCACACAGCCCGGCATGCACTTCTAGATGTGTACAATAATTCATGGCGTGAAGGAGAAGTTCCAGCTGCATGGAAGTCTAGCCGCCTTGTGCCTTTGCTCAAGCCAGGTAAATCACCCCTAGACGTGGCATCTTATCGTCCCATTGCTCTGGCCAGTTGTCTAGGAAAGGTGATGGAGAGGATGGTGCTGACGCGTCTAGAGTGGTATCTAGAACATTCACATCATCACTTCACTTTATTACCTTAAAGGCCCCGGTTAGGGGGTATTACATAAGGGGTGGGTTTACAAATCAAGGTTACAGAGAGTGATCTTCATGAGAAACAAATGTAGTTAAGTTGTCCGCAAAAGTTGATGAACACGTGATGGCTGCAATGTTCCGGGGAAGGCCATTCCAATCCACTGCTGTGCGAAGAAAAAATGAGGCTGCAAAAGTAGTGGTGCGAGCACGTGCGCGTGCGATTGAGTAAGGATGGGACGTACGGGGGGATATGCGCGCCGGTGGGATGATATACGGTGCTTGATTGAGCGGACTGTGAAATAATTTGTGGAACAAACAAAGACTGGCGATGCGGCGACGCACAGAAAGATTAGCAAGATCAGTTTTACGTTTTAGGGATGATATGCTTATGTCGTATGAATATGAAGAATGGATGAACCTAGTGGCAGGATTTTGTACAGATTCTAGTTCGTTTCTTAAGTATGCTTGATGCGGGCTCCAGATGGGTGCTGCATATTCTAGTTTTGATCTGATGAGTGATTTGTACGCGAGAAGTTTTATGTCTGATGGTGCGTGACGCAAATGACGCTTTAAAAAACCGAGGGATCTGTTCGCGGATGATATGATATTGCTGATGTGTGCGTTCCATGAAAGGTCAGAGGATAAGGTGACGCCTAGATATTTGTATGTTGGAACTTGTTCGACAGTGGAGTGGGAGATTAGGTATGAGAATGATAGGGGATTAAGTTTGCGATGAAAGGAAACGAGCTTGCATTTAGTAGGATTAAGCTTGATTAACCAAAGATCACACCACTGTTGTACAAGGTTAAGGTCATGTTGGAGTGTAGTTTGATCAGAAATCTTTGTAATTGTGCGATAGATGACACAGTCGTCGGCAAATAAACGGATATGGGAGGATACATGTACAGGCAGGTCGTTAATATATATGAGGAATAGGAGGGGTGCGAGTACAGATCCTTGGGGGACGCCGGATGTTACAGGGAGGGAGCTGGAGCGGCTACTTTTAATTGAAACAAACTGGGAGCGTTTGTTGAGAAATGCTACGATCCATGCGAAAACGTTAGGGTGCAAATTCAGCTTGGAGAGTTTTAGTATAAGGCGTTTGTGTGATACTGTATCGAATGCTTTAGCGAAGTCGAGAAAGATTGCATCGGTCTGAAGGTTGAGGTCGAGATTAGAGTGTAGATCATGAAGAAATATGGCAAGTTGGGTTTCACAAGATAAAGATTTACGGAATCCGTGCTGGGAAGGATGAAAAAAATTGTTAGTGTCAAGGAAGTGCATAATGTGAGAGTATATGACGTGTTCCATAATTTTGCATGGGACGCTTGTTAGAGAAATGGGGCGGTAATTTAGCGGGGATTGTTTGTTACCTGATTTGTGGACTGGAATGACCTTGCCCTCTTTCCAGTCGTCTGGTAAGATTCCTGTTTCAAGTGAAAGTGAAAAGAGCATCGAAAAATACACTGCAATAATTTCTTTAGTATTTTTTAACAGTTTTGAGTTAATGTCGTCGACACCAGCCGATGATGAAAGTTTTATATTGTCAATGAGTGATGAAATGCCAGCGACAAAAATTTCAACAGGGGCCATCATTGGCAGTGTCGCAGTAGGTGGCGTAGGAAGAGGCAAGTCGGCTTCTTCAGTGAACACGGATGAAAACGCGATGTTAAAAGTGTCAGCACAAACAGCGTCGCTCATAATTTCGTCTTTATCGCTTATAAGTGTGATGTCATGTGTTTGTTGTGGGTTTATGACTTCCCAAAATTTTCTAGCGTTAGTTTTTTGAATTTTAGCTAAGTCGTTATGATAAAATGCTTCTCGCGCTTTCCGAATTGCAGTGTAATAAGCGTCTTCCGCAGAATAGTACCTGTCCCATGCGCTCTGACTTCCATCACATTTCGCAGTACGAAAAAGGCGCTTTTTCTTATTTTCGAGTCTTTTTAAATTTTTACAGCACCATGGTTTATTTTTATTGGCAAGAAAGCTCGCCGTGGGGATGAATTTATTAGTCAGGTCAGTAATTTGGTCTTTAATCACTAGCCAGTTGTCATTGAGGGAACGCGAACCGAAATTGGATTGGAAAAGAGGCAGAAAATCTCGTAATTCATTATTAATTGCTTCATAGTTAGCCTTATCGTACAAGTGAATTGTTTTGCGGAAGACGAGACGTGTTTTGGGGACGAAGTTAAAAGTGGTATGAATGACTTTGTGATCGCTTATTTCTCGTAAATATGCAATAGATTTTAAGCTTTCGGGGTTATTCGTTAGTAGAAGGTCAAGAATGTTTGAGGATTCACAAGTGACGCGCGTCGGTTCTGTTACTTGTTGGATGAGGCCAAAGTTGAGACAAACATTAATAAATTCGCTTGCTTCGGTATTTCCTGAAGTTGGTGAAGCCTGATTGAGCCAATTAATGCTAGGGAAGTTGAAGTCTCCATAAAGGAGGATGTGTGCATTGGGGTGTTTTTTAGTAAGCTGGGATAATATTTCATTAAGTTCGATGGCGAAATCTGGATGAGTTCGAGGGGGCCTGTAGCATACCCCAAGTATTATTGCTTCGGGAGGGGCACGACACATTACCCATAGCGATTCCAGTTCTGAAGATGTAATGATTAGAGAGCATGATAGTTCTTTGTTAGTGACGATGAGTACGCCCCCGCCACGTGCATTTTTGCGGTCGTGGCGAAAAATGTTAAAGTTCGGCAAGTCAGCCAGTGCCTCCGTATCTGAAATGTCGTCATTGAGCCATGTTTCTGTTAGTATCAGTATACTACTGCCGGTTGATTGTACTAGATTAGACAGGAGCACGCGTTTCGGAAGAAAACTACGTATGTTAGTATAAAGTACAGAAAATGAAAGATTCGCTCTTGCGCATCTATGGTGCTGATGGCGTGGTTGCTGACGGCGACATGATCCCTACGATACGGCTTTGACAGTTCCTGATGCAGTGTCAAAGATATATCGCTGGGCTCCAATATGCAATGTTTTGTAACGTAATGAAAATGGTACGGATTTGCTCCTAGCAAAGGCAATGAGCTGTTTTCGGGCGGTTAGAACTGGACGCGTGAAGTCTTCCCCAATGCTGAAATTTGTGCCTTTTAGTTTTGGACCGTTTGAGAGGATAGATTCTTTAGTTTTGAAGGATGAAAGCTTCACTATGATGGGTCGTTTGCGGTCAGTGGTGTAACGCCCTAATCGATGTGCTCGCTCTATATCTTTGGGCTCGACTATAAGACCAAAGCGTTCAAGACAGTGGCTTACGATTATTTGCTCCGATTGAACGTATGCTTCCTTAGGGTTAGTGTCAGGAAAACCGTAGAATATTAAATTGTTGCGCCGGGAACGGTTCTCGAGGTCGTCAAGGCGCTCTTCAATATCGCACATACGATGGGTTAGTTGACCGGTCTTAGTGCTAATGGCGTCAACTTCTGTTCGGAGAGCTAAAAGATTTTTGCAGAGATTTTCTAAGTCTGTGAGGCGGGTGCTTAGATTAGCAATAGTGCAGTTTGTGCTCGTTAGCTGGGTTTTGAGGCTCTGAATCTCGGATATTAGTGTGGCCTGGCCAGTAGACAATTTTTTTAGTTCGTCGAGGACGGCTTTTTCAGGACCGGGGTTTGTCTCTATGTCCCCTGATAGCAGTAGCAAGGCGCGTATGACTTCAATACATTCAGAAATAAGTAAAATGCAGCACTGTGGGCTTGGCAGCTGCACCAAAAAGTAATCACTTGATTTTTTAGAAGGAGCTTGATACCAACTACTAACCTGCATGATCAGGATGAACTGGTTAGCGGTCTGTGTGGTGGCACAGCCGCGAAGCCCACAGTGCGCGGTGGACGGTGGTTGCAGCTTTATAGGTTGCGCATATGATGTTGTCGACGGGGATACGGTAGCTGGATTAGCTTCGATGATCCACAGCGGGGCTGGAGGCGCTGTCAAACGTCCTGAAGCATGGGCGACAGGGAGGAGGCAGACGCTGGGTTCGCTTCCGTTGGGTTCATGGCGTGAAGGAAAAGTTCCAGCTGCATGGAAGTCTAGCCGCCTTGTGCCTTTGCTCAAGCCAGGTAAATCACCCCTAGAAGTGGCGTCTTATCGTCCCATTGCTCTGGCCAGTTGTCTGGGAAAGGTGATGGAGAGGATGGTGCTGACGCGTCTAGAGTGGTATCTAGAACATTGCAAGTTATATCCTGACGCTATGGCAGGCTTTCGACGCGGATGCTCTTCTATAGACAACGTCATAGATCTTGTCTCGTCGGTTCAGCACGAAAAAAGCCTCAGGAGACTGTCAGCGGCGATGTTCCTGGATGTTAAAGGCGCATATGACAACGTAACCCATCAAGCCATCCTGGACGCCTTGGGTGATGTCGGCCTCGGCGGCCTTGTATTTCGGTGGATATCCAGCTTCTTGAAGGACAGGTCATTCTTTGTGCAAACAGAGGACGGTGCGTCATCACAACGCAACACCTACCGAGGCGTACCACAAGGCGGAGTCTTGAGCCCCACTCTATTTAACCTGGTGCTCATCGACCTGGTTCATACCCTTCCGGAATCCGTCCATGTGTCGATCTATACAGACGATATATGCATTTGGTCATCAGGAGCGACGCGTCCTCAGGTGCGCGCCAGACTTCAAAAAGCGGCCACACTAACATCAGGTTATCTTCGAGCACGAGGTCTGGAGCTGTCCTGCGAGAAGTGCTCTATAGTCGCTTTCACGCGTAAAGCAATGAAACCGTACGTTATCAGAATTAATGCACAGCCAATTGCCTACGAGAAGACGCACCGCTTTCTAGGAGTGATAATCGATCGAGACCTTTCCTGGAGTACTCATATCTCCTACCTAAAAAGGAAATTAGTCATGATAACCCACGTGCTCAGATTTCTTGCGGGAAAGTCATGGGGTGCGTCTGTGAGTGCGATGCTCCAACTCTATAACGCACTGTTCCTTGGTCTCCTGCGCTATAGCTTACCTGTACTGGGTGGGACCGGCAAGACCAACCTCCGTGCCCTCCAATCTGTACAAGCTCAAGCTCTGCAAATTTGCCTTGGTCCTCCCAGATGTGCGTCCACGGCAGCAACAATAGCCATCGCGCATGACCACCCCATCAACACGTATCTTCAAGTCGACACGTTAAGGATGCATATCAGGCACTGCGCCCGACTTCCATCGCATCATCTCGCCTCCCTTCCTGCCGCTCGACCTCGTTCAGCGTTTAGCAAGATTATTGCCGCCAACCATAGAACTTTACCGTCGAACTTCACGCCTGCAGCACGACCATCTCAACCGCTGTGGTGCCTCCATCCACTCCAGGCTCTTCGTGTTATTCCCGGTATCAAAAGGAAAACGGAGATGTCAACTTTCGCCCTCAAACAAACCGTGCTTTCAGTGCTACATGAACAGCACAGAGGACGCATCCACGTTTACACAGACGGTTCTGTATTTTCTAATAGTTCAGCTGGAGCAGTGGTGATTCCCGCAGAGTGCGTTACCCTCAAGTTCAAGACATCTCACATTACATCATCGACGGCTGCAGAACTCGCAGCTATCCGTGCTGCTCTGGAGTTCATTGTTCACAAATCATCACATTCATGGTCCATCTTATGTGACTCAAAGGCAGCGCTTCAGTGTCTGATGTCCCCTTTCAACCATGGACCAAATGAGCAACTAGTCGCAGACATCCGACTACTCCACCATCACGCAATCAACAAGGGACACAACATCATCTACCAGTGGATACCGGGTCACTGTGGAATTTCAGGAAATGACAGTGCGGATGACGCTGCCCGGTCGGCTCATGATAGTGCCCAGATTACACCCATACCGCTGTCAAGAACAGATGCAGCCACAAGTCTTCGCTCCCTCGCCCGCGAGCTTACACAGAATCTGTGGAACACCAGGGCATTCACGAACGCACGTCTCCACAAATTGGATCCACGTCTGCAACTCCGCCTACCACCAGGGTTGCCACGAGCGGAAGCAACACTTCTGTGCCGCCTGTGGCTCGGCGTGGCATTCACAAACTCCTATTCATTCCGCATTGGAATGGCCGACAGCCCTACTTGTGACACCTGCGGCTGCGAGGAGACGATTGAACACCTCCTTTGTGACTGTCCCCGTTACGCAGTGCGAAGAAAAGTGCTCGTGACCGTGCTCGAAAAACTGGACAATCGCCCCTTCACAGAAGAGAAAGTTCTAGGACACTGGTCCAGACGGGTTTCGGCACTCAAGGCCTTAAGGGCCTTGCTCAAGTTCTTAAGGACATGTGAATTGTGCGAACGACTTTGACTATTGTTGCGCGTAACATCGCGTTACTGTGTCAATTTTCTTTTTTTTTCCATTTTTTTCCTCTTCTTCTTCTTTCTCCTTTTATTCCGTTTACCCCTTTCCCCAGCATAGGGTAGCCAGCCGGGACTTACACTGGCTAACCTCCCTGTCTTTCCTCTCCTTTGTCTCCTCCTCTCCTTGATGATCATATTGACCCGTGGACTCGTTTATCTTTCACATATGCGAGCTTTTCACCGTCTAACGAATGTGATCACCCTGCCCGGGATGCGCCCAAATGTATCGGAAGTTTCTAAAATATTAATGATGGTTCCGTTGCTCCGGAAGCTGGCATAATCTGATTGCATGTGCAACGCGAATTGTGTAGAAATTCCGGGAAGACACGCGGACACCACCGATTGCCCTGCAATCTTCGATCACTCGTGTATAAAAGCCGACGGGCTTGACCGGCAGTTCAGATTTTCGACGATCGCCGACAGTGTTTGCCGCTATCAGCGTTCTTTGAGTGTAGCCTGTTTTGAGGGGACAGGTTCGCTCAATAAAATACTAGTTTCGTCGTTCCCAGTTTTGCTGCTTTCTTCATCGTCACCACTACGTGACTATGTCGAACATCACGAGTGCCTGTAGGTTGCTTTCGCAGTTGCCTCACTATAACGGCGCCGTGAATACGGGCCCAGTAGCGCTACAAACGACTAAGGTGGTCGGGGGACAGAAGGAAAAACAAACAAATAAGACGCGGGGAGGTTGAAGGCCATATAAATGAAATTTGGGACCACGTACAAGAATAGCAGACAAGTTGCAAGCTTTAGCAACCAAATAGCCCGTTTCGCTGCCTTGACGACTGATTCTGAATTGTAGATACAGAGCAGCTTCTATGCTAAATCTTATTTTTCAAACTTGAATTTGGCCGTGCCACAAGAAGCTCGCCAAAGAGACGTTTTATATACTCAAACTAAAACAAACCACAGTGTTACGACTAACCAGAAATGACGCATGACCCAGAAGAGAACGACGACGGCTTAACAAAGAACACACAAGGCGAGCGGTGTCCAATGAGCGCGCGTCCTACGTTTCATTGCGATTAACATTCTTAGCCTTATTCACACAATTCGCCATTTGTAGCGCATTTCTGTAGCCTGTTTATTCCGGTGGTCTTTCAGATAAAAATAAACACTTAAATAATTGACAGAAACCATATCCTGATGGTTTCCGACGGCAATGGGCTTAGCAATGGATCAAGATAGGGCTACGACGTAATGCCGCCTTGAAAATGAGTTATACATGGGGCGTGTACTGCAGAGGGAGTGCTCCAACGCGCTTACCGAAGAACACTCGGTGCCACCTAGAGGCGCCGCCGTGAAGCCTGTGCATGGCCTCTAAAATGCAGGGCGCGTCAGTGCGCACGAGCTCTGACAAACCAGTCATTCAGCAATCGGGCTCCCCTGTCTCGCTTGGTTCCAGACATGCAGCGCCATATACTGACGCCGCCGAGAAGCCCACACGTGGCCTCCGAGACAAACGTTGAGTGCCGGTCGCGGCGAGCGTTGAGATTGGCTCTCTCGCTTATAGCACATCCGTTCGTGCACGCTCAATGACTCAAGTTGGTGGGACGTTCACTGAAGAGCGGTACGTACCCAGTGCATTCATGGCGCAGCTCGCTGAAGCGTTGGCGTGAAAGGCGTTCAACTGAGAAGCGGCACGTTCCCATCGCACTGGTGGTGCAGCCTGCTAAAGCGTCGAGTTGCCGTCCTTGAGAAAACCTTGTGACGTGGGTTCGATTCTGCTCAGCATCGCAGAAATTTAAACGACCATTTTCGTAATGTAGAGGGGCACACTGCCAGGGAAACACACCTGATTACCCAAGCTGGCGTCAAGTACATTCGTTGAAGAGCGACACACATCTGCGGGTACATACCGAGTGGCCCACGTTCCCATCAATGAGGTTCATTGGAGACCCGCACAGACTGAGGGGCACATACTCGGTAGTCGGCGTCAGAGAGTTTCCTTGAACTGCGCTACATGCCCAGTCTCTCATTTACAGTGAATCATGTTGGCCTGAAAAAAGGTTCGCATAAGAGCGGCACGTATGTACACATTGCATATACGCTCAGTGACCCAACTTGGCCTGATGATTGGTTTTGAACCCTGTTACCTCAGAACAGCAGTCAGATGCACTACCCAATCAAGAACTCACTACCCAGCTCACCCACGAAGGCGGGAAAACGGATAGATAGATAGCGTGAAGTTCCGAAAGAGTGCTAACGCATTAAAAACAGTCGTCAATATAACGCAGGAACACTTTCGGGTGAAGGTTAGAGGAAGCGAAAGCCAACTTTTCAACTGCTTCCATAGGTAAGATTGGCAGCGGTTACAGAAATCAACGCGTCCATGGCAGTTCTGTCAACTTGCTTGTACGCGACGTTACGAAACACAAAGTAGGTGCTTTCTAAGCAGAGCTCCAGCACGCTCACAAGGACATGTACCGCGATTGCCGTACGCTCGCCGAGCCCCTTCCCAACCCCCAGAGCAGCCTTGAGCGCATCCACCGACAGGCCTAAAGGAACACTCACGAAGAGTGATTTAATAGGCCCCTCACCATGGCCAGATAGCACATTTTGTTTATATGTTGGAAGTCTTTACGTTCCCCCTTTGGAGCGCTATACCACAACAATTTTTCAAATTGGCTCAATAATAGCCGAGATAGAAATATTTGTGGGCTGCGAACCTATTGCTTCAGGAAATGAGCGCCGCCGCCAACAAGCACACTCTTTCCACTTGCCCTGTATAGCCTCCGTAAGCAAGATTCCTTCTCTGCGTTCTGCCGTAGCGAACCTGGAGGATGGCGTGGCGCATATGTCCAGGCCCTTCTTTTTATTTGTTCGCTTTTTTGCTGCGTGCCACATTTCTTACGACGGTAGCGCGCAGGGGCTCGTTTGGTTCGCACAGCGCACCATTTTCTGCGCTGTGCACGAGAACACCTGAGTACCGGTACAAGCCAGTGCTATACGAACACTGAGGCAGTCGCAAGCTGATCACAAAGCTAGATCGCGCACTGGAACCCAGCAGGAAATGACATAGTTTCGCTCTCAGCGCGCGCGACTGCACGACATGGCCACAAGCAGACGAAACGTAAGTTATATCTCTCTTGCTACGGTACAGAGTAAAACAATGACATGCAGACATTCGGTTTGTGAGCTTTATTGTTTCTCTAAACTTTAACTTGTCTTCTGAAGCAACAGATTACACAAATAACAGATGTCTCAAATAATTCTCGAAGTACCACGTGACACTATCAGCAACGCCACAACAAATACATGTACGGAGGCGCACGTGCGAAAATACGTCATTCCCCCGTTTTGGAGCGCAGCGCCCGCGAGGATAAGGGCAAGCGGCGTTTAGTTTGCAATTTCAGCTCTTTCCGCGGCGCGTATCTATAGCGATGTAATTCCTAGCAGACGTAATCGTGAGCGCGCATTGCATGCACAGCGCTTGTCAGCTCAATATGGCCGGACGTAGTCAGAGGTTCTTTAACGTCGAATGAAACCACGATGACATCATCATCATCAGCAGATACTTTGTGCGAACTCTGACTACATTTACATTGGTCAGAGCGGAAATTCCTGGAGGCGTCAAACAGCACACGTAGGATGTTAAAATGAGAAAGAGTGCTGAGCATGCGCATACCGCGCTGCTGAACATTAGCGGGGACCAATCATCAATTGCGTGAAAGGAAAGGAACTGGACACAGATGAAATATCTGGGATCGCTGACTGTCCAGATAACAGTAAACAAAATGGGTTGGATTGCATACGGCAGACATAGCCGGCTCCTGACTGGAAGCTTACCATTATCATTGAAAAGAAAGGTGTACAATCAGTGCATTTTAGCAGTGCTGACATATGGGGCAGAGATTTGGAGACTGACAAAGAAGTTTGAGAACAAGTTAAGGACCGCGCAAAGAACGATGGAATGAATATTGCTAGGCAAAACGTTAAGAGACAGAAAGAGAGTGGTTTGGATCAGAGAGCATACGGGTATAGACAGTATTCTATTTGACATCAAAAGAAAGAAAATTTAGCTGAGCAGGTCATGTAATGCGCCGGTTACATGACTGTTGGACCATTATGGTTGCAGAATGGGTACCAAGAGAAGGGAAATGCAAACGAGGGCGACAGAATACGAGGTGTAGCGATGATATTAGGAAATTCGCTAGCGCCAGTTTGAATCGGTTGGCGCAGGACAGGGGTAATTGGAGATCGCAGTCATTATTATCTGGGCCAACTATGAGTTGGCCCATATAATAACAAGACTTCTGACGCCTAATAGTTGTTACGTGAGTGTCTCGTGCAGTTCTTCGGCTTTAGCCCAGTCCTTCGTCCTGCAGTGGACATAGAACAGGCTGATGATGATTATGATTATTATTATGATGATGATGGTGAAGCTAAACTAACATGACGGTAATCTGCCGCCTGCCCATGCGCCAGATGCCTGAACAGTTTACTCAAGTGGACTCAAGCTCGACTTTTCAGCTGGTCAATACAATGAACAAGGCTTCGGTGTGCAAGCCGAAACGTCTAACGCCTTCAACAGCACCCTTTGGTCGGCATTCTCGTAACGCTCTAATATGATAATATTTCCCGGCCACACAAGACGTCATCCAATAGCTGATTTTATTTGGACGCCACACGCAGGGACGTAGATGCAGGCTAGCAATTGCCTCCTCGAGGGAAAACTACACCCACCCGCTTTTCGCATGAACCAATGATGTAGTAAATAAAATCGAACAGATGCAGTGACATGTGTTTGTAGGTAGCACAAAATAAAACAGAACAATGAATTAATTAAAATTTGGGGTTTTGCGTGCAAGAACCACGATATGATTATGAGGCACGCCGTAGTGGGAGACTCCGTAAACCTTGACCACCTGGGGATCTTTAACGTGCCCCCAGTGCATGGGACACGGGCGTTTTTGCATGTCGCCGCCGTAGAAATGCGGCTGCCGCTGCCGGGAGTCGATCCCGTGACCTCGATCGAGCTCAGAAGCTGAACACTATCGCCGCTAAGCCACCACGACGGGTATAATATAGGGTGCAGTAGCCATAATAGTATTTACGTTATCAAAAAAAAAAGTCACATATTGCTACTTAGGGCCAACAAGTAAATAAATACTTTCAAAGTTCACCTACAAGGGCTATTACATGTGTCCCAATATTAAATTTGGTTTCAATCACTTACAACAAAAAAGCCTATTTTTGTTTTACTCATGGTTGGCCCAGATAATGACGAGGCTTGTGACGCCTAATAGTAGTAGCGTGAGTGTCTCGTGTAGTTCTTCGGCTTTAGCCCAGTAGAAAAGCTGTTGTCACGCGCTCTCTGTAATAACTCAGCGCTTCACCGGAGTAGCATGACGAATGGTAATGACCTACAACGACTATTAGCGATGACGGAAAAGTGGACAGCAGGACCGCTGCTCGGCCACGGTGAGCTGTAACGCGGCCCGGGGGCCTGCTGAAGGGACCACCGCGGTTTTCTGAGGTGCTAATTTGGACAGGACCCGGCGGTGATAACGACGTGCGACTGCTTATTTCTTGTCGGCTTCTGGTTTCACCAGCCTGGATATTTGGAGAAATTCGGCGGCAACCGTCATCGAGGCCTTAGTTATGTTAGAGCACAATGTACAATTATGATTGCCTTAATAGCACGGTGCGTGGCAATGGTCCATGTTATGCGCTAGGCTGAGCCCGTATCCTTAGGCGACAATGGTGTAATGGTAACTCGTAATGATCGACGGCTACGTGTTGCTATGTCCCCACCAGCGAAATAGCCGAGAATGTGCTAGTACTAAGCCATCATGCGGAACTAGTTAGTAACCAATTATTGAAGGTTGGAGTGTACGGTAGTCCTGCGGGATTTGTTTCTGGAGGCAATGGCGGTTCAAGTTGCAATAGCCGGGTCTAACTTCGCGTGCTTGGCTGGTAGTTATACCGCCTGATGCTCTGCGACATTTATAACACTGTATATTGCGAAGAATAGAATCAATGTGGGATTGCGACGAGGCCTTGTAAAATGCACATCATCATCTGCTGCTCTTGCTGTGACAACGGCAGACAGCCTTCGCGTGTTGCTTTAAGTCTACAGGGTGACAGAGTGCGCACAGAAGGAGAGATTTTGGAACCACAAAGTCAACCGTCGTTCGCAGAGGAAGCTATGAGATCCCAGGTGCACATTTATTACAACTAGGATGTGTGGGGGGTCTTTGAATGTGCAGTGAACAACCCTGTTGTATGTGAGCCTCCATGGCCCCTTTTCGCCGTTTCTTCTCGCTTGCCTCTCCGTGAGTACGGGGTTGTGACCCAGGAACGACTTTGTTTACCTCACAGCCTTTTCTTCTTTCTTTTCGTCAGTGTGACCGAATGATATTTTTATTGCTGCTCAGTGATACCTGAAGCTAATTGCCAAATGAACCGTTAGTGACAAGTTACTTCTACATTTCCAGAAGACAAAATTGTTTTTATTCGCATCGTTTCCCAGGCTTAATTGTGTGGCTCCATATGGTCGTAATTAAGGATTGATTCCTTCGGTTTGTCTGAGTCTTCGTATTTGTGAAAAGATCCTAACTCAGCAAACAACAGAACAATACCATGAGCTATGAGAGCTTCCTCGTAACAAAATACAAATCATGCATGTTTCACTTTAGTACAAAGGGCCACTTCCAAGGTATGGTCTGACCAGTGAACACTGACAACTCAACCACTGCCTGACTGAGCGATGACATTGGATCACCTGACCGTGACCCACACAAACGTACTCTATTGGGCAGGATAATTTCGTTCACAGAAGAGCGTCAACATTCGCTCAGAGACAATGCTCTGTATCTCTCTTTGCAGTCCGCACGAGTAAATATGTTACACAGCTGTGTCTCAAGGGAGCATCATTCTGAATTTTGCGCATTTTTATGACAAAAGCATTTCCCTGTGACAGGGTTCGTCAGTTTTAGGAACCGGCTGGCAGTCGTCGGGAAAATAAGTGGATAGCCACTCATATTCACTCATCAATAGTTTTTCGAGCTATACACTCACATTCGCGTGTAATCCCACTAATCGGCCTCACGTTTCTACCCGCGCCTACACATACACATCAAAGCTCATTCGGTTTCTGACTAGCCTTCATTCATACTTACCGGCGTAATCCCGCGTACTGGCATTCACCAACGCTTACTCATATTTGTACTTACGTACACTCAAAATCGCTGACAATCACTGCCATTATACATAGTTTCGTGAACTAAAACTCTCGCTGACTTTAGTTCTTCCTAACGCTAACCCGCACTCATTACTCTTCATACTCATGTCCACTCAAACTCACCAGCACGCAATCCTGTTCACAACCAGCCGTCAACGAATATGTGTTAGTGTACTCATGAAGGAGTATGCCGACCTAGCTATGCCGACAGGTCGCAAAATTCAGTTTTCTCAACCGGTTTTGGCTACCAGAGGCGCACGGAATCTATTACTGGCCCCTTAACGTGACACTCGCTCGTTATCCGGTCTCGAGTTACAGTGATTCAGCGAGATGTGTGGAAAGAGACTCGAGCATGCCCATGCCAAACTTTTCAGTGTTGATAGCTCGTCCAAAATGGAAGTGATTCTCCCTCGGGCACAACATTACGTACGCGTCTGACAGGGGACAACCTGCAGCACAAGCGCTGAATGTCCCCACAACACGCACCGCGGTATAATGACATTGTTTAGGGCCGTCAGTCACGCCAGCGGCTGCTGTTTTCCCGTGTGTTGATTCTGCGCACTGTGCTCTTCTCAACGTACGCTTCTAACCAGAAGCTATGGCTGCGAATATATGCGGGAAGCACGCGAGCCGTGTACAAGGCGCGATCGTAAAATTAATCTCCAGTTGGGCGGCCAGCACACATGCAGGCAGACACGCCACGATGGCTCACTCGCTGTGGCGTTGTTCTAGAGCGGAAGAACGAGGTAGTGGCTTCGGTTGCCAGCCATGGCGGCTGCTTCATGGAGGGTGCGGAATGAAGGAACTCTGGTATATACATACCAAGTATTTGGTCCACACTAATGAAACAGAAGTGGTCATCACATATTCGGAGCTTTCGACTATATTGAAACAATGAATTGAATTCCTGGGTTCCACGTCCCAAATCCACGATCTGGTTATGAGGCACGGCGTAGTGGGGGACTCCGGATTAACTTTGACCACATGTGATCTCGGCATCTTTAACGTGCGCCTAATCAACGGGACACCGGCGTTTTCGCATTCCGTGTACATCGAAATGCGGCCGTCGCGGCCGGGATTTTGATCTCGCAACTTCGTGCTTAGCCGCGCAACACCATAGCCGCTAAGCCATCGCGACGGCTTACGCTATATTCGGCGTTTCTCACTGCCTGATTGTCGCTTAGAAACTTTCGTGCTATAATCTAACAAATTGTCGGCGCGATTGCCAAATTGCGAAATTTAGGAACACGAACGTCTGAAGTCTAAGGCATAGCAGTGCGGACGAGTTGGTATGTGGTATGCTCACTGAGCACAAACGAACCGGTTCTGTGGTTCAACTTTGCAGCGCTGCTTTTTAAACGCAAGTATGATATTCCAACTAGCCCCAACGCAAGCAATAACCAGTTGAACGAGAGCTTTCTCGCAACTTCGGTCATTTTCCGATGCCGTCGGCTGGTAATGGCTTTTCTAACACAAAACCAGCCTGCTTGCTCGGCCATGTGGCGAGGCTGAACTGTTTCCCTGCAGTACAGGAAGGAGCAGTCGTGAGGCTCCCCCTAGTCGCGTTTGCGGGAGAGTGCTGGTATGGCGGATCACATTAAATCCTGCTGTATAGAAGTGCACGGCATTTGCACCTCTGCCACGGAACCGAAGCGAATCCTGAAAGCGATGAACAAACGTCTTGCGTAGTCGACGTGTATTCGCTGTACCGCAAAAAAGTTGCGTATAAGAAAAACGCAATGAAACAAAAAGAAAGAAAACCAATAATTTCATCCGCTTTACGACAATACTAAAGGAGAAAAAACTTGTGCGATGGGAAGAAAACCTGAGCAGTCCCTTCGATGTAGTTGGAAATAAAATAAAAATGAGAGCAGAATATTTTTTGCGCAGTATCTAGGTGAGTGTATCAACCAAGCTTGGCTTAACGTAGATTCTGATGAATGTGTTCGATCTGTTGTCTTTTCTGTCTTGCTGTTGCTGTGACTGCTTCGTTGTTCCAGCGAAACCGTAATTATGGTTAGGAGGTAAAATTTGCATTTTAGTATACATGTCTCTCGCTTTGTAGCAAATTGTCATTCCGTCTTGTATTCGGCAGTGACGTGTTTGGCGATTGAAAGTCGATTGAGAAATTGTGCATATCTAAAGGACAACAATAAAAAGGCATAAAGAAATAAATGTGGGACTTGCCAAGAATTGCCTAACCATGTCTCCTGTGTGTGTGTGCGCGCATGCGTGCGTGCGTGCGTACGTGCGGACATATGATTGACGTAACAGACGGACCGACAACACTACCGAATGTCTTCGTTCATTACTTAGCGAGGAGAGATGCACCTAAAGTAATCACAATATTCCCAAGCTTTTCTAGTTAGGGCATGCCCCGTAGCGTTGTTTTCTTCTTGTTCTATACTTCTACATATCTATTCTTATTATAGACTTCTTTTAGTATGCTTTACTTATGACTTTTAGGCTGTTTCCTTGTTCCTCGTTTTTAAACTTCTTGTTTTGTCTTGACTTACGATTCGGTATAGCGAGGCATACAGTGACAAAGCCTCCCAAAATGCGCAGCCAAGAAGCAGCACTGACATGAAGCCGCAGAAGGTCACAGCAGATACGGCTGTGTGACGCAAAATAAACAGCCACATGAAACAACCACGCCATATGAGCAACACGAATGAGCGCCTGTCGCAGGTTAAATACTCACACGAGTATCGCTCTATCTTCTGGCCTCGTACGTCCGAATAAATAAAAAGGGCATGAACTAATGAGCTCAATTACTTAGGTGTTTTACTTTGTGAACCAAAGCGACACCTAAATTGCTTTCCCGTTCTCTAACGACTGTTTCTTTGGTTCAGTAATAACTGATGAACTTTAAGGATAGCAAGAAGGGGAAGAGTGCCTTCGTGTTATGCTTGCTGTAGGAGTATGAAAGTGTTTTGATAGTGTGCTATAATATTAAGGCCTCTTCCGTTCTTGCTTCTCATTTACATTTTTGACTAAATTTTTGACATAGTTCACTGTTTATGAAGCCTAACCTCAACTACTTGACGGAAAATGAAAAAAGAAATTATATTTACACATAATGATAGACGAGTACCCAAAGATACAGTGAACTTTAAAGGATGATAATTAGGGTGATTAACAGCTGTGTCGAGGAAAATTATGCAGCCCCAACCTGTTTTCCTTATACTTTAGTAATCTGTCACTGATGAAGTTCGCAAATGCGATGACAGATGGTGTGCAAGTTGACAGAACTGGAAGCTCAGGGATGGACAAAGGCAGTGTCGATCACCAATAGGTGATCGACGCCTAAGCTAACCTAGGCTTCGGTATATAGATGGGCTTTTCGGTATTTTTGGAAAGCTGAAATTTAAGGCTATCAGTCGTTTCCATTCTAGATTCGAGGCTAGCAAAGAAGGATAACCTAACAGGCATTTGTGGACGCTTATAAAACACTACGCCATCGCACTATGAGTTTTCAAGGAAAGGCTAAGCGAGATTTTGCTTCCATGATCAGCAGGTTGTGTAGATGCTTCACATAACAACTTCTCGCACATCCGGCATGCTTCCAACAATAGTGACTCGCGCTTCGTGTTAAGCGTGACATCTAACAAAAAATCATTTTCAGATAGCCTCACTATAATACTGAATCTGGAAAATTGAGCAGTTACCGCGACTCCTCTTTTAAGTGTGGTGTACGGCACATGGTTTTAACGCCGCTAATAAGATGCAGAGAGGAATAATGAGACTTTTTGGGGCAACTAGGTAAACATAATGACTAAAAAGTCGTCGTACTGTTTTACGCAAAGCCGTGCCTTCTACTTGAAGAGGACAATAGGCTCCTGTTGTATTAAATAAAAACCGCAATTCCAAGGTAACAAACACAAAAATCCAGAGAAAAATATCAACAGACTCGTCTGATGCGGCGATGGTCAGGATGATGCGCAGTAGCGTACCAATTTTATCGAGGGGGGCGGGGGGGGGGCAAGTAATCTCCCTCTGCTACCTTGTTTGCTACATATATATATATATATATATATATATATATATATATATATATATATAAATCTATCGCTTGAGATCGCTCTGCCACTGCATTCCTGTCGGCGGCAGAGACGCGACCAAGAACAGAGCTACACTTATGTAAATTTGTATATAGTTTCGGTTTTGACTTGTGCAGTACATGTTCGTTTTGCAGCGAAGCTGTATATGGCTAGCCGATCCGTGCGTCTGTCCGTCTGTCGCATGTACGCCGAAATGTCCTCCGGCGCAACCCCATGCGTATGCACGAAAAAAAAAGAGAAAGAGAGGCGCGCGATTACCTGCCCCAGTAGTGACGTTGTTGCTCTCCATCGCAGCCAAGCGGACGCGTAGCAGTTTCTCTCCGGCTCCGAAATGGTTAGGCCACGCGTCATACGTACTCCTGAGGAGCAGGCAGCTTTCGATCAGCAACGCTGCTAGCATAACCGGGAACGATTTCGTCTAGTCCGTGCCGATGCGGCAGCCCGCGCACAAGAACATGTTCGTGTAGCCAAGCGCAAGCAGCAAGTGCGTACCGAAGATCTGGCAGCCTACCAAGCAGTCGTTTAATAAACCGTAGGGATTAAACCCAGTGATAAACACCGGGGCCACACGTTTGAGCTTCGCTGGTTAACCATCTCTACGAAGTGCTTGGGTGGTGATTTTTTTGCGTATGTTTTATCACAAAGCCTGACACGGAGGGCTCCTGCCAACGGAAGCAGACTGAGTCGGCGCGTAGCCCAGTTGTGAAGAGGGTTAGGTATATAGATGCTGCCTTAGCGGCCGCAGACGAATAAACAATGACGCGTTCTTTTATTTAACGTGTTATTGTCATGATGGTTTATTGGAAAATATTCACTGGAGGTTATACAGAAGTTCATGATCATGACTGCACGAAGCATACTGAGAGTAGGCCCAAGTGACACGTGCTGTAAAGATCGCCTACCTTGCGGATTATCTGATTTCCATTGCAATAAAAAAACGCAGAAAAAAATGATTCAGTGAAAGTTAGCTTTGTCATCTATAGATGTGGATTTCAATCGCACATTATGAATTATTAAGGCCTAGCGTTGTCCATATATTCTGAAGCGTGTCGCGAAGTGCGACACAAACGTCTGTAGAATTGTTGCGATACCTGTGGGTTGTAACAACGTAGGTGTTTTGAAGCACTCTAATATAAGTTAACAGGAAGTAAATTATTTATCTAGTCGTGCCATGTTGAAGCAGAAGGAAAATAGTGAATTTACCAGCAGGATATATAGGGCTTCAGGTTTGCCAATGTAATAATTTACTCTTGGGTGGGCGAATATTCCAAGTTCGGAATACGAATAATCGGTGCGTATTATTTTATTTGCGTTCGAAAACGAACTGTTGGGTACTTTCCAATATCAAAGCAGACCAAATATTTCGCAACAACCGAATGTTAGAGTCTGCTTACTGTGTGGCTGCTGAAGAAAGTATCGCGAATCATAATTATCAGAAGAGAAACAGTCACAAAGTTTCTTTGACGCAATGCAGAAACTAGGTTGGTAATGTAAGCTTTCTTTTCAGTTTTTCGGCGGAGCTGTGGCGCTGCCTAACATTCCTTGGGTTAGATCTCGTGCACATAAGTACCCAAGGATGCATGGACTTGGGAACTGCCGTCTTCGCCGTAGCACAATTGGTAGTGAAACGCGCGCGTAATGCGCAGGTTGTGGGTTCGGCTCCCTTCTTGTTATTACACTGTACAGATGCAAAACATAAACGTCATTGTCATTGTCACCATCAACGAGTTGATTTTTCGCTATATTTTGGTTCCAAAGTTGGCTGTACAGCAGCCCGTCATTGTTGGAAAGCTTATTTGCCACCAGGCTCTAAAGGTGTCATGCGAATTTTTCGTGCGGTTCTTTTCATTATGGTTCTAATGACCTAGCGTTTAAAACCATCCTAATCGTCCGTGATAGCCGGCTGTCTATTCAGTACAAGCATGTTCGTGATTATACTGTAATAAATATTTCGGCTGTAGATATGTCCGTCTGCGTTTTTCTATTCGGTATTCTATTCAGTATTCGATACTTACTATTCCTATTCGATTCGTTTATCGAAAAAGTCGATATTTGATCGCCTAGTTCTCTTATTCCTATAAAGGATTATGACAGCTTAAAGTTTTCATCACGTCCAGACTGGAAGTTTACAAATGCAGCCCTGTTTGAATGATCACAAACAACGTTGTTTTCCCAGCATGAAAATGCACTATGTCTGCCTATTATCCCTAAATTTCTTGTGCTACTTGACGTTCGTTGCGCGCAGAACTAGGTTTTGCGGAACACGCTTGCCCGCGTGTTGTTTACACGGCGATGACAGTTTCCCGAGCTTTGTACAGGCTAATTACCACATTTTCGCAAATGATCTGGTTAACGGCTACCTGAAGGTAGCCGTGAAGGTTACCTTCAGGTGAAGGTTACCGTGAAGGTTAAGTGAAGGTGGCCTTACTTGAAGGTTACCTTCAGGGTACCTGAGGTAGCTTAAAGGTAACTGAGGTAGCCGTGAAGGTTAGTACTTCACGGCTACTTCAGGTAGCGAGCCGTGAAGTACTGATTGGTCCGAAAGCCTTGAGAGTAGGGAAATGATTTTCTCAGGCGCGCGTAAACGATCTCAGCCGTTCCGATAATTATGCCTTTTTTTTTTACGCAGTCGATATGCTGTGTTCTAAATATGAACGCAAAGCTTATTCCATTTGGTCTTGGTAATTTATCTCTCTGACACGCTTGGACACGTCTGCCAATCGAATGGATTTGGTGACACCACTGAACCCGCAGCGTTTAAATGCATTCAAGTGGGTTTTGCTGATGAGAACGAAACTTAGATTCTATTAGCACTATGATGGCTACGATGACCACTGTGCTGTGAAGAACAATCAGAATGCGGAGGCAACTGTTGGTTCATTATGGTCGCGGAGCCTATGCATCGTCCGAGTTTTGGCCGCTTACATGCACATTTCGAATATCAAACTCAGTTCTAGAAGGCTATTTCTTAAGCAACCTTTCTAACATAAATATCAGCAATTGTTCATTCAAGCCACTGAAAAAGTCGCCGATTGCTAAATGGAAAACTTCGCTGTAAAAAGAAAAGAAAGTCACTAAATTTAGCGACCAAATCGCTAACATGGCAACACTGTATATATACCGGTAAATTAAAAAAAATACAAATCTGATCTTGTGTTTTCGAAGATGATTAGGTTGGACAGCCCCAAACAAGCAGGGGATGACGCGAGGGATGGCAAAACAAACTTGTTTCCGACTGTCCAGCGAGAGCTTTCTGAGAAATACAGATTTGCAAGGCACGTCCCGTAGGCGTCTCGTACTGCAAAGCACTGTAGCCCTTAAGTGCTGCAGCCCTTAAGTGCTGTAGCCCTTAAGTGCGGCCGACCGAGCGCCATCTGCTAGAGCACGTCTATAGCGGCGACACCTGAAAGACAATCCTGGCTGTCCGAGCAGGGGTTGCGTCAGAAAGAAATCGTACCTACGTGGGCGCATTTCTGTGAGAAAACTTCGCATACAGTACTCTGTTGTTTTCCGAGATTTGTCAGTGTGCAGCCGACAGTGCCCGCTTTCAGAAATTTCTGTGTGTGTAGGGCGGTGGTGCAAATGGCCTGCTTTGCCCTTTGACTTCTGAATGTGGGTGGGAAGGGGCAGAGGTATGTCTCCCCCCGAAGTGGTAGATACACTTATGACAAGCGTGGTGTCACGAAAGCACAGGCAAATATATAGCACATCTCACTTGATAACCTCAAGCACTCGCTGTCATAACGCTTGCGGGATGAAGAGCGCTGGCTCGGAGAAGTGAACGCTTCGTGCTGCCTCAGTTTCACGCCGAAGACACCTTTCCTAGCCAAATAAATGAAAGCAGTCTTGAAAGTACTGGGAACTCCAATTGCACAACATAGGTTCAATTCCACTATTGACAGGCCAAGTAGCCCAAATCAATGCCTAGATCAAGACTTGAAATTAGACTATACTGCAGACTTGCAGATGTGTGGAAATTTACCAGCTGCAACGGAGTAGACCCTGTGTGCAATATACATACTGGCTATGAGTGCCCTTAAGAACCAATGTGGCCGAGACCCGCGTGGAGCTGGTGGAGTTACCAGAGCGCCATTATCAGGGCTTCAAGCGGCTTTATGCATACTGGAATGATGTTGAGTGATTTCTGATAGATGGGGGACACAAGTGCCCCTCCAGCCCCTTTTCGGTAGATAGACCTATGATGTCGTCTGTTGCATAATTATTGCCTGCCGGAAGAACAGTCCGCGTTCACGTCTCGATTACAACTGGATGTGTCTTTTTCCTTGTCTCTTTTTGGACACATTTCCCTTCGTTGAACATGTTTTCATTTGAGAAGCTGCACTTAGAGCCGTTGTCTGAAAGTTTACGTACCCGCCCTGGTTGGTCAGTAGCTGTGATGGTTGTGTGCCGAGCACGAGGTCGCGGAATCGAATCCCGGCCATGGCGGCCGCATTTTGATGGGGGCGAAATGCGAAAACACCCGTGTACTTAGATTTATGAGCACGTTAAACATCCCCAGATAGTTCGAATTTCCGCAGTCTCCAGCTACGGCGCGTCTCATAATCAGATCGTTCTTTTGGCACGTAAAACCCCATTATTAAAATAATTTAAATTTGAAATTTAACTTTGTTTATAGAGGACGAAGAAATTGTTTGTCTTACAATATAGAAACTGCCTTTATCTGTCGTCGTAAAAAACGACAGCTCTATTATTATGTGTGTTCCCTACAGAATACCACAGAAAGCACAAACACACACACATCATGACACAAAACTAAAACAACGTGTATTTCGAGCTATGCTGTTATACTTCTTTTTTGCCAGTAGTCATTATTTGTGTAATACTACTTATATTGTACATAAGTTACGTCTTAGTAGTTTCAGTGGTGCTGAAATGCTCGTCGCTGTTACCTTTATACTGCCTAGAAGCGCTATTGCTCCTTGCGTTGTACTAAGTGATGCCACTTGAGATTTATATTAAGGTCTTCTTTCTGTACATGATCTTTACGCACTTGTTTACGTACGTTTGATGGAAAACATATTCAGCAACAGCCTAATTACCTTGATTGTATTATCTCTCACTATTGCGGCACTGATGCATGTCATGTCTCCTGGTTTCAATGATGTTCGTCTCGTTTTATTTACCCTTATTTCTGTGCGTGACACACGCCTTCTGGAGCCACTACTTATCTGCGCAATAACGCAGCGAATGGCGACGTCGGCAAGTTACGTTCGTGGTGTACGCTCACCCGTCTTGTTTACGGCACGACATTCTCGAGTGTCTATTATTATTCTCAGACGCTTCACCGCAAGTGTCCTTGGTACCTGAGCGCTCAATTTCGAAGCTGTCTTCCGTTCGCCAATATATAGCCCCCAGGCGGGAAGCCGATGTCGAGGGAAGTGACGTGCGTTTTGGCACCCCATCTCGAAACGCGTATGCAACGCACCCTGATTATTTTCCGTCATCGAAGCAACCCCTTCTACACGTGCCGAGGACTACGAGTATATTATAGACGTAAGCAACCAGGTGAAAGTATGCAGGTAAACGCGAGAAAAGATTTACGTTTTCGTGGGTCTGCTCAAACGCCTAAACGTGGTGTTTATGATTTATTGCCATTTATTATATCAATAATAAATACGATGCGAATGGACGCTTCCACGACGAGACGACACTTCGCTGACAGCGAGTTATCATATGTGAGGATGACACGCGGGAAAAAGCACATTTACTTGATAACAGCAGGAGGAGCAACAAAAACTTTATGTTGGACACACGTTGGATCTTTGAATTACTGGGTAATTTCTTTCGCAGGCGGCGTGAGGTGGCCGTAGTAAGCGCTTGAGTTTTGGCGATCTCCAAAGCCCAGTTGAGGGTCCGCAGATGGACTGCGCAATCCGAGCTGGACACCGGTACCTCCCAGTCCGAAGTGTGATTGAGTTAGAGTTAACAAAAAAATAAAAAAAGCCAAGGCCATTATATGTTCCTACAAATATGAGCACAAATTATAATTAAGAGGAACCTTTAGCTCGGGCCCAACCCCGATGCCAGCTATTCCAACACATGTAAAGCACAGAAACGCTGTTCTGAAATACCTACTACGCCGATTTTAGAGAAATTTGTTGGTGTTGTGAGAGAAAATTAGTGACAGTTGAAAGCGCAATTTAAATTTAGAGCACGATTTTCTTCAAAAATAACTTTCGAAAACTCGCAATTTTGCAAAAAAAACAAAAAAAAAACAAGAACAGAAGAACGAAGTTTACAAATCTGTAGCTGTGCACCAGGAACAGATATCGCAGGTCTCTAAACTGCAACGGTTAGAACATCCAAAGCGGACAAATTTGATAGGTCAGTTGATCTCGTACGGAAATTCGTTACATTGTTTACAAGACTTTTACTAAAGTTCTACTATAAGTTTTGTGAAGAGGTGGAAATAGCGATGAGAAAAGTGCTAACTTGGTATACACTAGTGATGGGTGATTTCAATGCAAAAGTTGGCAATAAGCAGGCGGGTGAACAGGCAATTGGCCACTACGGCGTCGGTTCCAGAAATGCTATAGGCGAGATGCTGGTAGAATTCGCAAAAAGGAATAAGCTGAGAACACAGAACACACTTCTCAGGAAACGTAGCAACAGAAAGTGGACCAGGAAAAGCACTAATGGTGAAACAAGAAAAGAAATTGATTTCATAGTTACTGCCGATCCCAGCATAGTGCAGGATGTAGAAGTGATAGGTAGGATAAAGTGCAGTGATCATAGGTCAGTGAGAGCTAGGATTCAGGTCATTTTCAACAGAGAAAGAGTAAAATTGGTCAAGAAACAACAGGTCAACTTAGAGGCAGTAAGGGTAAAAGCAGACAAATTTAAGCTGACACTTGCAAACAAATATGCAGCCTTAGAACAGAGAGATGTTGATGACATAGTGGTAATGAATGAAACCGTAATGAGGCTGGCTTCAGAGGCAGCAAATGAAGGAAGAGGCAAGGCACCAAGGCAACCAGTAGGCAATCTCTCCCAAGTAACGAAGGTCCTAATAAAAAGCGACAAAGAATAAAAGGGTACCACTCAAGAGATTACATAGAATTAGCGGAATTGTCAAAACACAAGGTGAAATTAAAGGATCTTCGAAAATGTGACGTAAGGAAGACTGGGGAAGCATTAATAAATGGACGCAGCATAAAACTAATGAGAAGAAAACTTGGCATAGGACAAGGCAAGATGTATGCAATGAAAGATAAGCAGGGCAATATCAGCATCAATTTCGAGGATAGGGTAAAAGCAGCGGAGGAATTATATACTGACCTGTACAATACTCATAGCAGCAGGACACCTCCATTAGAAAGAGTAATGAACAGGATACAGAAACTCCTCGTACAACTAGCGATAAGATCAGAATGGCCTTGCAAAGACATCATACGAGGAAAAGCGGCAGGACAAGATAGAATAACAGTCGATTTCTTCAAAGGCGGAGGAGATATTATGCTCCAAAAGCTTGCGGCCCTTTATATGAAATGTCTCACGACTCAAGGGACCCAGAGAACTGCAAGAATGCCAACATTATACTAATCCACAAAAAGGGAGATGTCAAGGAATTGAAAAATTATAGGCCCATTAGCCTACATCCAGTATTGTATATAATATTCACCAAGATAATTTCCAATACAATCAGGGCAACACACGACTTCAGTCAACCAAGGGAACAGGCTGGCTTCAGGAAAGGATACCGTACAATGAATCACATTCATGTAGTGAATCAGGTAATGGCGAAATCTGCAGAGTACAATCAGCCTCTTTACATGGCTTTCATCGATTAAGAAAAGACATTTGATTATGTAGAGATACCGGCAGTCATAGAGGTATTACGTAATCAAATGGTACAGGAGGCTTACATAAATATATTGGAAAATATCTACAAAGATTCCACAACTACCCTTATTCTACAGAAGAAAAGTAGGAAGGCACCCAGGAAAAAGGGGTAATACAAGGAGACAATCTCTCCAATGATATTCGCCGCGTGCTTGGAAGAAGTAATCAAGCTATTAAATTGGGATGACTTAGTGGTAACGATCAACCACGAATATCTCTGCAACTGCCGGTTTTAAGATGACAATGTCCTGTTCAGCAACACTGGAGCTGAGTTACAACAAATGCTTGAGGACCTTAACCGAGAAAGTGTAAGAGCGGGGTTCAAAATTATTATGCAGGAAACAAAGTAATGATCAAATGCAGGTTAAGGGAACGAGAGTTCAGGATCGCCAGTCAGCTTCTAGAGTCTGTGAAGGAATACGTTTACCTAGGACAAATACTCACAGGGGACCCTGATCATGACAAGTAAACTTACAGACGAATTGGGTTAGAGCGTATACGGCAGACATACTCAGATCGTTACTACAAACTTTCCGTTATCACTAAGAAGAAAGGTGTACAATCAGTGGATTCTGCCGGTGCTAACATAAGGAGCAGAAACTTGGAGACTCACAAAGAAGCTCGAAAGCAAGTTAAGAACCGTACAAAGGGCGATGGAACGAAGAA
Source organism: Dermacentor andersoni (assembly GCF_023375885.2). NCBI lineage: Eukaryota > Metazoa > Arthropoda > Arachnida > Ixodida > Ixodidae > Dermacentor > Dermacentor andersoni. The sequence goes on along the minus strand of NC_092821.1, from coordinate 78,229,878 downwards.
TGATAGGCGTAATGTTAAGAGACAGGAAGACAGTGGTGTGGATCACAGAGCAAATGGGCATAGCCGATATTCTAATCGACATTAAGAGAAAGAAATGGAGCTGGCACGTCATGTATTATGTAGGTAAGATAACCTGTGGGCAGTTACGGTTACGGAACGGGTGCCAAGAGAAGGGAAACGTAATCGAGCATGGCAAAAGACTAGGTGGGGTGATGAAATTTGAAAAAAATCGCAGGCGCAAGTTGGAATCGGTTAGCGCAGCACAGGGGTAATTGGAGATCGGAGGGAGAGGTTTTTGTCCTGCAGTGGACCTAAAATAGGTTGATGATGACGATGAGGACTTATAGATTACTGGTTTATTTGAGTTCCCCGTACTATATACCAATTTTGGCTGTGTTGGATGTGCTAGTATGTACAATTTAGAGAATTATTATGTAGTTTTTCATTGTTGAGTTACAGAGTTGTAAAATACATAGCTTAGTTTTTCTGAAAAATTTGGGATTTTCGCCAATTTTCATTGCAGAATTGACAGACTAATTCAAAAATTCGCAACCAATAGTCTAGATTCTACCTTTTGTTTTTAAGTGCAACATACCTTACCCAATGTGGTACACTGGCTACCGTGAAATATATTTATATAGGAGACCGAAAGCTGAAGCTTCCTCTGAAAGCACACGCCCTTAAGAAGCTGTGGACCAATGACGACTTCTCTATTGAACTACATGTGCAACGCACATATATGTGTCATTTAAGTGAAACAGATAAGCCCTACCACCTACAAACATTGTATTTCTGTCCAAAGTCTGATTCTTCATCAGAAACTCTAAAGTGTATAATCTGAGAAAAAGTTCAAACACAAAGATTTCAAATTCTTAGCACCATACTCATATGCGCTCACACGCAGAAAAATTAAAAGCAACAGCATATATTGTACATCTGTAAACAGCATCTGTTAGAGAGATAAACAAGCTTTAACGATGTGACGGAGATGTTAGCCTGGCTGTTGGCCTGGCATGCTGTTAGCCTCTCAAACAGACAAATGTGATATTCAAGTATGCAGCTTGCTTGAAAATGTGACAATGCTTAAGATGGCTTCACGAAAGTACTGCTCTCACATTAAAGGTATACTTAAAAACATTCATTTACGATACACGAACTTTGTCCACTTTAGATACCTCAATATGTGCAGGCTACAGAATTGAGATATTTCTTTTCATTATTGATTTACACACTTCTTAACTTGATTCACTCCCTACAGCAACAAGTCCTAACTATTTTTATAGGCAACAAATCACAAAATTCGGTGAAGTGGATGCGGCGCGAAACGGCTTCTCCCTACCCATGAATTTCGATGGAATTCTTTCGAGGTAAAAGTGCAAGTTGTAAGAATGAGTGGCCACGTGTCACAGAAAGTCGTCGCTAGACCTGCACGACAAGCAGAATATGGACCATGACGGCTGAAAGTGCGACCCATGCCTCCATGCTGAGCAATGCTGAGCAATGCACAAAGCATGATAGGTGCACTGAGGGGCCGGCACTTAGGGGTTGGCAACGAGAAGTCGGCTTCTGTAAGCACCGCTAGCCATTCCACTCGTCTTGCACTTTATCTAGACCGTGCAATTCTCAACACTATCCCAAAAGCATGGCTTAAAACGCCTTATTGCGGAGCGGGAGCAGAGACTCTTGTCCCACGTTCCCGCGTGACTGGCGTGCCTGCTCGGGAAGTGAATGAAGCCGCTCTTCAAAGACCGTGACAAAGCTCTGTAAGGATTTGGCGAGGGGAGCCTATATTTTAGAACACCTCTAAGCGACAGGCTTGCCAAGACACCAACGCAACGGCACTTTTTCGTCTGATAACATCGGCGAAGGTGGAGCATGACCGAAACCTTTTAGTTTTGCCTTTTTCTCGCACTCTGTCGGCCAACATTAGCATCAGGACATGTGAAAACATTCGTTCTTTATTTTGGCCATGCAGGCCTTCTCAAAACTATGCAGTTCCTCGTGTTATCGCATGATTCAAGCCTATCTGTTTTTTTTTTCTTCTGAAATCTCGGAGACCCATAAACCGTTGGCATGTTTCCTGCAACCAAAGTCCCCGCACGAAAATTCCAGGCTATCCCAATCCTTCCGATATCATCTGCTGTTAATGTTTGCGAGGGCTACTTCTAAGTGATGCGTCTGAGGGGGCGTCCGAGGAGAAGTATAAATAGAGGCGCGTGAACAATAACCCAAACTGTAGTGAAGAGTGGCACGCAATGGAGGGGCATTATTGAGGATTGCGTATAAAAATATTGTTTCAGTTGTATGACTGGGGTTGCTGGGTCACATGACGGGAAGCGTTGTAGTGAAGTTGATTAGTGCAGTCAGTGACTCGGGTTTGCTGCGTGTATGTTTTTTTGCGCGCTTGCATCTTATGCGACAGTTCTTGAAAGGCAGGAAAGGCTAACTCATACATAGGCACGGTACACGTATATTCACCTACCGTCAATTCCCGCAACAGAGGAGATAAAGGGGCGTTTTCAACAGCCATTAAGAAGGTGCACATTTACCACTGTACTATTTTTTGTCGCCTTCTGACGTGACACTTTCCTGAGGTTCAGCCGTCCCTCTGCTTCTCACTACAGAACGTCACAGTACATCAGCTATCTTGCCCGCCAAAGTCCCTAAGTGCAACTAGCGTACCTCAAGCAAAATCACCACTATTAGCTCCAAAAACGGCAAGCTCCTCGACAAGCGCCATTCGGCGGGTCACAACGAGCTTCGGCGCACAATGGCGGCAGCTTCCATAGCCTCCAGCTACAGGAAGCAAGCCAGAGACCACTTATGAAACTGGAGCCGCCATTACATTGTCACAGCGCCATGGCATCATGGCGAATGCGTTGTGTGTGATGTGCGTGCGAAATTCACTTGTTGCCGCTGTGTCGCTAATATACGGTGGGCGTACGCGTATACTTATACGTGCCTGCTTTCGTTCACGTGTGTGGGTGCTTGTGTGTGTGCGTGTTTCTCTATGTTCGTGTTGTGAATGTGCGTACGCGATAGCCTCCTGCATGAGAAGACATTTAATTGCGGGTGTTACCGGGGAGGCACTCGCGCGGTCCGGCAGTCCTGCAGTGAGCAGTGGCATTACGTGCCAGGTGAACACGAAAGGACCTGTGCCCCGGGCATAAAGGGAGCCGCACAGAAGACCACCGACACGTCCTGCACTCAGATTATCAGCGCTGAAGAAGGGCGCCCCGTGTGTCGTCGGCTTGTCATCTGCCTGTCGTCTGCTCGTTAGCTGATAATACGCTTCTTTGTTCCTGTTCTGTCAGAGCAAACCCATTAAACTCAGAAACTGTTGTCGCGAATCCGGAAGATTTTTCTTTGCCTCGTTAGCGCGTTTGGGTTCGTGCGTTTTGACGTGCCTTTGACGAGGAGCGGGTACATTCGATGCAGGTATTTTTTCCCACAGCTTTGTTTGTCCGTCATCCGCCATGCGGAGTTACCTGTAAAAAAGACTGCCGAAAATAGGTGACACTTCACCGCCTGCTGCTTATGAAGCCTTGCAGTAGTATATGGCTACATTGGCAAGTCAATTCCAACGAATGCTTGGAAGCTTGCTTTTAAGTACACCAAACTCGGCCATCTCAAAGTGCAATAAGCTTGTCCGTAGCATGTTGTGCTTGCCGTGAGGATGCGCGGCGACCTTCGCAGCGTAGGAAGAAACATGTAGGTGGGCAAGGTAATGGTAATTCATTGCCGATTTAGGTAGCGCACGAGAATAGCGATATACAAGGAAGAAACAGAGAACATGCGCTTTCGTCACAAGTGATTTTTTTTTTTTGGAAGCTGGAAGCTTGTATGCAGTGCTGTTCACTGTTAAAAGAAATAAAAACACATTGTGCGATTCTCTATCAGGTGGTAATCTAGCTGCTGCACGTCTCGGCAGACGCTACGTCAATGCACTGGACATGTGTGTAAGAAATGTGTCATCAGAACCCCGAACATGTCACCTGCTGTAAAGCTGGACTATTACACACTTGCCAAATAGACTAATTCGCACACGCTTTGCACTCATGCGTTCCATTTAGCAGTGGGCCGCACTGACACTGTGCCACAGAAATTGTCGGACGCAACTCCACCAGAACGAAGGAGTGAAGTAGGAGATGAGACATTGTGTGTCGCGTTCTCACACAATTTTTTTTTTTTGCCGGTGTCTTCTGTGTTGAGAGAGCAATAGCGCGAGCTCCTACTCATGTGTCTGCTTTATTTTAATACGGTCTCATTCCCCGACCAAGGCCCCGTACGTCTGCCCTCTAATTGCCTCGGTGATTTTGCAGCAGCGTCGAAGTTACGCGCCGCGTGCTATGCGAATCAACGGATCGTTCGCATAATTAGCCCCATAATTATGTCCGCAACGTCTGTAACGGCCGCAACGAAACAAGCAGCTTCACCTTAAGGGCTACCGACATCAAACTCCTTTTCCTTGACTTGGTTTCCCTCCGCCAATTCAGTTCGGAGGAACAGCTTGCCTTCAAATTGCATTCGGCTTGGCTTCGCTTTATGCTCGCCTCGGCTAAGCGACGTAGTCTACGAAGTCGAGGAACTGCACTCAGAGAAAGCGCACTGACAACTTTTGTTGTTCTCCGTGGCGGCACGTAGACTGTTTCTACATCTTCATTTATCCTCTAGCTTTTACGCACTGTTTGACGCCTCATAGAAACGCCCGGCAGGAGAAGATTTCACGCAATAATTCACACGCGCTCCCTTTGCAAAAAAACAACAACAACAAAAAAAAAAACAGAAAGAAACGCACAAACAAACAAGAAAAGGACGCCGGAGCGTAGGCAATGACATTTGGATTTTTTTTTTACTTACGTGCACACCAGCCCTCTGAGTGCTTTTATCCTTGTGGTGGGCAAAACAAGGGTTCAAGGTTGGCATCTAAGGTAACACGCCATGTCTCCTTTTTCTTGCAAACTCAAAATGATTGCACCTTAAGGGCGTTTTTCGTGTTTAAACCTTCAATTGTACCAATTTAGAGCCAATGAACACTAGCAACACTCAAAAGTAAGAGTGTGCGCGAATGAAGAAAAAAATAACATCAATAAATAGAGTAACACTCATACGTGTGCTGAATGGATGCTTAAAAATCTGCACACGATGTTGTAACCTAACAGTAGCCCATATAGAGAGCGTGCAGGTGCAGCCTATGAGAAAGGTGTTCTTAGACAGACCAGCGTGTTCACAAATGTTGAAATCTGTCTCTGAAGCTACAAAGGCGTTTGGACAGATTTGAACGGTAACGAACGCGAGTGTGTTCTGCGATGCGAAATGCAAGATACACTCTGATGCCAGATTTCGTCTGAAGAGAAGCGGTTTGGTGATATAAAACAGTTTTCTTTAGGAATAACTAATTTGTAACACAAACAACATTCATATGGCAGGACATTTTTGCAATTGAGTACGTTTATCACTTTGCAAGGCTGTTTTCTTTTTTTGTTAGCCACACTAAAGTTCCCAGGTAGCTTTACGGCTCCGGGATGCCAACGAATTAGAAATCACAATTTATATCCAATGTTGTTGAGTTTCTCAGCACTTACCACCAACTTTAATATCATCAAAAGTTACGCTGAACCTGTGGTCTGCCAACGTTGCCTAAAAATAGCACGCAATTTTCAGCACAAATTGCACGTACGTATACAGACATCAGAAGAGCTGGGAAGTGTGTGCGGTGTGGGGTAGTATATACAACGTTTGACTTTCACGTGACGTTTGCTGGGGTCGAATCCACCTTCATGGGCCTTTCTTGGGCAACCTATCCGCCGATGAATTATTTTTACTTGATTGGGCACACGTAGTATTGGTAAATTAAAAAAAAGAATGAAGCAGAAATTAGGACGAATTTTAGAAAAAAATTCTATTTCGCTTCTAATTAAACAAACATCATTCTTTCGAGGAGCTAATAGCAACAACCATTTTTTTCGCAGCTTGGAAAGCCACCACATGGTGTTAGCTTTTTGGCAAACTTTGCAAGCCCCCAGAGTGGTGTAAAATTGTTTACTGCGTGCTAAGCTACGTCCTTCTCACGCGCACGGATTCACGGTAAACAAAAGTATCGCCGTAAATTATGGGGTTTTACGTGCCAAAACCACTTTCTGATTATGAGGCACACCTCAGTGGAGCACTCCGGAAATTTTGACCACCTGCGGTTCTTTACCGTGCACCTAAATCTAATACCCCTGTCAAGCGGGCAAGTTAAGTGCACTTACGGCGAGTGCACTCGGTTTTTAAGTGCACTTTCCCAAATCTTAACGTCGCAGCGGAGTGTACTCTCAGATGAGTGCACTCAAGTCGGAGTACGTTCACGGAACGCACTTTGCTGGCCGAGTGCGTAGCCTCGCCGCCAACGGTTTGAAGGAGTGCCTAGCCTGGCCACCAACGCTTTCAAAGACGCAAAATGTAATGCATAGAAAAAGGATACAAAAGTTCATTTCAGTTATTGAACAGCTTTTAACAATATAATTTGTGTTTAGCGAGAAGCGAAACAGCACAATAAAGAAACGAATTTATCATGTACGCAACTAACGGCGCCAGAATGATGCGGCACTGCGGCGCCGCCATGTTCATTAAGTTCGTGTTTATTTTGGTGTGAAAGCGTGCTGACCACGCTAGTCGTGCTTTGAGCCGTGTGCGTGGCATTTTGCAGTGTAGCTAAATATCGAACTCGCTGTCTTTGCTCATATATACTCGCTCATATTCTGTTCTAGCAGGATCATGAGCAGGATCAACTGCCGCACGCCGCCGTGTTGTTTTGGATTGGCTAGGCATTCGTCTTGGCCAGCATTGACTTGCAACACACTTATAATAAAGACATCTTCGTTTTTTGTTGAGACAAATAGATGAAGTTTGTTTTTATATATAATTCTACTTAAAACAATCACTTTTTAGCAGCTTTCTCTTGTTAATTTACATCTTTGAGAACGCGCTCTTAGTCTGTCGCCATTTCTTTTTTTTTACTGCGAGTGCACTCTGCTTTCCCGTTAAGAAGCGCGTCGCCTAAAGTGTGACTCAAGGTCCCGAAGTGCGCTCCCCGTAAGTGCACTTAACTTGCCCGCTTGACAGGGGTATAAGTATACGGGTGTTTTCGTGTTTCGCCCCCATCGAAATGCGGCCGCCGTGGCCTGGATTCGATCCCGCGACCTCGTGCTCAGCAGCCCAACACCACTGCCAGTGAGCAACCACGGTGCGTAAAAGTATCGCCGTAAGCAGCAGCTGGCGCTGCCTGCAGACAACGACCATGAAACAAAATGAATGTCATTTTCTGTTGGCATCCTCAACCCGTTTCCCCTCATCGTAAGCTAGTGAACTGAAAAAAAGAAAACATGTTGTTTCCTTTTGTATGTCGTATCGGTCGAATGATAAAATGGTTGCCGCGACAGGTCACCGCAGTCGTTGCCTAATTGTCGTGTAGTCTTCTCTTCTTCGAATAAACTGACTGCCGCTAAAGACGCTGCGAAGGAGGCCAGCCATCCCGCGAATGGCTGTGAGAGCGCGTGGTCCGCCTCTCGCGTCGAGTCGTGTTTGGCTTGCAATGTAGGACCGCGATCAATTAACCTTCTCTCGGGAACTGAACAGATCCTTCCCTCCCGAAAGCGTTGACTTGTGATACGGGTGGTCCCGGGATGTGCACGATGTTTATCGCCGTTATTAGAGCCTGGCAGCGTAATTGTAAACGAGGACGGTTGTCCTTCCAATCTATATTTCTCCGTGCACTTACGATCTGCAGACCAGTACCATCTACGTGTGCGTCTTGGCAACTCCGTCCGGTCCGCAACCGCTCCCCCCCCCCTCCCCCCACATGCATCCCAAAGAAATAGAGAACCAAGCAGTGGCGTTGATTTAGCCTTTTTTTTTCATGGTCTCTCATTTGCATTAACGTCCCCTGAGAGCCCCAGGTTGTCTATTGGCGCGTGAGCCAAATCCTCGGCTTAATAAGCCAGAGCTCGCTTCGGCGCACAGTGGCAATAAATCATCTCTCGTTAGCTGCTGTAAACAGACCGATTACCTCACTCGAAGAGTTAGTAATAGCCGGCGAAATAATTACTGCGGCGCCAGTTGAATCCGCAAGAGGCAAAACTGATTTACGTGGAAGGCAGGCGCGTTTGGTATCGGTACGGCGGAAGGGAGCACGCGTCTCAACTCAGTGATACCGCGCGCTATAGCCACTCAATCAGTTGCACAGTGTTGGTTATATCTAGGCAGGTAATGCCTTAAGAAAACCTGCCGCAAGCATAAATCCTGTGGTAAGCAATCGCTGTGCGAGAACAATGCACAGGCGAGACCTAACCCCTTCCCGCCACTTTTGCAAATTTTTTCGCAAATGTGTGCTCAGAATTGCAGGGCTGCAATACAAATAGTCTAAAGAAAAGCAAACGCAGATTAGATTAGTTATTTTATCACGAGGGAGGAGCTCTAGTAGGTGACAAAAAGTGCAGTCTCATTTTGAAGGGTAGCTGCGCATTTATCAATTTGCTGCGAGGCCAGATAATGCTATTTTTCGCACAAATTTGGCGGCACGCTCACGTGCCAGCGGTGACAGCAGACGCTCGTTCTCTTTAGCGCTTGTGTGACCGTGCCCTACCAAACCCTGCAGAGTCTTTCCGTGTTTTGTACATAACGGTTCCTTTACAAAGTACCTTGGAAAAGAGAGAAATTGAAGTACCAAGCAGCAACACTATGCATTCTTCGGGGGGCTTTGTCTGGGAAGGTGCAATTGAAAACAAATATTGGCTGTCGACGGCCCTCCTCAACAGGACGAGATCGATGGGCGTCGTCGGCATGATGGCGCGTGCCTGCGCGTAGAGGTGTCTGTATGCGCTAGTTTGCGGCGTCGCCAGAGAGAGGGTGCGTTCTGGGCTTTCTAAAACTTGATTTTGATGACGCGCACGCATTATGCAGCTTGCCTCCTCGCCTCGACTCACGATACGCTCTCTATACCTTTGACTTCATGTGTTACTTCTCTGAAGTCCGAGCTAGCCAGACTCTAGTAATGCCTCAAACCGAATGGTCGTGCCGCTATGCAGAACCATTAGTGTGCCGGACCAACGAATCCAGCGCTGTCTGAACCAGGCGCAAGCGCAAAAGTGATTCTAATTGCAGGTTTGCAATGCGGCCACTGAAGCCGGCGGTCAGCAGATGGCGCGCCACTCTTTCTAAAATGGACAAAGAAATATGACTTCCAGTCCTGCCTCATTTTCGCCCTGCCTCTGGGGTGTAGAGTCTCCTGCCTTCTCGGGAACAGCTTTCCTTGCGGTCTCCCTACCCGCAGACTTCACGGTTTCGCTGGAGTTCGTTTCGTGAGACGCTTCCGGCAATTTAGCACCTTCAAGAACACTGCCGAACGTTCCCTGACCAGCCCTCAATTAGAGTGATCACGCGACACGCTCTCCTCTGTGCGTGGTTTTGTGTGCCTGTGTATTTGTGTGGTGCTTCTGCGAGTTCGTGCGCGTGCTCCACGTTCTCCTTTTCTTCCTTTCTTTTTGATCTAGTCTTCCTTTGACTGCATGGCTGTTGGTCCATGTGGGTCGTCTGCACATGGCAACTTTTGGCAGTCTTGTCTTCTAACCGGCGATGCGTGTGCCCCGAGGTCCTTTCTTAGTTGCAGTCATCTGTTAATGGTTTACGCAGCCACCGTTAGGACGCGCTGTGCTACCCTTGTCGATAATTACTAGGCGCACAAAACCGAGCGAGTGTGATGGCAGTTAAAGGACGCAAAGCAGAGCCCACTGGACTAACTCACCAACTACAGTTCACATGTTCGCCCTGCAGCAGTTAGCACAATTCAGTGGCGTTTAGGTCGTTCGACACCATTCACACCTAAAATGAGTAAAATTTCTTGCATTTACAACTTTACAGTTGCAGACCGATAGTTGAGCAATTGAACCTGCCAGCACTTCATCTACGTCACTTTTCTGCGAGAAGTAATCAGTAAAGAAAACTTGGTGATATATTATTGGCCCTCGATCCCACAAATGATTACGACGTCGTGTTAATTTTTTTTATACTTTCATTCTTTCATCAAAAGAAAGCCATCTAAAGAAAGCATTACATGTACTGATCGCATAGAAGCACTCAAATTGGCAGGTGCTAAATACGTCACATTGTGCAACTCACCGAACACTTATTTCTCCGCATTAAGTTAAGTATGATTTGGAAAGTAGTCCCTCGACTATCTTGCTTCATCAAAAGAGCAAAAACAATTGTTCCCGCATTCAGCTGCAGGAGAGGTTTGCATTTGTCTGAGCCCACGGCGGATTTCTCAGCTTAAGGCGGGTGTTTTCAGCGTTGCCTTTTGTCGTCAAAGTCGGGTCAGTGTCCCACGTGGTCTGCTAGAGCACTCTTAGGAGGCACAGGCGCCAATGATCCAAGAGATTTTTTTGCCATGTGCTGGACATCCATCGCTTGCTGGCTGGCCTCCCAAGTGACTTTACTGCGACACAGTTGCGGGAAGTGAGGCACTCATCGATTTATGTCTTCGCTTGAAGTAGCAGGAGCTTGATGTGGGCGAGTTGGTGCAAAATACTTAAAAAGAAAACAACGCTACAAAGGCGCGAACTAAAAGAAGAACATGTACATGGTCTTCTTTTAGTCCGCACCTTTGTAGCGCTGTTCGTTTTTTAAGTACGTAATATGTAACACGTAATGCCCCAATATTGGGGGTCTTTAAGGTGATAAAATGAAATGAAAGTGAAGTCTTGACCTGAGCAAGAGAAAGTCCTCCACACGCACCAAGCTACGCCTGTGCCCTTCTGTACAAAAGTCATTCAATCACTATAGAGAAAGGTAGCATATGTGCAAAAATATGGCCCTTCTTTGACCGGACATGAATGCGGTACACTCTGAGCTAGGAGTTAAAAAGAGCCTACACCTCTCATGCGTCTGTTGTAGATCTGCACTATTTTTGTGCAGCCAACTTCACGGAATTCTTTCAAAGTGGCAAACCAATGCTTATAAGTCTAAATGGGCGATCCAACAAAGCCGGACAAAAATGTTGCCGCTCACTTGTCGTACTAGCGTGCACAGGACACCTCTACATCAACAGCGCGAGAAACTTCGTCGGAAGCTCCTATGCCTTGAATTTTCAGTTCACCTTACTGTGTAGTGGGCAAACTGATACCCTGTTTGCCCCGATTATTCCAAATTATACAATTCGTATCATTGCAGATGTATTTCCTGTGTAGGGCTGCTAAAGATTCTCAAGGTATAACTTATGGCATACGCCAAATGCGCCAGGGCATCTAAAGCAGAGCACGACGTTTCAGCTAGCTCCAGTCAACGATGTCATCCGTGATAATGCTTTTTTTTCTGAGCACTGCCAAGCACAAGGTTTAATAGGAAGGTAAGTTCCAAAAGCACAAAAATCTCATACTGACTATGGTGCATCTATTTAAGCATGAAATGCTTTTAGCTCTCATTGTCGGCGACCTTCAAGCGACCTGGAGCCAAACCCAGGCCGTTTGTACGGGCACAAAAACGAGAAATCCCGGGCAAGTTGTGAGAAGAAAACGAGATGTCTATATAATGCCTATTTATATGAACTCTACGCAAGTTGTTCCTTATCAACAATAAGGAAGTATTACAGAACAAAGCATAACGTTTCACTTGGTATCATTACTCCACACACACAAGCCGTCTCTTGCCTCCAACCCTTTGAACAGAACCGCATTACATACGCTAGTTACTGCCCAAAGAAGTTACAAAAAATATTGCTTTCGAGTTCTTCCTAATGTTTGTTCACAATAGCACTGATGCGGTAACAGCGAAGTTCTAAAGGCAAATACAGGGCACCATGCACCTCTTTATCATGTTTTGGCGCTGAGCGCTGAACTCCAGCGGTCCGTGAGTTCCGCGGCGTGAGTTTGGCGTCGCCTGGAGAAATGGCGCCTCGGTGGTTAGCGCCTCCTTCAGGTGCTTCGACCCGTCGCGGTTGCTTAGCAGTTACGGTGTTGCACTGCTAAGCACGAGGTCGCGGGATCAAATGCCGGCCGCAGAGGCCGCATTTTGACGGAGGAGAAATGCGAAAACGCCCGTGTCCTGTGCATTGGAGAGGACGTTCAAAATCTCCTGGGGGTCAAATTAATCCTGGAATTACTCCATCACGGCACGCCTCATAATCAAATGGTTGTTTTGGCACGTAATACCCTAGAATTCAATTCATTCATGTAGGAAGAAAAACGATAGGAGCGAGCATACTGCAACGCGACTGAAGCCGACCTGGTGGCCCAACACACAATCGCACGTCAAAGTCCACAGTTCGCGGTACCCGCTCTGCAGGCAGAGCTACGGCAGGGTAGCTGAACAAGCGCGCACTGAATAAAAACTACTGGCACAGCTACTGAGAACCAAACGTCTCAGCAAATCACGATTCTTGCTCCGTGATCTCGACGCAAAGGTTCACGAGTTGGGCCACCACTGTGACTGCACGGAGCGTTAGCTTGCCAAGGCAGGCTGCGTGACGTAATGCTCCCTCCTATATTTTTTCTTCCTTCATGAATTCATTTTTTTATTACGTAGGCCGCGCGCTCTGTCTCCCTCGCGTATTTCGCTGCCTATCCTGCGGCTTTCAGCCAGTTTTCTTCTAGCTAGGCAGTGTCCATATCGACCACTGCACAGTATGGTGTGGTGTGGTGTGCTTAGGCGTGCCGTTGCGAACATGCACTACACTCATTTTAAGATTGTGGCTTGCATCATCTCCAACCAATCTGCTTTGCCGGTTGCCATTTCATGCTTACATCTACTATCCATTACAGGAGAGCCAGAAATTTTTGTGGGGTACTATTGTGTTCAGTGGATTCCATCTATTGCAGGCGCAGATCTGTTCACCAACAGATAGGTTCTCCTCAGACGGCAGAGGAAGGCACCGCTCATCGATACGTTCGATCAGTGGCCTGACTATATTGCCTATCATGACGTGCGTGAGTCCAAACGTTCACTCCAGCTGCGCTTCCCCGCTAAATTGTCCGGTGTGCCAAATATGGCACATACTGATTTCTGCTCCAGGTTCGGAGTTTTGTACGAAACAAGAATAACTACTGATGCGCAATCATCAAATTGCCCATTGAGCGAAAAATGCGTGGCTCTGCTATCGCAAGCACTGGAGACCAGCGGATCTGGGGGAAGCTAAGGCTTCAGATAAACCCATGCCATCTTCTTCTTTGGGGGTTTCGGTTGGGACGGCGCGTCATTTGAGGCGCCCGCCGCTATAGAAGCGATTTGCTGAGACGCCGCACAGCAGACGCTGCACCGACGCGACACGGCGGCAACCGCCGCGCCTTAGCCCTGATGTGTGCCAGCTCCAACGCCGTGTATCTGGCAGCTTCTTGAAATTCGCCTAAGCGAGCGCGCGGGCTTTTATCGAAGAGCAATGACATCACACCATATGTGTCCCCGCCTCGCCACTCCTTCTCTCCCACTAGGCTTCACCCACTCTCGCCGCGTCGCTATGTTTCGCGATAGTATTTTTATACTCTGCTTTCACTCTCTCTCAGCATTCTCTTCCCCAGCTGAGCGAAGCTGCGAACGGCAAGAGCAATCTAGTGAGGTTCTAACAGCTCCACTGTAAAAGTCAGCGTCTGTAGAAGCGAAGCGGTACCTAAATTGCCACTAGCTGCGACGCCACGTCACGCGCGCTAGCGACCACCAAGAAAAGCTAGCGCACGCAGCAGCTAAGCAACGTGGGCGTGAGAGAGAGAGAGTGTGTGTGTGTGTGTGTGTGAGAGAGAGAGAGAGAGAGAGAGAGAGAGAGAGAGAGAGAGAGAGAGATACGGCGCGCCGGGGACGTCGCATCGCGGCGATGCCAACTTCCCTCACGCCATACCTGGCGCGCTAACATCCTGGCAGGTGTTCAGCTTCGCCCACTCTGCTCCTCACGTCACGAGCACGTGGTGTGGAGGAGCGGGGCTAAGACACCAGCTGGCGTGCTAGCACGCCAGGTGTTGCATGAGGGGAGAGGGCATCGCTGCGGTGCCACGTCCCCAGCATGCCGTATGTGTCTCTCACACTGGGTTTAGCTGCTGCGTACCCGGCTTTCGTGGCCGATGCTGCTTCTTCGGTCTGTTTTCGTGCAGGATGTCGATGGCATGCAAAGTTGGCACCGCAGGCTATTGCTGCTTGCTGGCTCGCGCAGCCCGTATTCCGCGTGGCCAACGCCTCAGGATTTTACCTACACCAATAATAATCTGCACCTATTTAAACGCAAAAGTCGATAATATACCCTGTAGCAAAACTCGAAAGATCGGTCAACGGCGTTCAATTGGACATCAATGCGTTCGCATTGACAACTCGCAAGAAGTGGTTAGTTGTCCTGGGAATATTTGACTGGATCTCGACGTGTCCCCATTAAGATGACAAAATATAAATCTAATTCTTTATAGTGTTACCAAACATTGCAAACGTTATATTATATATATATATATATATATATATATATATATATCGTAACGCGCTGCCGAATTTGGTGCTTTCTTTTGGATCACACATTCCGCCAGCTGTCGTACCCACTAAATATATGGAAGGGTATGTCTTGGTCCAGATTAGGAACTTTACGAGGTTTATACTGAGCGTTTGATTTTTTAGCCAGGTTTTGTACATTTTCTAAAAAAAAAATTATTCTTTACGTGCGAAATTTGGCACACTGTACACTAAAGGACTAACAACACTGAATTAAACATCCTGTCTGTTATGCCCTTTCAACTAAAATATGCATTATTTATATGAAGTCTACGTCAATTGTCTCTTATCAACAATACGGAAGCCTTATAGAATAAAGCATAATGTGTCACTTGGAGCCACTACTCCGCATATACAAGGTTTCAAGTACTAGAAGCTCCCTTTAGAAGAACACGTTCGAAAGCATAGCAAGATATCTCCCCTCCCTACCACCTTACTTATTTTGTTGCACTACATCATCTTAATAGCTACACAAGAACAATATTTAAACTTGAAGAACGCATTTCTTCGTATTTACCCTTAATTTAAAGTTTAGCTTCATTTAGCACACGCTGACATCGATATTTACCTTTGTGCCTATGGCGATTTACCAACGGAACGGCCTCGCTTCCTGATTTGCCTGCATGATTAGCGTTGATCAGTTTATTGAAGAACTAAATAATTTCGCTCTAAATACGTGAGCGTCAAATATATACTGCAATCTAGCGGTGCATCCGTTCGACATAAAGTTTGCGTTTCGGCATAGTTTGTCAACGATGCAGAGCATAAACATAAAAACTGAATGAAAATGAAGTCATGATCTTTGTGGTAGATAAACATGCACGTCACAAGAAGTTGCATGCTGCATAAGATGATAGTGAGCATAATTCAGCGTATTGCTCTTTGTTGTAAAGTCGCTATTTAACTGCATTACTGAAGCATCGCTCATGCAAGTACCAAAATGCTGCTTAGATTGGCATTTTTTACTTCGGTTTTGGTTTATGGTCTGTACCTCCAGCTACGAAACTCCCGCGATGGCTTTAAAAAGAAGGCAAGACATGAATTGAACTGACAGTAACTTCGCATGGGCATCCGCCGCATTCTGCACTATTCTAGTTACTGTTCTACCAGCGTGGTAGCCTTCTATAGATCCCTAGGTATAACCACTGAGGCCGTGGTTTTGGGCCACAATATTTCATTCTATTTATTGCCTACTTTGTGTTGCGAACGACTTGCTCACTATGTGAATATTAGCAGACTCCTCGAACATGTCTCACGAAGGGAAATATCAGGTTGTAGACCTGAAGACCGAGTTTGCGCCGCTTACGGAACTAGTAGGCTAAGCAGCGTTAACACTTCTACAAAAAGCATCACGCCTTCTTGATTAGCTTAGAAAGCGGCGCCAGATGGATTTCGCGAAGTGAGCCTTTAGAGCGAGCAGCGGAGCGCACCACTTCGTCTACCTGTAGGTGAGAAATTGCGTCTAATGCGGAATTTATGCAAATAGTAAGTTGTTTTTGTACGCACCCCAACGCTGGGCGCCACTTCTGGCGTTTCGGCCTGGAACGACCTCTTGCTGGAACGTTGTATTTCCTCGTACTTTGCACCCGGACTTCCCTACTTTTTTTTTCAGCGTTCGTTGTTAACTATGATGTCCTTTCTTGTTTTTTTTTTCTGTTTGCTACGAAGAATATGTGCAAGCTTAAAGCGAAGCACACCGTGTCGAATGGCTCCGCACGTGACGGCGACAAGCCTCGTTTGATTCTGAGCAACAGGCTACTAGAAAAATAAATAATCTTGCCTTCAGCGGGACATCACGGAGTCTCTGACTGCACAGCCTCCCAAAAGATGTAGTCTACTAAGTGCTCTGCAGAATTTCTTCTGCAGGATGTGCTCCTCTAGTATTTGAAACTCACAAAAGTGGCTGAAAAAGAATTCATGGTTGAAATTATTGATCAATGCTCATTCGACTGTTTTCTTTTAGCCGAACTGAATCTTGAAACAGCCCAATATGAATGTTATTGCGTTTCGAAGCGCTTACAGGACTATATATATACAGAATCAATACGTCCGGACCTCTGCGTTTCTTCGACGCAAGATAGTGCCATTTAGTAGACAAAATGAATCTCAAACTAGACTTTATGTGTTGACTATTATCATGGCACCTAATATTGTGAATCAGTAAAGCGAAATAGAAAAGAAAGACAAAGACTGCATATAATGGCACTGTGAACTGCTACCCAAACAGAGTTTAAAGCAAAAGAATTCACTTCAAACCATGCAGTCTAAGTACGCTTTCAACGTCGGCCATACGAGTTTTACAGAAAGCGTGCCCAAGCTTAAACAAAAGGACGAATTTGCAGATGTTACTGGCGTGCGCATTTTTTCCCCTTTATTTAACGCACTGACGATAGGCCGCCGAATTATATCTTCGTTTTTTTTCTTCGGAAATAGCGAACTTATGAGCTTCAACGAAGACAGAGGTGCTACAGGAGGATTGCTTGAGGCAATCTTCGTGAAGATCCTTCGAAGCAGTCTTACAAGCTCCTTGTCAAAACGTTGGCGCCAAGTTGCATCTTCCCTTGTAAGTACAACCATTGTCGATAATTGGAAGTGGTCCACATGACACGTTGCGGATTTGCGATAGTCTCGAAATTAAAAAGAAGTAACCGAATTTATGACTGTTCGAAATCAAAACTTTCAGACAGGCATTTAATAAATATAGACATCACTTTGTGATGCGAATAGTTTCACTCAAATTGAAACAGCGGATGCTTCTTATAAGGTGGTGTTTGCGCTTTATATGCGCATTTCAACGGGAAAACCAGTGGTGGTTCAGAGCTAAAGGATTCGTCTCATGCTGGTTGCATCTCACTCCCAACATATGAAGTATCGTGTCTCATGAATGTCACTCCGCCACCCTAAACCACGACATGGGTATAGTCATTACGAAAGTTTCGCGGCCGAAGTAAAAGTCGATGAGCCTCCAGTTCCAGCTTTCCAGGAACTACTGATTCGTTTATGACGAGGGAGCCTCCATGACGTTACACGTTTAACATCGAGTCGCAAGCCGCCATGAAGAGGTGAACGTAGCATTACGGCCATTCACACCACAGCTGCATGGCTGCCCGATTTCAGGCCGCTTTGCCAGCCTCCAATATTGCACGCTATACAAAGAAGAGGGTGTTTCCAAAGGATAATGCAAAAGTCGATGAGATGATAAACGTTTTTGACGCTGATGATTTGATACGATACACAACGGGAAACTTCGCGGAAGATAGAACGATGGAAAAGCAAGGGTCTCTTATTTTGTGGGCAATGGCGTGCCAATAAGATCTTAAGAATCAATTTTTGATTATGCAACGTCGACCACGCGAATAGAGTGGTTGTAACGTTTTCCGTCGATATTTCAATTACACAGAAGTCTGAAAGCTATCAGCGTCAGTCGCCGGCGGCAACTCTCAGACGCTGACCGGAATGACTGCCACTCCTGCAAGCGAGAATTGAGGCACGGAGGAAGGTAGTAGAGCCCTAGGCAAGAATAATTTGCGTTATAAGATTCGTGCACAAAACAAAAGAATAAATAATACCCGTAGTGGTTCTTACGAAGGGGCATCGCGACGTTGATTTTCGCATAACGTGGGGACAGGATGTGACCGTGAAAGCGGATGTACATGGCCGGAGGGATAGGCGAATCGCCGGGACAAATTGACTTGTTTGCATTGGCATGAAGCAGTGAAGCATGAAGCCAAACAAACGCAGAAACTAAAACGAAGAAAGGGGGGAGGGGAAGGAAACACAAAGAGGCGCGGGTGCGGATAGAGGACTGGTAATTTGGCTAGTAGCAATGCCCTATCCTATGTCTGAGTTATATAACCCGCCGTGGTTGCTCAGAGGCTATGGTGCTGGGCTGCTGAGCACGAGGTCGCGGGATCGATCCTGGCCAGCAGCATTTAGATGGGGGCAAAATGCGGAAACACCCGTGTATTTATGTTTTAGGTGCACGTTAAAGAACCGCAGGCGGTCGAAATTTCCGGAGTCCTCCACTACGGCCTGCCTCATAATCAGAAAGCGGTTTTGGCACGTAAAACCCCATAATAAATTTTTTTTTAGTTATATATAGTTTTGTTATTTCATTGTGGCTTCGTCCCCATCTGTATTTTTGTCAATCAGAACAGGCACACTGCTTCGCTGAAGAGCCTGTAAGGTGCTATAAATGAATACACATCAAAATAAAACCACTTGCCCTGCATCGACTTAAACCTGCTCGGAAAGATTATACTACCAGAGTAACAGCTCCATCGGCATCGAACAGACACATTTCGTGACAACCGTAGAGATTCTTAGGCACAAGAAAACGGTACTCTGCAGTGTGCTTCGCCAAAATAGGAACCATGAGGAACAGAGACGACCGTTTCAGTTTTCTACACTGATAAGACGTGGATCGTGTGCTTACTACTGATTAGACCTCAGCCTCACCTGAAAGATCTAGCTTGTTCCATTCTGATGACGTTTCATTTGGTGGCATCTTGGTAGATCAAGGCTACTGCTGCGTAGTCTTGTGGAATATTTAAGCCCGCTTCAATTTGATACAGTAAAAGAGAAAAGCGCAAAACCAGGACGACCACAACATGTTACTAGCGCTTCTGCGTGTGTCCCTCTCATTTTGTGGTCGTCCTGTTTTTGCGCTATTCTCGTTTACTGGACATGTACCAACTCGCCCTTACAGAACTTTTACTGAAATTCTATTTGATCGCTGTCGCTATCACTGTGGCTGTCCCATACACTATCAGATGGTGTAGTAAAGGGATAGTAATGTTGCGACTGGGGCCAGTTGATGAACCGTCATGACTAGACGGGATGTTAAAGGAATCCTCAAACGATATTAACGATTTCGTACAGGAGTGCTAGAGAGGGAGAGAAGGGAAGAAGGAAGGGCAGAGAGATTAAGCAGACTTTGTCCAATTTGCTACCCTACGCGTGCGGAGTGAGATGGGGGAGGGATAGGAACAGAGAGGGAAAACACATGAACTAAGCCAGCTGCCGCATATCTAAAGTCGGACAATCAAGTCTGTCGCTTTCGTGTGCTGTAGGTAAGCTCGTATGGCTTTCTGGGCTGATGAGCCATGAGACCAGGCTCCCGAGACTTTTGCTTCCGTAAATGGCCTATGGTCCAGTCTATTCAAGGCACACTGGGGAATCTGGCGTTGTTTATCGGTCAACGCCGTACTGAGTCGTTATAGTAGGCCTTGCTGTTCATTACGTATCAGTTTCAGGTGACACATCAAAGCGCTCTGCGTAAAGCTTGTATTTCATCATAAGGCTTTAAAATTGTGTGTCGTGATTGATGTAAGCGGCGCCGCTCTACTGAGTTCTCATGCTATGCAGCGGGCGTGCGCGATGATAGTCGGGCGGGGTATTCGATTGGCTACGCACCTTCCGTCACTGGGAATGCTTGAAACGAGCGCCTGTATTAAGCTTATCTTTATTAGCATACGTATGCATAACAATTTGTGTAACCATCAAAATAAGCACGCAAATATAATTCATTTAGATGTTTCTTCAAACAAATGGCCCACTTCGGCCTGGCAATTGCAGCTGATGGGACTCACTGGGAAGGTTCTCACACGAAATTAGGAGCAGTGAATTCTTCTTGTCGGCAGGAACATGGAGAGTGCAAGCGCTGCATTACTCTCGGCTTGCACTGCAAATGTGTGCAGGAAGCAAACTACAGCGAATAAACGCTGTAAAAGACAGGAGCGCTGCACACCAATATGCAGCGTGCACTAACAAACACCACCTTCCTTGGTCAACGCCGCGGGGAACCACAGTTTTGAAAATAAGTACTCTTCCAGTGGTAACCGCAGGTTCCTTATTAATTAGACAGCAATCTTTTGTATATAATTTGCCAAGTATCATAGGATAGGAATATCTGAACAAGCCGAGATACAGAAAAAGAAAGCCTTCCGAAGGAAAGAGAACGTGCTTTACAATGTGTCCACTCCTCCGTCAGAAAGCCGGCATCTTGCGTTTGACTTTTTTCTGGTGCATGTTGTGCACCGTGATTTACAAGTCCTGCCTAGGTCCTCAAAATGTGATGTGTTGGCTAGTGTCTTGCAGATTTCTCGCATATAGTATCGCACATGATGCAATAAACACCACATAAAAAAATTGACTTTAATTAAATCAAAAGAATAAATAAATAAGTAGCAGTCTCCGCAGAAAGTGCGGGTTTGATTCCCGATGGATGTAATGGTTTTTTTTTCTCCAGAATTTGTTTTATTTTATTTTCTAGGGTAGCGAATAGCTTATAAATAGCCATTTCACCACATTGACAATTTAGTGGCAGGGCTTTCTTTTTCCGCCGACAGCTACAAAGAAATCATGCTAGGGTAATATAGAAACGGTCGTAAACGTATCCGTATTATATATTTGCATGCTATCAGGAAATTATCGCACCCAAATATTACCGGAAACAGCTACTTTGTGAATTTTACATTGCATAAACACTCGCGGCAGTGCAGCGAATGCCCACGGTGGCATCCCCGTTTTTTTTGCTTCATGTAGCATTAAAACAATAACGACAACAACGACGACGACGACGACAACAACAAGAAGAGCTGACATTGTGCGTAGTGCCAGCGCGTCTCCATCAGCCGCACGCAGTTAGCCGTTAAATTTCGCTCCACGTAGCACAGTATTAGCGATGAACCACTGCATAGGAAAGAGATGCAAGAACACACACGGTTGAATTCAACTGGAAGTAGACAACCCTTGCCTCACTACTTGAAGGAGACCGGATACAGAAATGGTTGTACTGTGTAAAACTTGAGAGAGAAGGACGCGGCCTTAGGAAGGGGTAATGTTTAACCAGTCATACCTATGCTATTGTAGCCCGCTGAAACGAAATTCTTTTGAGAAAACGTTCCTTGAGAGATACCTTCTGCGCCTCGGCATACGACAAAAAAGTGTTTCAAGGACCCCTCCAAAGCGTAACAAAAGACAGGTAAGGGGCGACATAAGAGGACATGCATGCTTGTGGCGCGAACTCGTGTCTGGTTTATTTGGAGTAACGGCATGTGCCCTATACGCCGGTATAATACAGCCACATATGACAAGGAAGTAAACTGGACAAAAAAAAATCATAAAAAAATTAACGAAGCCCACTCTGCGCGTCAACATGTGTTTTTAAGTCGTTTTCGAATGCTCAGAGGACTGTGACTGACCAGATTGCAAGATAGATTGTTGAGACTATTGAAATGCATGTTACTGGAAGATGGTTGAACGCACTTTCAAGTCCTCTGTCTAGAAAAAAAAAATACCCGAAAGGAAAATATCGGCGGATTCCACGCATATGTGAGACTCTGTTATAAGTAAAGCTTTGTTTTTGTTTACTGAAATGTCTTCACTTTCCCTCTTCGCGTCTATGTAGCACAACGCTTCTCAATCAAACGTTGTTCCCTGGTTCACTTCTTGCCTCATGTTCGGCGTGTCTGATCGGGCCCCTACCCGGTGGCACATGCCCGTTCTGGGATACGGGCATAGGAGTTACCAAGTGCCACATGCCCAGATGCACATATGCGGTGGCCCAAGTTGTACGGGCATAACCAGCAAGACATATGACTAGCACAAGAAAAAAAAAAGTGAGAGAAACCACACACGCAGCCGCATTGTATGGACGCATCGCGATTCCAGGCATTAGCCAGACTAAGGCAGTGTTTATGAACTCTGAACTCGGCTTTTATATGTGTCAATATTTTCAGGCTTTCTTGCAGAGCTGCACGTAATTGCCCTAAGTACTCTGCCCTAAATATACAATGTTTGGTCAAATTAATACTACTAAATAAGCAAAGGTAGTATGAGACCTAGGGTTCCCCACCGCCACCACGGATTTGTCGAAGTAAATATGAAGCATGGCTAAAGCGATAAGCAAACTTCGGTGTAAGCTTGCGGCGTATCGATTTTGTGACAGAAAGCGAGGACGTCTTCAATATAGGAGATGTATGACTCGGTAGCACTTAGGGTGCGGACACCCGTCTTCTTCGGAGCAGAACTCCGCAGCGGACGTCGCATCCACCTTGTGACAATGCCTCTTGGGGACGACACGTCTACGCCTGCAACGGCACCGTCAGCTACGCATACCCAGTACGTTGCTTTTCCACATCCGCATCACCCCGGCATATCCTCCGGTCTACATGGTGTGGACGTAGAAGAATGACTCAGCATGTACGAACGTGTCAGCAAGGGAAACAGGTGGGACCCGATAATAATGCTAACAGATGTCATGTTCTATCAGGACGGAACTCCGCGCGCTTGGTTCCAAAAACATGAAGTGGAACTTGCTAGCCGGGAGCTGTCCAACTGTTTTGGCAGTCCTTCTGGTCGACAGCTAGCCGCCAAAAAGGAGCTCACTACCCCGCACCTCAACCAAATGTTACGGGTATAGCACAATTTACAATATATTTACAAAGAGCGAACGTTGGCGGAGACGGAAGAGAGCCCAGCCCGGCTGCGTCCTCTGTTCGCTCTCTCCAAGAACGCCGTCATTCTCTTCTTGGCCTTATGGTAATGATAATAAAAGAAATAGACTGGACGGGCGCTGCATCGAACTTCAAATGTACAGGAGACAACAATGTGTAACTTCAGTGCCTGGTGCAATGTAACTTCATGAATAAGATCATCGCTGCCACCGATTTTAATTACAGATTGCCGCGGAAAGTGTTAATAATATCCTTGAGACCTAACTAGGAATGCCGCGGGCCCTCCGGGCCCGCGGCATTCAGGAAGAGAGCGCAACGACTGCTGATAGCCTTCCTGCGAGACACGGGGCTCATCGACACCTGGTGACACACCCCTGATCTCAACTCGAAGGAGGATCAGGCGGAACAATTGCCGGCTATGTATGCCAGGCTAACCCCGCCTGCTTCAACATCACCACCACCACCACCACCACCACCACCACCTAACTAGGAAGAACAAAAACGTCCAAAATCAATCGGATGCTGCCTGTATTTACAGTAGAATTCACTGTTAAGTTATTAAAAATTGTGAAAACGTGCAGCTCAATAGATCGGGACCTTTAACCACACAGCGTTCCGCGGCACATGACCGCGCTCCACTTCCGTGAGAAGCCAGCTGCGCATGCGTGAACGGCGGCGCTATAGCAGCGATACCATAACAGTGGAATGCCGGTGCACCAGTGTCCTTTAATGTTACTGTGTTGAGAGCGCACTTCTCTGGATTCTCGTGTTCATTTAACCACCCCCGTGGATGTTTGCGTTTACAGTAGCGCCACAAATTTGTGTGGGTTAGCTTTAGAAATCCTGTGGGTGGCAGAAGATGGCAGAAAATTGGCCGCCTGTGAGCCGAAGACCGCATAGAGTGTCCTACCACAATACACTGGAAATTCTAGCGTTAGTGTTTGTGGGACCGGCCAGTTTTGTGGTTTCGCCAGCTTGACAAGTATGGATGGTACATGAATTTCTTTCGACTTCGTCCTTCTGGACATGGCTTTGGGACTAACTGGAATAATCCACCCATTTCTTGACCAATCCCCCATCGTCGGTAGGAGCCACACGTGTCACAGGCTACAACAACGACAGCGACTCATCTGATTAATCAAGTTCTACGAAATATTGCGTTTTAAATGCAACAATGGCCAATAATTAGGCACCTGCGCTAAGACATATTGACATCGTCCCCCCGCGAGAAAATATGCTCGCTCGTGAATTTAGAAAGCCGAAGCGTTTAATCGCAACGTCGCAACAACAGCTGAAGCTACGTGAACAAAGTTGAGGCAAACTCATATGCAATGCAACATTCACACGACAGCTAAACGTTCGCAGCGCCAGCATTTATTCTGGTAGATCTTCGAGGAAACTTTGGACGACAACCTGCATTCACGGACCACGGAGGCGCGTCACTCTTGGACGCGTCGCTGCCTTTTTGTACCCGTGCGTTTGTCGTAATGGTTTCGAATTACCGCCCCTGCCTGCCCCGTGGACCTTATTATAATGTTCGCAAAGGAGAAACGCCCGGAATAAACGCCCAGTGGTAGCACAATGGTCGTTTCGCACCGTTAGCGAGTGGCTGTCGACTTTGCCGAGCGGCTCTCTTTCATGTGTTCGCCTGTATTCCTGGGTCTCCCATTCATTTGTCAGCTTTGCCAGCTAAGTTTCCCGTAGCAGCTTTTTCTTTCTGGTCCGGTTAGTGTGTTCTTGCTGGCAAAACGCAGAAGTGCGCGCGGAGGCAAACGCTGGTCTTTTAAGTGTTCCACGCCAGTCTGGTGTGAGAGCAGCGTTACAAATTATTTCTTCTTCTCGAGAGTGGAAAGAGGAAGCGCGGTATCGGGGCTAATAATTTGCGCTGCGCTGGAAAGTCGGCTTGGTCCAGGGCGCCTAATACCTGCTTAGAGCTTCGTCCTCACTGCTTCGAGACCCTTCCTGTAGCCCCGAGCCAGTTAGCAAAGTTAACTGCGAATAATATCGGTCTGGTATTGTGCAGCGCAATTTCTATGAAAGGACAGAGGCGACCTACTGAGATGTAAGTGAACGTCCAAGTTTTGTGAAATTTAGAAGAATTACAGGGACAAACCAGGGGGCCGCCATACATAGTTTACTATCTTGAAGAAAATTCTAGGAATGTACGATAAATCCTTAATTCTAGGAATGAGTTTATGTTTGGATGCCAAAGAGGTGAATGCGTCACATGGACTTTATACGTTGGCTCACTGCGTCCGTGCTATCACTGCGGCTCCCGCGTGCACTTCTTATTGTTTCATAGGTGACACTTCAACATTCCTAGCTTTATTAATAGGCATGATGACGCTTATTAATTGCTGCATATCTTTGTTACCACGCAGGATGAGGCGGCTTTATTACTGCCTAGCTTAGTGCTACGAAGCAATTTTCTTTCTTACGCTATCAGGATCATGCAAATGACGCCATGTCAGGCATTGTGAAACCAGAGGGCGAGGGAGCGTATTCTGCAAGAGTCCACCTACGAGACTGCCCATTTCCGGCTGCTGCTAAAGTGTTAATTGGCTGTGTTGCGGCGCCAGTGAGAAAGCATTAAGCATTCCTACTCAGTCTCTTTCGCGCCTGTAATGCTCCGATCAGTCAGCAGCGGCTAAAATGGACAGTCCGCTCGGAAGGCTCTTACAGGATACACCCCCTCCCCACTCGTTCCTGGCTCGGTGGAAAATCAACACATGTTTTTAGCCTTTAGAAACCTTCATACTTGCTTAGTACAATCTTTATACCTGTGAGAAATGATTGATAGACTGTACATGTTCGACAATATGTGTCAGGCCTCTTAGCTCGTAGACACGACGCACACATTGTTTAGGCATTTTGCCATCCCTTAAGAAAAAAAAAACCTTACTTAATGCTTTCGGAAAATACATTTACGACATTGCTTATGAACCCGATCACCGGTGTCGCAAGACGTTGTTTGAAAGTGAAAGGAAGTTCCTGCAGCTGCGGGCAAACGATAGTAAACAATGTTTTTATGCGCGAGTGTGTGTAGGAAAACGTAGGTGCGCATTGGTGGCACAGTCTTTCGAAGAAAAGAGAGAAACAAAGAAAGGACTCCCCTTGCGAGAGAATTTGTGCCGTAGCATTCACTCTGCTCTCCGCCTTTCTCTTGTGTCATGAAATTTTGCTCTGAAACGTATAGTTTTGGCGCTGAAATGGCGAAGACAATTACATAAAAATCCATCAAATAATAAATTTCGAAACTTAATAATTCGTTTCGAACAATTGAATTGATAAAACAAGCAACAGAGATAGAGAGACAAACGAGAAGGAAAGACAGGGAGATTAGTCACTGTATATACCTACTGGCTACCCTGTGCTGAAGAAAGAGATAAAGGGAACAAAAGGTTAAAGAAGAAAAAAATAAAAAGATAGGGTGAGAAAAATTCACACAATAACGCGATGCTACGCGCTATAACTCTCAAAGTCTGTTGCACAGTTCAGAAGCCCATAAGAACTTGAGCAAAGCCCTTAAGGTATCGGGTGCCGAAACCCCCCCTGGAGCAGTATCCTAGTTCTTCCTCCGTGTTGGGGCGATCGTACAGGTTTCCGAGCGTGGTGGGGGCGTGTTTCTTGCCGCATTGTAGCGCGGGGACAGACACGAAGGAGCTGCTTGATCGTCTCCTCGCAGCCACACTTCTCGCAAGCAGGGCTTTCGAATTCCACGCCGCTCGTGAATGCCATGCCGAGCCACAGGCGTCACAGAAGTGTTGCTTCCGCTCCTGGTATCCCTGGTGAAGGATGGAGTTGCACACATGGATCCAATCTGTGGATAAGTGCGTTGGTGAATTCAGTGGTGTTCCACAGAGTGTGCGTAAGCTCGCGTGCGAGGGAGGGAAGCCTTGTGGTTGCATCTGTTCTCGATAGTGGTGTTGGTATGCTTTCGGCAACATCGTGGGCCTCTCGGGCATCGTCATCCACGCTCTGATTTTCCGAAATTACGCAGTGACCCGGTATCCACTGGTAGATGATGTTGAGGGCCTTGTCAATTGCGTGATGGCGAAGTAGTCGGATATCTGCGACTAATTGCACCTTAGGTCCGCACTTGAAAGAGGATAGCAAACACTAGAGAGCTGCCTTCGAGTCAGAAAAGATGGAATATGACTGATTCTTTTTTACCAATAAGCTCCAAAGCACTACGGGTAGCGGCGAGTTCTACAGCCATCGATGATGTAATGTGAGACGTCTTGAACTGTATGGTGACTGATTTCGCGGGAATTACCACTGCTCCAGCTGAACTTTTCGAGGAGACATAACCGTCCCTGTAAACGTGGATGTGTTCGCAGTGCTTTTCATGCAGGGCTAAAAGCACAGTTCGTTTTCGGGTGAAAGATGACTTCTCTGTTGTCTGTTTGGTGCCAGGAATGACAAGAAGGGCCTGGAATGGATGCAGGCGCCACAGCAGTAGATATGGTTATGCTGCATGCGTGAAGTTCGAAGCTAGGGTTCGGTGGGGATACTTCTGCTAAATGCTGAACGAGGTTGAGTGGCGGGAAGGGAGGTGAGATGACGCGGTGGAAGTCGGGCGAAGTGCCTGATGTGCACCCTTAAAACGACGATTTGAATGTACGTATTGATGGATTTGATCATAAAGGATGGCTATTGTTGCTGCCCTGGATGCACACCTAGGTAGGCCAAGACTTGTTTGCAGAGCTTGAGCTTGCACTGACTGGAGGGCACCGATGTTGGTCTTGCCTGTTCTACCCAATACAGCTAAGCTATAGCGTAGCAGACCCAGGAACAGTGCGTCATAAAATTGGAGCGTCGCCCTCACAGACGCACCCATGACTTTTCCGCGAGAAATCTGGATACATGGGTTATCATGGCTAGCTTCTTTTTTTAGATAGGAGACGTGAGGACTCCTGGAGAAGTCTCGATCTATTATCCCTCCTAGAAAGCGGTGCGTCTGCTCGTAGGCAACAGGCTGTTCATTAATTCTGGCAACGTACGGTCCCATTGCTTTTAGAGGGAAAACGGCCATTAATCACTTCTCGCAGGACACTTCCAGATCTCGTGCTTGAAGATAATCGGATGTTAGTGAGGCCGCTTTTTGGAGCCTCGTGCGCACTCCAAATAATTAAATGCACATATCATATGCATAGGTAAACACAGGGTCGGATTTCGGAAGGGAATGAACCAAGTCGATGAGCACGAGGTTAAGTAGAGTGGGGCTAAAGACTCCGCTTTGTGGTACGCCACGGTAGGTGGTGTGTTTTGATGATACACCATCCTCTGTTTACAGAAAAATGGCGTGTCATTCAAGTAGCTGAATATCCATCGAAAAACAACTCCACCTAGGCCGACATCGCCCAGGGCGTCCAGGATGGATCGATGAGTTACATTGTCATAAGCTTATTTAACGACCAGGAACATCACCGCTGAGTCTCCTTAGGCTTATTCGTGCTGAACAGAGGAGCAAGCTCTATGATGTTGTCTATTGGAGAGTGTGTGCATCGGAAGCCTGTCATAGCGTCATGGTATATCTCGTAGTGGTATAGATACCACTCTACACGTGTCAGCACCATCCTGTTCATCACCTCTCCTAGACAACTGCAATAGCAATGGGACGATAAAACGCCACGTCTAGGGGTGATTTTTTTTGTTTCAGCAGGGGCGCAAGGTGGCTGGACTTCGATGCAGCAGGAACCACTCATTTGCGCCACGAAGTGTTATACACGCGCAGAACAGCATGCCGGGCTGTTCGAATGAGGTTGCCAAGAGCTGCGTATGTCACCCCGTCAGGCCCACGCGATGAGGAGCGTCTGTACGCTACCGTTCACTTGCAACTCTTCGATGGAAAACAGATTGTCCATACGAGAAACCCGCGAGATCGGAGCGTCATGGGTAGCATGAGCGGGGAACGAGGAAGGTTGTCCAACAATTGTTGAACAGAAGTCCGCTACGTCGATTTCTCGGTGACCTGGCCAGAGGGCCATGGATTTGATGGGGTGCCCTTTTTGCGACGATGTTCGAAGACCACGCAACGTTCTCCAGATATGTGACAGGGGTTTATGTGAGTCAAGGGAATCGCAGAAACTCTTCCATCTTAGAGACTGCAGGAAGATGATCGAGCAGCTAATTAACGACGCTGTTCAAAAAGCCACAATTGTTTTTAGGCCTATTCTTAAGTTTTCTGGATTCGAAGCAGAATTGGTGTGGCTCCGAGCAATTCGCCGTCGTGCGGAACGATGGACAGGCGCACTTAAGGGAGGCGAGACGCATACAGAAGATCCAGCGTCGTATCAAATTACTGATAAGGCAAAGTAAAAAAAAAGAACAATGCTGTCAGAAAATAAACAAGAGCCTTATAGCTTGGACAAAATTTTGCACAATGTGAACTCTGCAGGTAAAAAAAAACCGCACAAAACCGGGCCAATGTAGCTGCCCCGAAGAACCGAGCAAAGCAAGAGAAGCAGCAGAAAAATAACGATGACTGCGACTATTTCCCGATTGCACAAAAAACTTAACGCGTCTAAATATTCGTCAGATACCGCTCGTACGTTTTTCACTGGAAGAATAGTCAGATAAGCTATTGTTGTAGCTTAAAAAGACATGTAAGCGAACCATCAAGACAGACGAGACATATATATATATCCTGCCGGATAGTTTGGCGATTCTTTCACCTTGCAATGACCCTTGAGCCGGCAAGCATAGCCTAAATTTAGTGAAGTATACCTCCCCCCCCCCCCCCCCCCCCCTAATGTAGCCAACCGCGGCGGCCTAGCAATCCCGAGTGTGAAGTGATTTTAGAAAAGGAGACGGAAGAGATGAGTGCAGCGCCGTAACTGTCTCTCACAGGAGGACACCTCAACAGCACTGCACGGGGAAGGGGGGAATGAGAAGAAAAAGATGAAGGAGAGAAAGACAGGACGAACGTGGCAAGGAAAAAAAAAAGTGAGTGCGGGGCTCAGAGCCGCGCTCTCAAGTGCGTAGCATTGCAGTAGTATAGCAGTGCCGAAAGAGCGTGCTTCACGATGGACGAGTGGGCTGCAGGGAATAGCAGCTCGGTCGCCGTATCGCAAGTCAGTCCCAGTCGCCGATAGACTGTACACAAGTCCGTGCGCTCCACATCGAAGGCAGGGCAGTGAAGTAGCAAGTGGTCGAGCGTCTCCAAATCGGCGCAGTTGCTGCACGCGGGGCCGCCAATTCCCTGCAGCCTCTGTGTTCTAGCAGCCGTCTTGTAGCAGCCGACGCGACAAGACGGCTGCTAGCCCGGCGGCGCGTTGGTCACACCACCGCTTGTATTTGCTGAGTATAACGGTCGCATTCTCGCGTGTAATCCTTACGCGTCACGGGTTCACGAGTGCGCTATTTGCCGAGTTGGCTCATTATCTTATTTGCCGAGTTGGATGATCGAACCAAAATGCGTTAGGTTTCCAACTATTTTGAGCAAAGCATAATCCAAGCCGGGCCAACCGTGTGCTGGCCACCATCTCCTTGCTTGCTGAGCGGTGGCTCTCCCTTGGTCTCCGTATTCGGGAAGGCACCTGGCCGACGCCGTGTCTCGCCTGCTCTTCTCCTATTACCTCTGAAGTCTTCAGCGTCGAAGTGAAGTCGCTTTCTGCGGAAAACAGTTGTGGATTTTCGCAGACCCGAGTCCTGTGAGGTACTTTTGCGCAGGATATAGGCACGAGCAAGAGTTCGTGCGTCCTCATGACGTGTCGCGAGCACCTGGTTGATAGTGTTCTTCTGTGTGGTAACGGCCGTCCCTATCTAGCTATATTGCTTAGAGAATACTTGTTTTGATTCGCAGCATTCTACGCCACGAATGGACTTCTACCGATCGCTCTGAGCTTTACAACGGAAGTTCTGAGGAAGCTTATAATTCCTTACGGCACATTTTCATGCATCGTAACGTTGAAGGTCAACGATTCTGGTTTGCAATGGCATACGCACATCATGCGCATGAGTTTGGTGGGTCACGCGATGCGCTTCAAAAATCAGGTGTCACGTTTCGATATCAAAAGCCTGTGTAGTGGTCGGTGTGCAGTAGCTGGTCGCTGTGTGCCAGATGTAACGCAACGCCATCACGGTACTGACGTTGTCCTCTTTTAGCTCTGCGTTACCGACACCGATATTCTGCGGGGCACGTGCCACACTAATTTTCGTGCACGAGCCAATCCGCGCCACTGTACCAGGTGAAAAAAATTGCGCTACAGGCTACCTGAAGTCATACTTGACAAACTTTGTGGGCTCCGACTTACACTCACTCATGAATATTTCCCTCCGGCCCGCACATCCATGCTCGCGTTTACCCAAACACACTGGCACATGCTCGCACTCACGAATGCATCCGAAATGTGTGTAATGCAAACAACTCGTGAATGTACCTAACCATTTGCACAACACAAGCATACACACTCACCTACAGTGCACGTGATCCCGCACAAACACGTATACGCGTACAACGCCTAAAATGACTCTCGTTCGCCACTACATTATTTGTCTTCTGACTTGCGGTAACTCTTGCGAATGTATATTAGGCACGTAATGGAGTTGAATAGCAGTAGACCACAGTGAAAATATACGCGACTCGATCGCAAATTACTCACTCGGACTACGCTTGTACAAGCCGACAAACGTCAGTTATAATGCATACGAAAATCCACAGCAAAAATTTAACATGCACGTTAGCGTCCTGGCAGCGTCGAAAGTAAGACACTGCATAAGGGAACGGCCAAAACCGGCCTCACATACGCGCTCATCGCGCGGTCGGTATAAACTTGGCAGACTGTGTCGAAAGAGCGTTCTCT
Organism: Dermacentor andersoni; assembly: GCF_023375885.2. NCBI lineage: Eukaryota > Metazoa > Arthropoda > Arachnida > Ixodida > Ixodidae > Dermacentor > Dermacentor andersoni. The sequence continues at coordinate 78,198,119 of NC_092821.1, read as the reverse complement.
TCCCATGACCAGTTTTATGCGTACGACGAAACGCCACAGCGAAGTGTTTGCAGAATTTATATGCCAGTGTCAAGCAATAATGCGCTGAGATCATTCAAGGGACACAAGCTGTACAGCAGAAGTTGAATTGTATTCCGGAAAGTCTCCGAGTCTGTAACGGAACTTTTTAGGAAAAGTTCTGCAGTGAAGCAGCATTAGACCACCATCCGCCTTCTATGCGATCGTCAGTAGCCCGAGCGCAGGAGATGCAAGCTTTTCAGCAACGTGAACAAGAGTATGAAGCCTATATTTGAAAACATTGCTGGGATAACTAATACTTTCAATCCACAATGAACTTCAAGGCGGCTCTATCAAACGATGTGTTTATAAGGAAATCGCGTATTATTCGGGTCCACAGCATGCGTAAGCGTGAATAAGAGAGAGAAAACAAGGGTAGGAAAGGCAGGGAGGTCAACCAGAACAGCATCCGGTTTGCTACCCTACACTGGGGGTGGGGGAAAGGGGAATAGAAAGAGGAAGAAAGGGAGAGAGGAAGCACTGAGTACGTGTGGGAGCGACACCATACGCAAGGACACTATAAACGGTCTGTTAAGCCCGTGCACTTCAAGTACCGCACTAGTGCACGAATCGCTTTTCGAGCCAGTGACGGGTGTGGCCACGGTCCGAGTATCTTTGACTCGGTGAAACATCTCGAGTCCAGTCTGCGTAAAGTTGCCCGCAGAGAGAGGCGTTGGACATCGTAGCGAGGGCAGGTACACAATAGGTGCTCGATGGTCTCCTCGCACCCACAGGAGTCGCACATCGGGCTCTCGGCCATTCCCATACGGTAGGAGTATGCGTTCGTGAACGCCACTCCCAGCCACAAGCGACACAACAAGGTTGCTTCGCCGCGGGGAAGGCTAGATGGCAGTTGTAGCCGTAGCGTGGGGTCCAGTTTACGTAATCTGCAATTTAGGCCACTTGAAATCCAGAGATCTTGGGATTTCTTACGCGCAAGTTGGCGAAGTTCTCTGGCAGCCTCCGACCTCGCCAAAGGTGTTGGACGCGTCTTGGTATCTTCGTGGGCACACCGGGCAGCCTTGTCAGCTGGGTTGTTGCCGACGATGCCACAGTGAGCAGGAATCCACTGAAATATAATGTGGTGTCCACTTTCCAGAGCATGGTGGTGCAGTTCCCTGATTTCAGATGTCATTTGCTCGTAGGTTCTGTGACGTAATGCGGACTTGATGCTGTGAAGGGCTGCCTTTGAGTCACAAAATACGACCCATTTCTCTGTAGGCTCTTCGGTGATGTACATCATAGCGGCATGGAGAGCTGCAAGTTCTGCCGATGTAGATGTAGTCGTGTGCGACAATTTGAATTTAACTGTAACGTTCTTGGCTGGAACGACGAATGCGGCAGTTGAGCTGGTAGGTGAGGTGAAACCATCGGTATATATATGTATGCGGTCATGATACGTCTGGTGCAGTAATGTGAGCGTAAGTTGCTTCAGAGCCGGCGATGGATGATTGGATTTTTTTGTGATTCCAGGAATAGCAAAATTCACTTGAGGCTGTCGCAGGCACCACAGGGGAGAGGAAGGCTTCGCCGCCGGTGTAAATTATGCCAGTATGTACTCATGATGAGCGCTAATAACTCGTGAAAAGGTCGCTTGAGGTCTCTCGGCTGGTAGGGAGGCCAAATGATGGTCGGGGATCCTTGACAGATGGCGAATGTGCGCTCTGAGAGAGTCGACAGCTACATGTGTCTGGATTGTATGGTCTCCTGCGATGGCGATTGTCGCTGCTGTTGAGGTGCACCTAGGCAGCCCTAAACACGTGCGTAGGGCTTGACCTTGTATGCTCTCCAAGGCGCGAAAGTTCGTCTTGCATGCATTTGACAATACTGGTAGGCTGTAACGAAGGAGTACGAGAAACAAAGCCCTGTACAGCTGCAACATAGAATGGACTGGTGTACCCCAGTTTTTCCCGCATAGAAATCGGAAGACCTGAGCAATGGCGACTAGCTTCTTCTTCAGATAGACGCAGTGAGGGCTCCACGAGAGGTTGCGGTCAATGATGACGCCCAGAAAGCGATGCGTCTTAACATAGAGTACAGCTTGACCATTGATCGTAACAGGATACGATGACATTTGTTTCCGCGTAAAACCAAGTAATGCGCACTTTTCAGTAGACACACTGAGGCCTTGCTCTCGGAGATAAGAAGCCGTCATGGTTGCCGCCCGCTGAAGCCTGGCTCTTAGCTGAGGGCGAGTCACCGCAGAGGCCCAGATGCAAATGTCGTCGGCGTATATTGAGACATGTACTGTCTGCGGTAGGTAATCCGCTAGTCCTACCAGGACGAGGTTGAAAAAAATAGGGCTCAACACTCCACCCTGCGGCACACCACGGCAGATGGAATGGTCTGAAGTCTTCGGTCTGTAAGAAAAAACGCCTCTCAGTCAAATAGTCCCGAATCCATTGATACATCCGGCCACCAACTCCAACAGCCTCAAGTGAGTTTAGTATGGCCTCGTGGGCGACGTTGTCGTATGCTCCTTTTATATCCAGAAAAAGTGCCGCAGATAGGCGCTTGAGGCTTTTTTGATTTTGGACCCATGTTACGATGTCGATGACGTTGTCGATGGACGTGCGACCTCGACGAAAACCTGTCATGGCGTCCGGATAGATGCTGAATCGTTCTAGGTACCATTCCAATCGAGCAAGAATCATTCTTTCCATCACTTTGCCGACGCAGCTCGAAAGCGCTATCGGACGATATGATGAGATCTCAAGCGGAGACTTTCCAGGTTTCAGAATGGGGATCAAGCGGCTCGATTTCCATTGTTTAGGAACGGCGCCGTTCTGCCAAGATTCATTGTAGTAGTTGAGCAGCTCATCACGTGCGTCATGTCCAAGGTGGCATAGGGCAGCATACGTGATGCCATCAGGTCCTGGTGACGAACAACGCCGGCAGGTCGCCAACGCAGCATCGAGCTCTTCGAGTGAAAATAGCACGTTCATTTCTGGTACACGTGCCTCAGGGATGTCATTCAATGCTACGTCAGTAATGATGGCCACGGACCCAGCAACCCGTGCACAGAACTCTTCAGCCACTTGAAGTTCCGAGCGGAGTTGGTAGAGGGCCAGAGCAGCGAAGGGCTTCCTTTGATGCGGAGATGAGCGAAGACCCCTAACCGTTCTCCATATGTGCGAGAGCGATTTGCGGGGATCAAGCGACTGACAGAATGCTTTCCATCTCTTATCTTCCAATTTATCCATGCGACGCTGGACTTTCTTTTGTATGCGTCGTGAAGCCCTCAGATCCAAGACGGACTTCGTGCGCCGATACCTCCTCTCCGCTTGTCGGCGTGCTGCACGCAGCCTCTCCAGTTCCATGTCCAAGTCTGTTCGCCTTGTTGACCTTGGAAGCGAGCAGATGGATGTTTTCAATGCTTCTGCGATTGCTTCTTCGATAGTGTGTGAGAGGCCTTCCCGACATGTGTCATCCATATCCTTCTGAAATTTTGACCAATCAACTGTACGCAAGGCAGTAGAGGAGCGTTGCTCAACTCCTCTAATCTTTATGTATGTTGGAATATGGTCGCTTCCATGTGTTTCTATGTCTGTAAACCATTGGACGCTCGAGGCAAAGCGCCGTGACACCAAAGTTAAATCCAAGTAGCTACTGTAGGTCGTGCCTCGCAGAAATGTAGGGCTGCCGTCATTCACGCAGCACAAATCATGGTCGGCAGCAAAGGAGGCAAGGCTCTTGCCTTTGGAGTCAATTTTAGTGCTTCCCCATAGCTGGTGATGCGCGTTGAAATCACCTGTGATAACCCAGGGGCCATTGTTCATTAGTAATATTTTCTTTAGTCGTTCACCGTCAAAGTGACCCGCTGGGGATATGTAGGCTCCAATTAGTGTAAATGACACATTCTTCTTTTGGACATTTACGCAGACATATTGGTTGTCGTCATGAGGCTCTATCGCATTAGCGACATATGTTAAGTCCGTGCGGATGTAGATGATCACTTTCGTGCTCGCATCGCATGTGGACGAGACGAAAGATTCATAACCGGACAGTCTGAGTGGAGTTGATGTATTTGGTTCGCAAATGACCAGTATGGGGAAGCGATGTGTGAAAATGAATTGGCGAAAGTCTGATATACGGGTCCTTAGACCCCTGGCATTCCATTGAAAGATCGACGCACTTTTAAGTTCAGTGCGGAAGGGGACTGTTGATCGAGCCATGATGCTTAAACGATGCTAGCAAGCACTGGATTTAGTGCATCCAGTATTTGCAGAGCGCTTCGAGCTGCTGGTGTTTGCAGCTTGTTCAGTATAATGCGCATTGTATTAATTAGCGATTGCAGCATATCAGCCACCTGCCTGTCGTGGTCGCACAAATCGCCGACAGTAGACGTCGGGGGTTGTCCAGCGAAAGCTTGCTGTGTGTCTGTTGGTGAATGTTGTCGTTTCGGTAGAGCCGGCCAAGATTCGGCAGATGCGGTCTTCTCAGTGGACTTGCTGTTCGCGGTCCTGTCCACATTGTCTGGCCTGGGCGGTCGAGGAGGAGGTGGTGTCGTAGGAAGTGGCATGCGCCTTCCTTCAGGAGCCTTCCTTGAGGAGCGCCGGCGACGTGAACGTCGCTTCCTGATTTTTTCGGCGGCTTCGCGATGAGATGAATGATCTCTCGCCATCTCTTTCAAGATGGCCATTTCCTTCTTAATATGTGGGCATTTCTTCGATGAAGCTTCATGTGATCCTCCGCAGTTGGAACACTTCACTACAGTCGCGCCACATTTATCTGCAGCGTGGGGCTCTCCGCAGCGGGGGCATGCTGCCTGATTTTCGCAGACGCTGCTCACGTGTCCCAGTTTCATGCATTTGCGGCACTGAAGAGGTTTCGCAATGAAAGGCCGCACTGCATGTCTGAAGTGTCCCACCTTAACATGCGAGGGTATATATTTACCCTTGAATGCTATTTTCACGCAGCGTGAACTGCCTAGCCGCTGGCTGGCTTGATAAGAATCGGCAAGTCGTTATTAAGGATAGCAACGTCTATGTCGTAAATAACACCGGTGACTACGTCAGATCCCAGAGGGATGTAAGAGCGCACCTGAATGCCATCGAGGTCCGTTACGCTGCGTAGAGTGGTCAAAGCAGCCGCATGCTGGACATCAACCGCCAGAAGATTTTTTCGGGTGTTCATTCGAATGTCCGATATTTCGTTTGGCACCAGGGCTTCCAGTGACATCGACACAGATTGCCTGTTAAGTAGCCTCATGTTGACGTTGGGAAGCAGGGGCACAAATATGATGGTATTGGCGTCCGGCCTCTGCGGCTGTCTCACTGTTTGCGTGCTTGACGATGAGGACGTCCTGGTGTTCCTTCTCTTCGCTCTGCGGCTCTGCACAAGATGGAAGTCGTCATCGGAAGTGTCCTCACTGCTGAGAGAGTAGACATGGGTGTCCTCGCTGTCGGTGTCGCTCTGCTGACCGATCCGCTTCCTGGAGGCGGCTGCCGCTGACGCCGCCATCGCCGGCAGACGTGCGGGGTCGTCCACTTCCATTACGACCGAGCAGGGAGCGAAGACCAGCGGATGAACTTAGGTTTTCACAGAAATAAGGCGGAGCTAGAAAAAACAGCGCTGTATCAAAAGACACTTCGTCGTCGTCGTGAATAAGAATGTTACGAAAAGCAGGAGGAATAATCATCTGAACATTAGACAGAATAGTACCACACTGAGGGGTCATTCTTCGACTAAACGGAAAGTACCTAAAAGTTCGATAGCTAGTTATAACAGATTGTCAAAGTGCGCATTGGTATTTGCAGAACGTCGACGCTGTCGTGAACGAAGCCAACAGGTTGATAGCCTGCGTCCCCTAAACACTCCACTAAGCACAAATAAAAACTAATAGGTGCTGAATGAGTTTGTTTTTCTCCGGTGAGATGTAAAATACCCCAGAAATCGAGCGTTGGGGATAACATGACACACGCCTTTACCATAGTTGTTACTCAAGCAGCAGGGGCCGTATACAGGAGAAACATAAGATTGAGAAAAATGATATTCACATACTCTATAACTAAAAAGCCTGATCAATAAGCGCAAGTTTTGATCCTAATGCCGGTAAATCCCCTCAGACACATACAACAGCATAAACTTGCAAGCAAATCACAAAGGCTTGAGGAAATAACCAAATAAAGAAACTAGTGTTCACACAGGCAACATTGAAGAGATGCGATAACAACAAGGAGAGCAAAATGGTGGAGTGACCCCTGATGCCTCAGAACGCCACCTATACTCGTTGGCTCAATTTCCCGTGTGTGGCCCGCCAAACTGCACAGAAAAAATTCGGCTTATGTTAGAGGACCGACCATCAATTCTAGTGGAGGTTCAACCACAAGCAGGTTACAGTTTGCGGGTGGCCCAGTGCCATCACGCAAACGGTGAGCCGGCTCGAACAGCTAATGACGCCGCAAAGTGGACGCGATTGCACACCGAGCCGTCGTGTCAGCGAAGGTGCAGGGATGTTCAACGACGGGCGAACAATGAAATTACATTCTGAAAGGGGGCTTATTACGAGCAATGACAAGAGGCCGATCGCGCTCTTAGAATCTCGGACGGAGGAAGAGCAGCAGTGACCGCAGATATCAGTCAGGTCTATTCTTCCTTATCAAGTCGAGCATCACGAACACGAAGGGAAGAAACAGACGCCACCTAACGCAGCGGGTGCAGAAGCCTCTCAAAATCATACCTTTACTAGCACGACTGCGGGCTCGTAGCATGCTACAAGCTCTCCAACCGCCGCTCGATTCATTTGTTTTGACAAATGGGGCGAAATGACAGTTCGCCACGGGACGCTGACAACGCGGACAGAGCGCGTAGTTTTGCACCTCGCCGCTTGGCGCCGCCGCCAGCGGCGCCGGCACGCGAAGCCTAGCGCAAAAAGGAGTTCTTTGCTGCATAAACGGCGGTCAAGTACTTAAGCTACTGCGTACGTGTTGCCTTTAGCCCACTTTTCTCTTACGGTGGGAGAGGGTGGTATCTGTGTAGTTAGCTTGTCTCGATTGCTATCTGCTCTCAGAGAGAAGAAAATAAATGCTCCCCTTCTTTCCATCCCGCAACCTCACGTCTGTCGTCTGCTTCGTCTGGTCTCCATCGTTAGTGTTAGGTGAAAGAACAAAAGCAAGCTGAGAGGGTGAGCGGCTCAAAGACAGGCGTCTGCTTGACGAATGGCCGCGCCTTCTGGGTAATCTTAAACAAAAATAAGCGCTCAAGCCACACGTGCATGCTGTTATACCGAGACGAGGAAACGATTTGTACTCTGGTGCGAGGCAACAGAGTGCTAGATAAAGATCTAACCACAATGCACTGCTCCACCAACAGCCAACCGCCCCCTTCACCGGGAGCTAACAAATGGGGAGGGCACACACTGTTGTCAATACGCCGAAACAACAGGGCCAAATGGCTCGCATCAGGTGGCAGCAAGTTGTGTGCAGATGGGCCAGCGTAGTCAGGTGTTTGTGAGGCGCTTGTCGTCTTGTAGTCTCCTCTCCAAGCGCAGATTGCACTGTGGAAGGACGTCTAATTTTAGTCCGTTTTTTTAAAATCTTCAATAGCCTCTGGTTATTTTTGTATTCTGTCATTTCACCATGACCTGACCACCGTGCAATTTCTCAGCTTTAAACTCCTGCTCTAACTAGCGCTCGCTCTTGCCTTCTTTGTTACCTCTTTTGTGCTGCGTGTCTAGCGTTGAAAAATGCAGCCGCGTTCTTCAGGTTCCGCGGTACGCTACACTCCTGTTTCATGTCTAGCCTGACGGTGGTAATGGATTCCGGCACTCTGTACGAGTTTCGGTTTGACATGATCGGATTTGACTTCTGGCTTGCAGCCGTGTTTTCCGGTCGGCTCCCGGAATAAGTGAAATAGAGCGCGTTTGCGGAACACGGTTACCGGTGATGTATGGCTGCTGCAAGCAGGCAGGGTTTCTACATTGACGCAAAGGAGACAACTCGAAAAACAAGTCTGCCGTTGTAAAACGAAATGAGCTTCCTCCCACGTTTCTTGCTCGTTTTTCTACGTTGCGTCTGCTAGCAGGGCTTCTCCTTTACCGTTCTTTTAAAGTTGAAAGCCCGAGTGACCATCGCCGAGCTATATTTCTGCTTAAAGCAATGTTGCACTCAGTGATTGCTCTCGGTGTATTTTTCAGCGTTGCTTGATTTTTGTTCGTTAACGTCTTTTCTTTTTCTGCAAGGCGAAGTTTTCCGTATTTTGAGTAAATGACTCGCTCACCGGTGACTCAAATTATTTTTTTGTGTGTAATTCGCATCTTCAAAGGAACATCCCTGGCGTGACAGGCTAGGATGAAGAAAAATGGTCATACAGAAATTGTAATAGATAACGAAAGAAAGGAGCAATCATTGAGCGACGGGGGAGAACAGTCGGGTTTGAAGATGACACATACACAAATGTCAGAGCGTGCAAAATGGTCAGACGGGCTTACATGAATAAGTTACTGAAAGTTGCAGAACGTAAGTGAAAATGAGATGCGACACCGAGTTCATATGTTTGGGCTGCTTCAAACGTATCAGGCAACGTATTGAATAAAATTTTGAATTCCTGTCAGATTTTTGAAGACAGCAGTATATCTCAGGCAGAAAATTGAGGAGTAAGAAAGACCGCGGTATGGTGTACAGGAACAAGTGATAGTGAAATATTTTTTTAGTTGAAATAGAACTGCAGCAAGACACATCACGCAATATGTAGGATAGAGAGCATTTCACCCATGAAATCAACCAATCGGATGCCAGCAGAAACCAAGCCGCTACGGTGGTTTACCCTCGGTGATGAAATTATTTATTTGTAGACGTATGGCAATGTGTCATTTGCGCAAATGAGGGCAATGGACCATGGCTGGGAGAAGACTGCCTGCTTTCATTATCCTAGTATGCTGACAAAGACGATACGTTTTGATGAATCCTAGTTTTGGCCTTGGTCGTTTTGACATTGTAGGCTGGTACTTTAGCCACGCCAATGAGATGAATCGCAATAAAAATAGCACCCAGTTCTGATGTATCCCCAACTGTCAGCATTGTTTAATCATTTTTTTCTTTTTGTGCGCAAGAATTGGCATAACGTTTACACTTTTGAGTGGCTTACCAACTAACCCAAACTGCCTCCTATCTACACAAAATCAATTTTGTCTAAGAATTTCGCGGCAAATGTTTTGTGAGGATCTCCTTATTTCACAATGCAGGAGCGCAGCCAGTTAGTCCCTCTGACTCGGCCTGTCAGCTCCAATGGCCTACTTTAATTGCCCTGTACAAACGGCGACTCCTCTTAAATGAAAATGATCACGTTTCATTCCTGATAGGTCCTGCTAGTCTCGCGCTCAAAGTATTATTTTTATTTAGAGCAACAAATTGTACTCAACGTGGGCACTGCAAAAATCCTCTGGTCAGAATCCATAGGTGCCTCCGAGGTATGTTTTTACGGAAAATATTACCTGTGGTATTGATTTACTGGTCAATATCAACTCGACTGTACAACCATTTGAATCACGTGTGCTCACGCAAATGTTTTTGAGTGGAATGTGGGTTCCGCAAAGTTAAATTTTTCTTCGCTCCTACGATAAACAATCATAAGTTCGGAGTTAGCACACAAAAATGGAACGTGTTCGTTGGAATGTAGGAACGCATCTTATTGCATAAGACTCGCCAGGAATCTCTCCATACAATAATTCAATGGCACCATTCATCTGATGAGTGCAGGCTAGATGAGGCCAATCTACCTCACTGCCGCAAAAGAAATGGCTTCACCAAGGCCCTCAATATATGCGCCTTGCTAGCGCAGGCTTGTCGACGTGCACAAGAATCGGCCAGCTATGATCATGATCAGGAAAGAACACGTAACCTTGCGCAAGGGGGACCTAGTCAACTCCCTTATTTCAATCTTTATTTATTATTCCAACTTTATGGGAAGTCACTGCGGTTTCTGTCTTCGAGTGAACTTGGTTGTAGTTTGACAGTATTTGATGAACGAATTTTTGTGAGTGAAGAAAAATATTGTGAAAGAAGTCACAGCCCCCGTACGAGTTAAATTGGCACACATCCTTGCACTTTAGAAACAGCTTTCTGTTCCGAAATGAGCCTTATTCCTGTCCCATAAAACAAGATACCAACTCTTTTACTATGGCTCCGACATGATCTTATTTGCGACTTCTGCCGAGGGTTCTTTAGTGTCTAGACCATATGTCTAACCGCTTACTCCCCATTTTACAATATATATTAGCGCGAAACTATGACGTTTACTCAACGGATACCCGCTACTGTGGCAGCAATGTGTAAACGACTTTACGACATTCACCCATTTGTTATATCTTTGTGGAGAGAGAGATAGAGAGATAGAGAGAGAGAGAGAGAGAGAGAGCGTTAGAGAGAGAGACATCAACGTGTTCTTGAGAAGTCAACCAAATGATGGGTCTGGCGGGTTACTCGACGTGCTAAGCATACCTGCCACAATGGCTCATTGGCTGCGGCTTTCTGTTCGTGAGCAAAAGGTCACGAGTTGATTTTCCAACCATGACTATCAATCTGAGACTCGGACAATCCCAAAACCCTCGGGTGCTTTGCTCCAGGCTTACGTTAAAGAACCTGCAGTGACTGAAATAGCGCACACGCTACTTTTGGACGTCGAATACAATTGGTTGTTCTTGAATTCTTAAGAACAAAGAATGAATAAAGCAGAAAGAAAACATAAGGGATGCCGCCAAAATTTCTCGATTATTGATTAAAAATTTTATAGCAACCAGCTTTGAAATGAGGCACATACTGTTGATTTTATTTCTCACTCCATCTTCGATAGAGTAGGAAATAAATTGTATGTGCCGCTTAACGACGAATACGCTCAGCAGAGTGCGTGGCCACATTAGGTATAATCCGCACTGTGAAATTTTACAGTGCTCGTGGTATAGGCCAAAATGAAAAATAAAAATGTTGAGAACTGCGTTCACGTCGAACATTTCAAGGCTTCATTGTGCCCCGGCGAACGAAATTGAACTGTCCGTAGATGGCGTCACTGTACACGCACTTATTGACCCCGGAGCCGCCGTTTCTATTATTGATGAGAAGCTTTGCCGCAATTTGAACGAAGTTCGCACCTCCACCAAATACAACGGGGGTGTTTTCCTAGCAGCACTAGTTCTAGGTTGTAGGGGTAGTACAGGTCGGTACTATGGCGAAACGGGGAAGCAAGCAATTCTCGTCGTCTTCTCTTTCGCCAGCACTATGCCCACTGCCCAGTGCCTTCAGTACAGTTAATACGATCCACAACACCAAAACGAATGCATTTATAAAACGTAAAATAAAGCGTACATTAGAAAGAGTCATAGGTGGCAATATCAGTCGCAAGACGGCAACCGACGCAAAATGGTGCACTATGCGATGCGCAACCGCAAAGATCAACGGCTATACGAATGTGACTTAAAAAAAATCACGGTGCATCCAAGCTGTAGCGATGACTGGCAACCTTAATGCTATTATAAATGTACTTTATGGTTGATGATACAATTGGCAGTTGATGATACGCTTTACATAATTAGTGTTATGAAAGGCCTCACATACCCAGTGACTCAAGTTAGTGTCAGATAGGTTTGCTGAATAGCACCACATAGCCAGAGGTGCATACCCAGTAACCCAAGTTGGTCCAACGGTTCGTTCTGAACCAGGTTCTCTAGCGCAGCCATCCTGTGCTCTACCCATTTGACCATGGAAGGCCTAGTGACCCAAGTTCGCAGAAAAACAGGCGCGCATATATATAAAGAGATAGCGCCAACTGGGTGAAGTTCGCAAAGCATGCTAATAGTTACAAAGAACAATGCGACAGCTCTATGAACTTACGGAATAGATGTAATGAAAGTGAAACCCACGCCGGAGATGGAAATTTAAGAAATTTTATAAGGCTTGGTTATCCGATCGAAAAGCACAACCGTGATGATCGTGCCTTACGAAAAGAAAATTCCGCCGTCTTTCGAGTAGCATACACATATAGCAATAACTGCACGGCGTGCTACTGTTTTGTGGTCGCATAGACGTCGTTCTGTCATGCTTAACAATAAGGACACTTGGGTCATGGCCGCTACAGAGTTTACTACTAAAATTACCATCGAGAACTCAGGCTATGAGATCATTCAGCTACCAAAGGGGTGATGGGCAAAGTATAGGCACTTGTATATTCTTGCTTAAGGCTTGCGACGTTCTTGTTGCATTATTTATTAGGCTTTACTCTTCTAGACTTCGAAGCATTTATGCTATTTCTAAGCGAATGACGGCAATCTCTTTCTGTGCATTTGAATATTCATCGCGAATTGTTGCATTTATGGCGTAATGTTAAGTTCAAAATGGTGAAATTTGCGAAGCTAAAAGGACGAAGTTAAACAAATATTTGTACTGCCCACCTTTCCCACGCTGGTGGAACAGTCCTGCTTGCCGTTCCAGTAGACACAAGCGCCAAATTTCACTCTGGCAATTTTGGTACAAAACTCCATGACAACGCCATATTACGTTGTCGCGCAGAGAGAGAGAGAAAATAATGCAGAGAAAGGCAGGGAGGTTAACCAGAGGTAGTTCCGGTTGGCTACACTGCGCAGGGGGAAGGGTTAAAGGGGATAAAAAGGGAAACAGAGTGGAAGGTGGAGATACAAAGAAAGAGAGACAAGCACGAACAAAGCGCGTACACTATAGAGCGGTAGGGGGCCGCATTCTTAGAGTCTGCCGTGAAGCCCCGTAGACCACAGGAACCTTAATAAGGCCAGTAAGGCCTTCACGCGGATGTTCTTTCGGAGCATTGGCCTAAAGCTTTTAGTTCTGATAGTGGACGATTGTCCGACTGGTCCAGTACTCTGCACATCACTGGTCTCTGAGCACTGTATCACGGGCAGACACAGTTAATATATGTTGCATGTGTCGCACATGGGGCTGTTGGCCATTCCAATGAGGAAAGAATATGCGTTCGTAAAGCAACGCCTAGCCACAGACGGTAGAGCATGGTCTCTTCACGTCGTGGTAACCCAGATGGGAGGTGCATCCGTATGTCCGGAGACAACGACCGCAAACGACACATGGTGAAAACATTTGAGTCCCGCAAGAGCAAAGAATAATCATGGGACATCAATCGCAGCCCAGCCGCTGCGTCTGTTCGGGAAAGCGGAAAGAAGACTCGTTCACCACTTGCATGTGTAGATCGGGCGGCTTCGTCGGCGAGGTCATTCCCGTTGATGTTACAATGTCCTGGAAGCCACTGATAGATTATTTTGTGCCCCTTGTCATGGCTTTGATGATATATGTGCCGAATTTCTGAGGCCAGTTCATTGTGTCCGTGGCGCATTGGGCTTCGTATGCACTGAAGGGCTGCCTTGGAGTCACTAAAGACTGTCCATTGTTGCGGTGGCTTCTGCTTAATGAAATCAAGTGCAGCGTGGAGTGCCGCGAGTTCTGCGCCCGTCGATGTGGTCACACATGAAGTTCTTAATTTGATTTCCTCAGATTTTGCCGGGATGATGACTGCACCAGCGGAGCTGTTGAGTTTCACTGAACCATCTGTGTAGACACGTTGCCGGAATCTGTGCAGGTTGTGAATGTGCTCCAAAGTTGCTTCTTTTAAAGTTTGCAACGGCGCTCCAGCTTTGTTTCTGATGTCTGGAATTCTCAACTGCACTTGCGGCCGGTGCAGACACCACAATGGGTCTGATAATCGTGTAACAGGCGTAAATTGTGATGGCAAGTAGGACTGTTGTCTTACAATAGTTTTGGCAAAAGTTGAAAGTGTCCTTTTTTGCTGGCAAGCAAGCAAGCAAGATGGTGGGAGGGAATCCGAGTCAGGTGTCGGATGTGTGCTCTCAGGACATCTGTATCAATGTAGACTGTCAAAGAAGCGCCTTTGGCTATGGCCACTGTCGCAATCGATGACGTAGTTTTGGGGAGACCGAGACAGGTCCTGAGTGCTTGTGCTTGCACGCTCTGGAGTTTGCGGATATTCGTAGTGCAAGTATTTCCTAGTACAGGTGAGCTGTACAGCAGGAAGCCCAAAAACAGTGCATTATATAGTTGCAACATTGACGGTACTGTTGCGCCCCAGGACTTCCCGCCCAGAAACGCAAGAAGGTCCACAATGGCGGCCAAACGCCTTGTCGTATACGAGATGTGAGGGCTCCAAGACAAGTCGCTATCAATGATGACGCCAAGAAATCTGTGCGGTCGTCTATATCGTATAATTTGGTCATTAATCCGCAAAGCATACGGGGCCATCGCTTTGCGAGTAAAAGCAACGAGCGCACATTTCTCAGCGGAAAGCTCCAGGCCTTGTCTTCTTAGGTATGTCGAGAATAAACGACAGCCTTATCACAGCAATGGTTCTCGTATTTCGGAACATTCTTTGTCGTCTTCTTCCATCGGGCAAGCAGGATACGTATAGTACGATGCAGTCCCTACCTACAGCGCCACCTGCGAAAAATGGATGTTGCAACTATTGCACAATGTTGGAACACTCTTTAAACCTCTTGGTTGCGATCTTTGGTACACGATTGCAGTCGTACCTCAAATCCTGCGCGTGATCTTACCATGAGCATCCTGTCTTGGGCGCGTCCTCTGAAGAAACTTTTTGCTCAGTAGTGTACAACGTAGAAATTGGTGTGTTACGCTGCTGCATAGACTGACAGCACTTTGTGGATATTTCTTTTGCATAAGCTGTGCCCTTGATGTGCACTGGTGGGGGCTGTCATGAGCTGAATAATGAGTCATTTTTTGCCATGATGAGTCATGATATGAAGTTACTGTAGACCCTTCCCATGAGAGTTCGGTGAGTCACTTCAACTCGGACAGCGAGGCGCCTATAGGGTATGCAGGCATCAACTGGCATCGATGTCTGGCAGCCGCGCCCTGTGGTCCAACCCGTAATGCCAGCTGCAAGACGCCCTAAGGTATGAGCAATCTGAGGCAACATAATGGTAACCGATGCGGAGCTGACAGTAAGTGGCTGGGCAGTAATCGACGATTGCGTGGGTAGTTAAGCACGTTGTCATCGGTATCGAAAATAGATGCCGATCATGATGACCGGCACACCCTTACGCATTCGCCAGCATGTGTCTTTGGGATCGCGGAGTCCGACGCCTGAAGGTGGTGGCTCGCGAGACTCTACCCCTGAGCACAATTGTGGCGCTTGTAATCGATGGAGCAGAAGCTTGCGAGAGTATGTTTCGCCTAGAGTGACGCTTTGGTGGAAGTTCAAAAGGAACCGCCAACGGTGACTCAGCACCCCTGGAGCAATGTTGCTAACAAGAGGTTTCGATTCCCACGCAAAGGTGGCCGCATCGTGGAGGTCACACAAAGGAAAAAAAAAAGTCAACTGCGTGTTCTAATACCGGCGGTAATATTTATTGGTGAGGTATGTTCAAATATGCAATGCCGGCGGTCTCGGGACGCAGCTGTTGTGTGCAGACGTTATGCATCGAACTTTTGACAGCGGGAGAGAGAGATGTGTGAAACGTATTTTTTAGCTAATGAATTGAAAACAAGTGGCCATTTTTATCAGTGCCGCTTCGATATACTGCACATTCAATTCTGAAGTGGGCACTGAGGGACGATAGCAGGGATAAAGAGGACAGAAACAAGCAGATAACCGTGTCAAACAAAGCGGAAGATGTTTAGGATAGGTTGAGCTGCTGCGGAGTTTAATTCTTTCAGTATCAAAGAGAGAGAGTAGATAGCATCTCTACCATTGGTTTAAAGACATGTTGAAAAAAGGTGTTTTATTTGCAAATGGCCTTTGCAGAGCGCGTTGACAGAATACATTTTTTCAGCTATTTATTGTGTCACCTACGTGATTAGATAATGCTTGCAACTATTTCACTTAATATGATGATAAAAACTCTGCAGATTTGTTATTTACATATTTGCAGCAAGACGTACCATCTCCAAAAGAGAAATCCTCAAAGCAATTGTGATAAATGCAGGACAACAGTAAATTATGTGCATTGCCTCAAAATTGTGCATGGCTTTCCGGTATCTCGTGTATGGTCCTTGCTCTGTGCACGACTTGCATCGCGTTTTCTTTAACCGTCTATCCAATAGGCGTCGGCGGTCAAGGACTCACTCATAAAAGCACATAAGCTTCCGCATGCTGCGATATTACGATGCCACCTTTCAGATGTACAGCGTTGGCAATAGCGTTAGAAAAGCCTACAGAATGCATCCTCATCGTGAAACCGCTTCATCTTTTGCAGCCGCAGCTTTTGACAAATGGGCTGGCATCAACGAGGTCGATCAGTAGATACAGCAACGCGGTGCGTAAAGGACAAGGTACTCGCTCATTCGATCTAGTATACCTTTGTTGAGGTAACCGTAGAATTCCACCATCGCGCAGGAGTAGTTAGCGAAATAATAGGTGTTGATATTTTGACTACCTTGCCGGCGTGCACTTGATTTTGTTGTCCAGAGCCGGAAGCCTTTTATTTTACGTTGGCACTGTGTTCGCCACGATCGGCGCTATTACAGAGGAGCGGCGGCGATCCGCCGAGAATATTGAGACGTTTCCCGAGCTCTGCGCAAATAAGAGCCAAGCCGCGAGGAATGATTGTTATTAATGGTTCTCCTTGTGCCGCTCAACGAGCCGTAAGAGTTTACGCAACCGCGGTGAATTCGCGCGAGCTGCACGCCAAGGTTCCGGCCAGTTCCGATAGGAGTCGGCCCAACGCCGTCGGAATATTTCGTTCTTTGTTTCTCCCGCTGCCGTCGCGGGCGCGCAGCGAATTGCGATGCCCGAGAAGCCCCGAGGCTGTGCCGCTCACATATAGCGTGCAGTGGCACAAAATAAGAAGTGCTACAAGTGCATACATAGGGTCGCAATGAGATGTCAGGCGCCAAAGTAAGTAGATCGCATGCCTGGATTGCACTTACCTGTTAATAGGCGTGCGATGCGTCGGAAAACTGAATGCTGCATTTTGAAGCTGCAGATAACGTAGCCATTCGATCCTGCCAAGAAAGAAATCAGGAAGGAAAATCTGTACGATATCGAAAAGCGGAGCGCTTCGTTATTTGGCACCATGAGCTGGCAGCTTCAGGACAAATACACACAGGTGCAAATATACGTCAATGGAGGAGGCATGCGTGTGATCCACAAAAATAAACAAGAAGGCCCGGAAACGACTCAGCACAGTGCAACGGGATGCCAAAATATCCACCCAGCGAGACCCGTGAGGAGTGTCCACCCTTCAGAAGCATCGGCATCCAAACAAGATGGAAGGATTAAATGGTCAGCAGTCGCGATAAGTAAAAGACAATTAGAGTGTTGGTGGACAAAAAGTAGGGAAGAGATTGGTAGAATCGGACTCATTGCATCTGTACTTAATGGTACAGTACACTGATAAAGGTTTGGAATACGAAAATTGAGGTCGAGATCAGATAAGCGAAAGGCTAGCGATGGATGTAGTAAAACCTCTATAACTCAAGCAGGGTAAGCGACTATTTGTCCCCACGCCATTTCAGAGGGGATGCCAATAAACATCATTATTTCTCTTCGTACGATATTTCACGCGGAAGACAGCGAGTGGTTAATATTATGTTTCTTCGTAGCACGCGAGCTCCCAAGTGCGCGTAGCTGTTGCCTCCCACGAGAGAAATGTGCCCTCATGCTAGGACTCGGCGGGGCCTGCGTAGGAATAGTGGAGGCATGGTGGCCATTATCATAATTATTATCACCAAAACATTACAGTAGCCCTATACACGCGATGTGCATTCTCAGTGAAAGTTATCATGTACAGTTACGAAATGAATCTAATACCTCCCTATATATTCCCTTGCTCGCCGCACTGAGATTTTCTAGACCCTGTGACCAATATCTGCACACGAGATAGCGTGCACAAACAGCACCCGCACGCTTGTCTCGGTCTTGTAAACTAGCACACAGAATGGGCGGGTTTTCCAGTTAGGTTTTAACGGGAACTGAATTTGCAGGTCAAGCCATTACTGTTCACCGTGCCCTTTGCTGCGGCAACAACGGGGACAGCCTTCTATAGGAATCAGTCCCTCGCGGTGTCACTGATCTCGGTTTTCCTGCGCCGTTTCGTTGCGAAGCATTCTTTCCATCATTATACGCACTTCGCGGTATGTAAGGTCCTCACATGCCTCATTGGGGCTACATTAGTCAAAAGTAATGCGTATTTCACAGTGGAAGCGGAGCTAAGCCGTCGAGCATGGCATCTTGATGCTCTCACTTCTAGGCCACGATAACACGCATATTCACCTCGTGTCAAAGCAGACAAGCTCTTTGAGACGTTCGGCGTGTGCTGTACGTGCCAGCTTCTCGTGTTCTGTGTTGTTTCGTTGTGACAGCTAGCACTTTCTTACGCTCTGTTAGACCACAGGGCAATTGGGATCGGCTGAAATTCCCCAGTATGTTTTATGTATAGCAGCTAACGCTGCATAGAAACTATGCCACCTTGTACTGCCTGCGTGATCCGCTAAGGGCCTTTGCGTTTGAACATTTCGCCAATGTAGAAATGCCATTGTCGCTTGAATGTAGACCCCAGGACGAACACATATACGTTCGATTGTATAATATTTAATCGCGCCTTATCGACAATAAGACGCGATAAATAACATACATATAACAAAAACAATTCTTTTTAATACCTATGGGCAGAATCCAGCAACCATCCAAAAATGAATTTCATGACCTTCCTCTAATACGCTGAACGTACATTATGCGTTTTCTTTAAAAGGGCCCATCGGCTCAGTTTCGTGCGACCTTCTTAAAGCATAGGATATGTGTCAGAGCGATGGCATTGATTGGAGGTCATCCATCATGTTAATTTTGATGTGTTCAAAATAACGAAAACAAGGCAATTCAACTATTCTATAACACTAGTTTCTGGCAGAGCACGCTTTCTTTGCTTATTGAAGGCAATTCAACTATTCTATAACACTCGTTTCTGGCACGTTACGCTTTCTTTGCTTATTAAGGTTATTCGTAGCTTTGAAGAAAGGAAGCCCCCTCTCATTTTTCCATAGAAATGAAACCACGAAATAAAACGAAATAAGACCACGCTTTAGTACTCTTTTGCATTAAGTGTGCCGATTACGTGAGTTGAATGCAGACCTAGCTCTTAACTGAACTTCTGATAAAGTATTAAAGAAAGTTCCTCTTGAAACAAAGGCTGGCTACAGGTTCTTTCTGCACTGCACCCCGATATTCGCAACTGTTATACAGCGAAGCTGTTAAGGGCTAGTTCCCCAAGATCATGTCCGCGTGTCGACACAAAAGTCGAACTTGAATAAAGGGGTACCAGCGTAACAGAAAGGACGCGCGCACAACGAAACGCGTTGGACACGGACGGACGCTGGCCTTTCAACTGTGGCGTCTATGTATAACGCCATATACTAGTGTGCGCGTCCTTTGTGTTTCGCTGGTACCCCCTTTCTTCATAATCATCATGCACCAACTGGCCCAAGAGCTTGCGCTAATGCACAAAAGTTGATCCTGTTCCTCCGTAGTCCGCGTCGGACGCCACCTGCGTTTGCGCCGTCGACTACGCGCCGTGATATACGCGGCCCTACTGGAATAAGACGTCATGACCTGGGCCGATCCCTAAGATAGCGCAATGCAGGCACGAACGGTGGCGGAGGTGAAGTCGGCGTTAAGCACAGCGAAACATACGTGCGCCGATCCCCAAGACAGTGCAATGCGAAACCGACCCGTGGCGGAGGTGCAGTTCTCCAATAAGGGGCCCCCATACACAGCTTCGCTGGTAGTGCTTCTTCACGCAGTGGAAGGGCACTGAGCTTCTTGGACAATAAATAAGGAACTGAAATCTTACGACAAGTTCTGTTAGTTCATTCCAATACACCCACGCACTTAAATAAGCAGCACTCCATGCATGCGCACTGAATGCCTCGGAGTAGCGAAAAAAGAAATTCAATGCTAACAAAATGGTACTTTCAATCCATGCAGGTCAGTTCTGATTATCTTTAGCTCCGGGAATGCAACTAGAAATATGCCTGCAAAATTTAATAAGCAAAGTTACACGAATATACGGCAGCACTAAAACATACAACTGGAATGTTAAGCATTCTTGGTTTCTAAATAGCTGGCGGAGAATACTAGGCACCAGGTTTTTTTAGGTAGAGTTTTCTGGATCGACGAAAGCTTTTGATTCATCTTGATAAGGAACAAGTAATTGAGCGTTTTGTTTACTTTTGCGGCTTCATTTTTCTGCACAATGTCCATAAGAGGAAAACTACCGTTCGTTTATAGCTGATGGGCAGCTGAGCATCGGAATTTTCGCTCCGGAAGAATTTATGCTATAAAGCGGCAACTAAACTTGGAACACGGCCGCGCGTGGCAAGAACTATCTTCGCCGTGGCGTGTGCTATCGCGCCAAACGCGGCGCTGCTATTTACGAGCGCGAATTACATTGTTGCCAGCGAAAACTGTTCGGCTTTTTAGTTTAGCCAATAATCGGCAGAATCACAAACCGCAAATAAGCAAGTGATAAACTGAGAAGCACGCGTTTTCTTGGTGCAAGCGGAAGAAATTTTTGTGAATAACGTAACATGGTACCCGGCGCCTTGTCAGACGACGTGCAAAAGAGCACTCACCGTGTTCACGACACTTGCGCCTCACCCTGTGAATTGGTTTCTGTACGAAAATCATGAACCATGAAGCACAGATTCGCGAGCCCTAACAACTTGTTTTCCTTACTTTATTCGATCCGGCACTGCTCGTACACTACGACCACAACAGTCTTGTTTTGGTCGGTTCGACACAGTCAGTTTTGGGAAAGTGGTTCGGGCTCAGGCGGTAGCCGTTGTACATCTTCTGCCGTGTCGACTTCTCCAGGACTTCTCCATTTAGTGTAATTTCGCCATATGCCCTCCTTATCTCTCCTTATCTGTTCTTCCCTTTTCCCCTCCGCCAGTGTAGGGTAGCCAACCGGGAACGTCCTTGGTTAACCTCCCTACCTTTCCGTCTATGTTTCTCCCTCTCTTTCGCCATATGTCACGTTTGAAAAATGAGCGATATGTCACGTGGTAATGATTAAAGAACACCTAAAAGCGAAACCAAGGGTATGAGTACAAAGAAGTGACGAAAAAAATTCTGTCCTAGACACAGGTTGAAGAGTGAAGCGGACCTCGGTCGTCGCGCACGTAACTTGAACCTCTTGTTGTAATTCGAAACCCAAATGGTGACTGCTACGTAACTAAATTAAAATATGGGGTTTTACGTGCCAAAATTATTTTCTGATTAGGAGGCATGCCGTAGTGGAGGACTCCGGATTAATTTCGACCATGTGGGGTCCTTTAACCTGCACCTAAATCTAAGTACACGGGGATTTCGCATTCCGGCCCCTTCGAAATGCAACCGCTGTGGCCGGGATTAGATCCCGTGACCTCGTGCTTTGCAGCCCAACACCATAGCCACTAAGGAACCACGGTGGGTTGCTACGTAATTGATTTTTTTGTTTGGCTTCTGTCGTGTTCATGAACATTCAAAGGTGGTAATGTCACAAGAAAAAACCAGTCGCCGGAATGATCTCTAGCTTAGCGAGTTTGTGCAGCAAGCATTCAAATCCCTCCGGAAAATATAAATTGCAAGTTTTCTACTCCTGGAAAAAATGAAGAGCAACCGCTAACATACACTGAAGCGAAATTTACGTCTGCGCATCAGGTGGCATCGATCGGCCAAGTAGTTTCTGTTTTTTACAACACCGCAAAAAATGCGTCTCGCTAAACCAAAAATATGCCTGCCAGAAAACAACCGCGGAAAATCCTTCGTTTGGTACTATAGCTGTTTTGATAAGGATAGCGCTTGTTTATTCATAACGACGACAGAAAGGGTGTGCTTGCCTCTCGTAAGCTGGGAAATAGAAAAATTTTGCCCTTGTGTTCCTCCCCGAGCTTCCACACCACACAGCCGCGCAGCTCGCCTTGTGCCCTTTGCTAAGGTTGTTCGACGTTGCCGGAGCGTCTGCGGGAACAGAAAATTTTTAACTGCAGAGCACCCTTAAAAACGTGCACTTGCATAGAATGCAGTGAAGCAGACAAACAGAATGGCAGCTGAAGCGAGAAAAATGAAAGCGCTACCCTTTGGCGCAACAAATGAAGCGATTAAATAATGATATAGGAGGCCGAAAAAGAAAGTAGCCGAAAGCAGGTTGTATTTTTACAGATAATTGCACAGTTTAGTTTGTTAATATGTAGGTTGAAAAGATAGAGCCACATTTGCAACAATTGTTGAATTTTTCTTTGGCTACCAGTGTCATGTCGACGCTTTATTGCCATTACTGAAACTAGCCCTAGTGTCCAGCCACTGCTACAGCCGACAGCATGAGCAATTTAAGTACAGCCTGTCATGTCAAACGCTTCATCGACAGAGCGGCGGCAATTTCACAAAGAACGGTAACGTAATGTGCTGACATGCAAAAATGGCTCACTCACCCATATTTTCTGTCCTGTTGTTTGCAGAAAGATTACAAGAAGCTATCAGGAAGCTTTCAGCAGCACTCGGTCTTGAAGGCAAACAAAGCTGCTCAACGGCCGTTCCATCTGTTGTGTCCTTCGAAGTCAATTCGGCTAGGCCACGAAACACGAACCGACAATATCACCCATAATAGCCAAGATTAACAACGGCAACGTGAACGCCGAATTAAGCACACGAAAACAAAGAGCAGAAGGCAAATGCGGCCGGAAATTTTGTTATCGTTAATCAGCCGTGTGCCATGCCCTGGGCGGTTGGGGCGCTATTGTTGCCAGACCGCAAACACAGATCCCACTTGATCTGTCATTCGAATAGCTGACAGTGGCCGCGTTGCCGAGGTAAACTTGAGCATTTCGGCATATTGCCGTTTGATGAAGAAAATTAACGGAAACGCATATCTGTCCTAAATGATTGGGCTTTTATTAAGCACACTTAAGAATAGTGTCTATATAAGATGCTTTTCTCGGTCGGCGGACTTCAGTCGAGTCGAGGGTGCAGTTGAAAGGCGTTTCACGGCGGAGTTTTGCGGTCCTACCGGCTAAATTCACTCACTCGGTCATAATTGCGCAGGTACTCTTAAGGTACTCTTCACGGAGGCCAGCGAGCATGACAGGGTCGCGCTACTGTGTGCTGACGGTCCATGACGGAGCGGCCGGTAGGGCAGAGACGACGACGCTGGAGGCTCCTGTTGGCTCTTCTTGGGCAATGGCGGTGGAAAGGCAGGGGCGACCTGAACTAAGTCGCAGAGGACCAAGGGATCTTAAGCAATCTCCACCACTTGCGATGCAATGCTGTACCTCGAGGCATTTTCAGCAGGGGCCACGCGCTGAAGAGCATGACGCTGGGGATGGTGATGAATACATGCAGATGAAGAAGACGAAGGGTCAAGATAATGCTCGCACTCTGTAAAATGAGAAGACACTCTGTAAAATGAGAGCACTAAATGTTGACCGTAACATATTTACGTCGGTGCCTATTTAGGACGCCGACTAATACACGCGCAATAACCTTGAAAGCGTTTGTTTGCCCTAAACATAAATTTTCTTGTTTGGTATGATGCCATAATTACATTTAATTAGCCACTCTGCTAGAATCACTTGAGTATAGAGCCATTCGATTTATCTCAAAAGATTATAACTACAACGCAGGCCGAATGCAAATTTAATCAAAGCTATTTATCAATTCATTCTTTGAATACTCTTCGTGATGTAGCAGTCGTATGGCTGTTTCACAGGTGCGTTTCACGGACCGAGGCCATCATTGATAACTCTGCAAGCTGCGCCATTCACTTCGCGAAGATTACACAATCTTCTTTCATTCACGCGCATCTGTGGTAGAAGAGATGCCTTTAATTAATATGTCCTTTCACGTGTCACTCGCTTGTGGAACCACCTTCCCAAAAGTCTGGTGTCTGAACCTAACAAAGAAAATTTTCGTAAACACAGAAACACACATTTATTACTTTAGTGACTTAAATGTATTGTCTTTTTTTCCTCTGAGGATTTTCATCGTTGTGCACACTTGATTTGTGTACACTTGTGTCCTCTTTATCATGTAGCCAGCCATGCTTACTACTACATGATAAAGAATTCAGTTTTAATAATCGATGTTCACACTTGTCCTAGATGAATGCTGTTTTCGTACCTCGTCTTGACATGCGCGAAGCGGCCATTTTCTGTATATGTATTTTTCCGTAAGTCCATTAAATATCAGTTGTGAGTGAGCGCGTGTGGTGTGTGTTTCTTCTACATCCTTTCTATTTCGAACCTCTAAATTTTTATTATATTGTAACTGTAACGTCACCGACTATCTAAGAATGTAACGCCATATGCAGGAACAACGAACTCATAAGGCAGTTTGTATACACCAGAAAATTACGTTCAGGTATTTCAGTGTCATCGAGCCCTTTCTGTTTTTCTGCCAGTTTAGGACGCCTGATTTCACCATGCAAGTGTACTTTCTTGTCTTTGGTTTAGGTTGAAACCTTCACGTCTGCGTAAGTTTTGTGGAAGATCACGACTTCAGTACCTAGACAAACGTAACATTCTAGCTAGAAACAACTAGCTTTTATTCCTCTTTTAACTAGCATTTCCACTACAGCAAACATATAGAATTATTAGCAGAGCAAAATCGCTTAAAGTGTGAGCGGACTCCAGCTGGCGGTGTTTTTTCCGAGCTGAAGACGGGAGAAGCGTTGGCTTCATTCACGTGACTCGGCCATTATATGTTTCCGAAAGTGGAGGGCGTATGCATTTTTTTTTTTTTTTTTGTGGGCGGAGTTGGCACTGGAGTTCTTAGTCTGCGACTGAGTTAGAACATGCCGGTCATTCAATGTCATTCATGGATACAGACGCAACAACACAAATCAGAATGCGAGATGCTAAATTGGGGAGCCAGCAAGCGCCTTGCTTTGATTCCGGTGCTGTGTCAGACGCCGGGTGCACGTGCGAAATAAGAGAGCGGCGCAGACACCTAGTGCCATCTGAACGCAGCTACGTGAAACTGCCGCCTGCCGCTGCAACGGTGAAGAGCAAGGCTTCAAGGGGAATGGTTCAACCATGGAGTGAGCGCTATACGGGGACCATGGATGGCGATTATCCTTGGTCGTTTGGGATATACATATTATTTATGCGTTGTTGTGTGGACCTGTATTTGTCTCTCATATTTTAGGATGATTATAGTATAGTCTACTGCTCCTTTCTGGGGTCATTTGGCGCTTAGAAAGTTACCTTACGATGGCGTTCTCTTCCTTGTTAAATACGCACTCACTCCACCATATTCCCATTGACGTTGCATGTGTTGCTACTTCCAATACATTAGTGGTCGAGCCAGCTTTATGGTGTTGGTTTCCTTTAACTATGCAGCTGTGTTTCCTTCCACTATTTCAAGCTTTTTCCCCATAACACGCAACGTAGTCAACGAATCTGGAACAACCGCTTGCAAAGCAAGGTGAATACGAACCGGACATTTCCGTGCGTTTTCGATAAACACGACAGCCTGCACACAAGATTCACAAGCAAAGAGAGCGGCCATAACCGAACATTTGGGACGTCGTGTTTAGTTTGCTCCGGACGCCGCTTGTCCCTTGAACAACTTACTCTGACAGCGAGCTTAAATGCTCGAAACTGGGTTTATTCCGTCCGTCACTCTTTTCGGTTACGCGGGAAGTGCTGTCATTGCCGTTATCGTTGTCCCGTAGATCAACTCTTCATCTTCAATTTACTTAGGGAATATGGCAAAGGCAAGCAAAACCTTGCCGACCGCCGCCATTAAAGTAAATCAACACCTGACTCCGCTGAAGTGTGCTGGCGAGAGTTTTCGGAGAATTTTCGGAGATTAAAAATCTTGTGCAAGTTTTTGCACACGGCACAGACTGCGAGGGTCTCGGTTCCTGTGGATGTACTTCGAAGACCGCAACAGGCAATAATTCTGCGGACGAAGTCGACTTAATGTCCGTGGCGAAATATTTGTTGAGTACAAGGTGGCAGGTATTCCCTGTGAAAGCCTGGTGCTTTCGCAGTATATTAGTTCAAAGTTGGATGAATGAGTCACACTGGCCTGTTTTAAAAGCGAAGCTTTTCTTTGCGAACATCGCCGGTTGTCCTGGCTGGGGCCTGGGTGCGGCCTTGCCGAATAGGCCAACCAATCAGATAGAAGCACGGGCTCCACGCGCCCCCCTGGGTTCCTTGCGGCATTACAAGATGGCGTTCGCCTCCGCTCATCCACGCATCCGAGAATTGTGGAATAAAGTAAATGGGCTGCGAGAGCATTCAGATATTTGTACAGAAAAAATAATGATTCACAGTGGAGGAAAAGAACTAGCAAGCTTAGCAATAGGAATGCGACCAGTTATATGGTGAGCAACATGGCAACAAACAACATCAAGCGGAAAGTCAGAGGGGCTGAGATAATCCCATGGGTGGCGCCAATGGAAGACGAAGTTGCTATGAGTAACTACTTAAGAGGAAAAGATGAAATCAGGAAAGGAACAATTTATGATAGCTCAAAGGGAAGCTCACTACTTTTGGAAGCGAGATCAGGATGCCTTAGAACATGCATTTATAGAGCGATATAGAAAAAAAAAAGAAGCATGTGCTTGCTGTGGTAAAGCTAGAGAAATGACGGTGCATGTTGTATTAGAATGTGAAGATATATGCTCAGTGGTCGATTCAGGAATCACTGGCCTCCTTGAAGCGCTTCGGCACAGCGAGATCAAGGTGGAAAGTAAACATGTCCGCAGTAGGGATTAGTAAGCGGTGATTGGAAAATTGGCGAAAGAAAAGTAGGGAACCGACCAGCAATGGGGGCGCGCAAAACCAATTTTCCCAAAGGGGGTTCAAAAAGTTAGGTGACTGCGATTCCTTGCGGGCTTCTTTTCTTTTCTTTCTTTGTTCTTCGGCTTTAACATCAGTAGCATATAAGGCAATATAATATAAAGGACTAGGTCGTGCACCCACGGCCCCGTTCCAAAGAGGACGCTCACAGCATCCATCCATTTCATCCCTCGCAGCAGCAGCAGCACAGGCCATAAGGAAGAAAGAAAATAAGAGGAATTAGAATGTTCAGTTTAGCGCACCCGCGGCTGCAGCGTAACGCCTAAGTAAACGTTTCTTGCGGATAGAATTGAATTGAGTGTAGTAAGTATGCGCATGGTGCCTCTGAGACTGTGACGCACTCAAGGCATCCGTCGAACTCGCGAGAAGTCAGCAAGAAAAGGTAGGGGATAACTTGTGAGCGCCCGCGCTCGTGTGCGCGCATGTGTTTGCGTACTCGTGTTTCGACTTCTTATGCACTAGCACAAAGCGTCTCGGTGATTCACGGCTCGGCCCTGCTTGTTGTTTACAATGCATTGCGCAAGCGCTTTGCGCTTGAATGACAAGCTTGTGCTGGTGCAAGAGCTAAAGAAGGTTTTTCGCGATTAGCTTCAAGCTTCAAGCTTAATAAGCAGTTTTTTTACAGAGAGAGAGGGTAAAGATTACCTTTTCCAGCTTAAATATCCGTATTTCTATAGCAACAAATTCATGTCATTTGTCATACCAGCAGCGAGTTGCCGATCGTCGCACCCGCCGTGGTGGCGTATACTGCATACGACGTTGCGCTGTTAAGCTCGAAGGGGCGGAGCCAAATCCCGGCTGCGGAGTCTGTAGTTGATGCGGAAGAAATGCAAAAGAAAAACCCGTGCGCCGTGCATTAGGTGTGCGTCAAAGAACCCCACGTGCTAAGAAGCATTCCGGAGCCCCCACACGACAGGGTGCCTCATTATCATATTGTGGTTCTGGTACTGTAAGACACCAGAATTTTTTTAGACATCATCGGAAGGCACCCACCTTACCTTATGTTCTTGCAATCTACTCATATTTTCTGCTTTGCGATGATGTATACGGGGCACTTGATGGGGGAGTAACCTAGGTTATTATACAGTTCTGCTTTCTTTTGACTTGTGTGACGATGAATAGTTTTCATTGTACTCTGATATTCTGCTACGGAGACCGTGCTTTCTCCTTTATAAATGAAAAAAGGCCCGTTAGCGTCCCACTTTGGGTTATATTCTCGTAACTCTTGCTCACCATATTTAAGCACGCTCTTTTATTTTGAAACTCGCATTACATGCGTTTTTTAAATAGAAAAGCTATATCTCTTGAAAAAACGTGTTTACCCCGAAGTTCACCCTATGAAGATGTCAGCTGCCATGTCTCTCCTGGCTTTTAGAAAGGTTAGTTAACGCAACGGTTGAGCCCTCTCTTTGGCTTCTCGGACTACCAAGGATTGGATGAACGTGCCCCCGTATTGTTGCTTTGTTGCCGAGTTACTCTACAAAAGTTCCCTTCGAACGTCATCGAGTTTGTGGAAGAAAGCCAAACGTGACATAAACTACGGGCGTGAACTAGGCGTAATGACAGTGAAATTATTTTAGCAGGTGAAGGCTGAGTTTTCTGATAAAACTTCCGACACATCGTTATGCAGATCCAACGCGATCCTACAGCGGTCCTCGAACGTAGAAGCCCTCTTGGATAAAGCCATATTCATTTAGGCGAAGTGACCCGAGGGAAATTTGAAAGCACTTTAACTAATTATTGACGTGTATGCTTAGTACCCGCCTCCTGCAACAAACTGCGATAATGATGTATGTCCCAAATTCTTGGACGTGAATATTATTTGAAGCTTGGGCGCGTGTCTACAGACCAGTTGATCAGTGCAAGGACGTTCAGCCAGGACAAATACGAGGGAATCAGCTAATTCGATAAATGATGCTCGCAGGATGCACACAATCAAATCGCCTCGTTCTTTCGCCACAGAAATCTATCGAAAGCAAGAACACCAATTGGGCGAGTTGATTAGCATTCATATTGAAGGTGTAATACAGCGCGAAACAAGAGTATCTTTAACATTTTGTGCCCGCCAGATTACCTGCGTAGGACGTTGAAAATGCGTCCATTGAAAGCACGGGGCTTCTTTTTGAATCAATTCAAGGGGAGGCTACAACTGAATTATTAAAGCAAATATTTTCCTCACAATTGTCTTTAGCTGTGACGTTCACCAGTGGTGCAATAGAATGAAAGGAACCGCTTTATGTCTCGTATTAAGAAACCAATCGCAAACTCCTATGACAAAGGATTGAATGGAGAGCATTTCGAAAGCAGTTTGTAAATGCGGCAGTTATAAAATGAACCATATATGTGTCGAGACATGTTCGTTTTGTCGAGTGCCGCGTACATATCAGCGCGTGTCGTTCATTTGCTTCAGAAATTAAAGCAAACGAGAAAGCAATTAATAAAGAATCTTGTCTGCTTCCAAAAGTGCCCTTGTTTTATTGCATTTCAACGTACTTTCAAGCACTCGATCATGTGCTGTGCGAAATGTATAAGATTACGTACGAATTACACGAAGCACAAGCAGCCCAGTGTATGCTAAAATGGAAACTAGGTAGTGTCTTCATTGAATGCCCATAATCCTCTTAATGACACATCAGTAACCTATACTAGACAGTCTCTGTCCCCCGTTAAACAAAACCTCATCCTTTAATCATCCTATTAGCGTGGCAGAAAACGTAAACCAACAGATCACATTTGAAAGTAAAACGAGTTCTAGAGATCTACCTCTGCCTAAATAGTGGCGCACGCGGCCCATTTCGCCTTCGTTTTTGTTTTGCTTTCCTCAGTACGAGTGAAAGGACGCACTCGTGAATGATTAATTAGACATGTGCCCTTCGCAATACATTAAGAAGTGCTCGAAAGCGCAACGCAAAAATTGTTACGGAACAGTTAGGCTTAACATTTGCTGTTTTCTCCTTTGCAAAGAGCTCGTAGAGTCGACATTAGGCTCTTGCAACCTGAAACTTTTGCTTCCTGTTTTGTGTATCATTTCATTTTCTCATGTTCCCCTGCCTTCGATATAGCTTTTTCTCTTACTCTCGCCTCGTTGATTTCGCACTTTTCAGCCAACTCGCAATGGAATCGAAACGGCTTAATCACCCATTCAATTAAATGCTCATTAGGGGCCTGTCCTTTAAGATGAATTCATAGCCCGTCTTTGAGCTTTCTGTAGGCGGGTTTTATGTTGGTCTCTTTGTGGTTCATGATTAAGAGTGCTTGCCTTCATTACCATCTCAAATGACTTGTACAAATATTCCCGGTGTAGGAGATTGCTACCGGCACCAATTTTTTAAAATGTGTTTGTTCCTTCCTTACTTTGTTTTCACTGGACACGCAAAAGTTGGCTTAGTTTTTTTAAACGAAATCAAAAGCTTGCAAAGAAGATATGTGATGTATGAGAGGCAACTTCTTGTAAGTTTTTAGCGTGTATACTCATATATGTGGTTGAAGAACAGGGATATATATTTGCGGCGCATACGCCGTGCAGTTCCCTCAGGAAAACTTGTAAGTTGTTGAACAAACCTGAAGTTAGGTCTAGTTCGCTTCTTTGTAATCAATGCTAGCGTTCCCCTGAAATATCAGCTTTTACTTTATCGTACATCCGCCATTCTGTAGGGACAGCCAGCCAGCCAGCATGTGAATAATGCCAACGGATCTTGTCGCATACTATAAAGAACTTTCCGCCGAAAGCAAGGAAAACAGGCTGAGCAAAAATAATTTGCAAGCCTTTCCGAAAACAGAATTAGAGAGCCGGGAAAAGGCATTGCTGACTGGTCATCGCGAAGCCAGAGAATCCAGCCCAAGACATCAGGACAAAGAAAAGAACGTACTGCAAAAAAGGCTCAGCAGCTTGTCTTTCCTCCACGGGTAATTCAAAGCAGTCTGATCCATGTGCATTCCGTGCTGCAAAGGATCATGTGACTCACGGGTGTCATGTGCAAATCTCATTGGATGGAAAAAAAAGAAAAGAAAAGGCTGAATGCGGCTGGCCGGCGCTTCAGGTGTTGCATAAAAGAATGAACTTCAAGGGAATGCCGCAACAAAAGAATAAAACGCAAGGAACATGGCAGATCGAAGCCATCTGGCTCAGATGTGCCACCCGACATGGAAGTCACCCGAGAACAGAGCCACAGAAATACATTTATAGCCAGAAAAGAAATCTCAAGAAGTACCAGATGTGCAGCTCCAAACCATTGTAGTATGGGAGAGAGGCGGAGAAGAGCTCTTACCCGTCTCCTCTCTGACGGAGGTAGCCAACGTATCTTTTTCTCTAAGTACCTCTCACGTGAACTGCAACTATTGCAGTTTGCAGTCTCACGTGAACTGCAACTATTGCATACCGTTCCAACTGCAAGCTACGTTGGTTCGGTATCCCATGTAATAATAGGAATAAATAATAATAAAAATGCCAGCAGGTCCCCCGCCTTGTGGGAACCGAAGTTATGCGAAGCAGTTAGCGTGGAGCCTACCAAGTTAACGAATGTAGACGTAACATCAAGATGAACGTAGAACCAAGACGTAGGCGGCAGTTTCATGAACTACATGACACGCATGTCATGACTTGTCATTTATGTTCGACATACACTCTTGTCCTACTATGCCAATTTTGGGACAAACCAAGGCTAGGTGGCTGTCTCATGAGCTACATGACAAGCATGTCACGCTATTCATGTCATGACCTATCATTTATGTTCGTAATACACTCTTGTCATACTATGTCAACTGTGGCACTTACCAAGCTAACGAAACGACCATGAGAGCACCAAGACGTAGGCGGCTACATAGGCACTGCCAAAATGGCAAGGTTCGCCAAGAAATTCTTCGTATTTAAGAAATTGGTTTGCATCATTCAAACAGGCGAATTATGCAGCAAAAGAATGATGTCAGCAAGAAGCAGCATCAAGAAGGACTGTCGTTCGATGTGCATAGACTATCAAACACAAGAATTATTAGGGATGATATAAAATTCTGGCAGTGGAATGAAATATATCTCTTAATCGATATGTAAACTCTTTATTGTTCCCTCTAATACCACTACCTTCACCAGAAACATTCATAATCATTATCATATCTATGCTAAGTCATCCTGGCCAATTTTCAAGCCTTCATAATATACTTTTCTTTTTCCTAATTCTCTACTGGAAAGAGGTGTCCGTATGAAGTCCATATTATATACTTATTACCAGTTTTTTTGAGAAATGATAATGGAAAAATTTCACACCTAAATTGCATTGAGCTTGAGCAAGCAACCACCAACATCCGATCACAAGAGCGCACTCATGCGACAGAATCCAAAATACCATATTGAGCACTGTACAAGGTTAAAGAAGGCACCCTAATGCATTGTGACCCCAATGACTGTATGAAGAAAGCTTCCGATAACTCTCGAGCGGTGGTATCACGGCTCTTTTTCAAAATTGTAGTATCAAGAAACATAGCCTTGCACTTGCATATTTTACAATGTTGAGCCAAATGGGAACCTGTGCCTGTTGGTATGGATCGCTCATGTTCGCCATGTTTCGTGATACTACGATTTTGAAAAAGAGCTGTGATACCACCACCCGATAGTTATTGGAAGCTTTCTTCATACAGTCATTGGGGTCGAAGTGCATTACTGTGCCTTCTTTAACCATGTACAGTGATGAATATGGTTTTTTGGATTCTGTCGCATGAGTGTGCTCTTGTAATATTATGTTCGTAGTTCCTGCACATGGTGCTCACTGTTCATTCTTTTCTAGATTCTGCTGTCTATAAAGGAGTGACGCAATAAAGTGATGTCAATTGAGAGTAGCGCCTTGTCCTGTCGTCTTGTGTCCATGATTTTGCGCTAAACGATGTAATTATGTATTCCTTGTGTGTCTTTAAAGACAGCTCCGCACGCAGCAGCGATTCCAGTATTGTTGCCCAGTGGTTTAGCTTGCCGCAGTTCGAAGTGTCACAAAAGATAAAGAGAGAAAACTTCATTACAGTCTTGTTCCAAACGAGATTAAAACATGAAGTGCATTTCGAGGCCAGAAACTATCGAAAAAAGAATCTTGCGTTATATTCATGCAAATTGGTAAGCTGCATGACATGTTTAACATGATACATTTTCAAGACGCACCAGTGTGCAAGATTTTATAGACAAAGTCAAGTACATTTAGTGCAAATATCACACTATGATGGTTCACA
Source organism: Dermacentor andersoni (assembly GCF_023375885.2). Taxonomy (NCBI): domain Eukaryota; kingdom Metazoa; phylum Arthropoda; class Arachnida; order Ixodida; family Ixodidae; genus Dermacentor; species Dermacentor andersoni. The sequence goes on along the minus strand of NC_092821.1, from coordinate 78,165,063 downwards.
ATGGTGGTAATCTCTAATAATATAAAATGTGTTGCCTTAATGTTACAACAAAAGTTGACATTACTTAATAATAGCCCTGTAAATTTTAGCATGCAGGGGCACTACTTGGTTAAACGGTAGTGATGCAATGTCTATGTGTACAAGTATTACCCATGCATTTCTGCCATTGTCCAAACGGCAGAAATGAATTCGTAATATTTGTATACATAGACATTACATCACCACTGTTTAACCAAGTGGTTAAACTATGTCTGCCTCACACAAGATTAGAACTAAAGCATAAATTATACATAGTCACCCTAACAGTAACACCTCATTTGAACTTCACAGTAAGTAGGCTTCTGTTGATGCCAGCCTCCCACAATGCTAAACGGTGCTCCATGATTTACAGATAAATTATAGTGATATGCCTTAACTCTGAAGCTATTCAGGACTGCAGCATTGTAGAAGACATCTACAAATGTTCCATTTCATATATAACAGCTTCACCTGCTTGCACACCATACCAAGTGCAAATTAAGATTACTTCTCCTTGTTTAGCATTTTTGCCTGCTAGACCACAATCGAATTACATCAATATATTAACATATCAACACATATAACCTAATTTGGCTTATATATTAACACCTTCGCATACGGCCACAGCTGCACTCTGTCATATGTGTTGCAATAATGAAGGAGTGCTTGTCGACCAGCACTCCAATGTCAACAGTGATCCCCTACACAGCTAAGTACATGGTCATGATTCACGTAGCAAATAGCTAAGAGAAAAAAAAAATCAGCTCACTTTGATAGCTACAATAATGCGATAACTTGAGAGAGATGGACCCATTGCAGGCAGCAGACCTCTTGTCAGCTCCAGCAGAACAACAGCAACTTGCCTTGCAGTAAAAGAAAAGGATTAATTAGTAATGATAAGTTACCTTGTTCCTGCCGAGTATCAATACAATCCGATTTTCATGCATTTACACTCTCCGCTTTAGTAACTGAATCTATTCGTAAAATATGGTCTATGATAATACCATTCGCTTCTCTTGTATGTCGAAATTTTTTTGCACTGATACAACGTTTACTCCTTGCTTGCTGACACGAATGCCTTGACTACCTAGACATCATTTGAAGCAACACGTCTTGCTGCACCGCAAGAAGTTGCACCAAGGAAACACACAGCAGAGCAGCCAGATCGAATAACTTTTTTTTGGTCGCCACAATTAAAACGCGCATCCATGCAAGAAAGTAACGATCACACGTAGTGAGCCACTGCTATTGCCTCGAACGTTTATTTCCGTATTCTAACAGAAGTTCTTGTAGCGGATACACTGTGCTCTCAAGCCAATACAAGCGTCCATACAAGTGCGCAACTGAACGCAGTTTTATTCTGCGCTTTTAACGCGAGTGAGCAAAAGGTTGGAAGTACCACACGGAAATTACGATCGAGCCGATCACGCTACCACTGGAATCTATCTGAAAAGACAGGGTGACCCCTTTCCCCATTCAGGCGTCATTTTTGCCCTAAGACGCTGCATAGTGGTCTTTTGAAACAATATTTCTGTTCGCGACACCGGCTTACCACACATAATTTAAACACCTACGTTATGCAAACTAAATAAGGTTAAAATGGGCTTACCTCATGAGCAAGTTACGAGTGCGCGTAGACTGTTGAACACCCGTTGAGAACATGCACACTATCTCGTGTCCAAGCGCATACGTGCACCCAAACACAGGACAACTTCTTCGGTGCGGCACCTTGCAGAGTTTTGTACATGAAGTGAAAGATATTCAGCACAAATATCCGCGCGCGATGACGGAAAATGAAGAGCGCACAAGCATACACCATACAGCGACAAATTCGGAACTTTGCCAATTCGAACGTGCCGAGACGAAAGCAGCGTAACCATCCGTCGCGTCTGTTCTTCGCTCCCGACGTGCCAATCTCTCTTCCTTGGGGTCTTGCTCTTGAGTCGAAATCAAGAAATATTTACGGTAAATTAAACATTTTTGCAACACGACACGACAAATGCCGGCAGACTACACATGTGCAGCTTCGTGTACCACTCCTAACGGAAGCGCAGCACGCGCTGCCACCTGGTGCCGCACTCTGTGAGCGCGGAGAACAGAACAGAATCGGTATTGTTTTCGTATTTGTGCTCTAGTTACTGGAACTGCAAAATAATTGCTTGACAAATAATTGAATTCTAAAATAGGAGAACGCTTTGTCTCCCACAAGGTAGTGGGTTTTATACAAAGGGAGAGAGAATGCCAGAAGCAGAAATGCAGGGAGGTCGACCAAGCCGTTTGCTACTGGGGATAGCAAACGCCTGTGTTGCAATGCAGTGCAAAACAGTACACGGCAATGCGTCAATAAGCTCTAGTATAGTGCTAATTTGACATGGTTGGTGCATGTAGTGAACGGGTAAACAATGAGTTGTGTCATGACATTTACCCATGGAAAAAGCACATGCAACTAATGGTGTTGCATTCTGGGTCAAAATGAAATAAATCTTGAATCCTTACAACTCGGCACTGGGCGTTCTTTCTTTCTGTCTTTTTTTTTTCTTCTTTTTGACAGTACACAAAGTACTAGGTCCATCATCTTCAGTCACCTTCCCGTAGTTTTCACACATGTCGGTGCATGTTCGCGTTATTTATTCTGCCGTACAAGAACGAGCGCGCTTACCAGTCTTGTTTAAAGATGAAGCGCCAAATGTTTGCCATTAATTCTTAGAGCAAGAATTAACGCATGAACAGTGAAGATCATGCGTAATCGATTTGTCTCAATGAATGGGCAGTTATTGAAAGGCACGAGATATTTTGGAAATATTATGGGAATGAGTTAAACCAACTACACTGCAGTTCAGCAAAGCCCTTTTACGAGGTCTAAGCAACCTGACAAGGTGGCGTGACCAAGCTGCGCGCCCTCTGGCAAAGCAGGACGAGCCCACCAACGCCGGTGGTGTCGTCTCTTCGGCGAATGCTTCTGCGCGCCACGCTTCGCCAGGAAGGTGCTCGTCAACAGGGCTAGCAGTACTGCCTCCTCTTGCTCAGGGTTCATCATTGCCTTTCCAAGCAATGGTAGAGACATGCAAAATTAACGCGCGAACTCGACGCGGGCGGAGAAAACTGCGCAATTTCTAGCCGCGCGAACATCCGGGACATCCCGCGCTCGCTTGGAGGTGAGCACTTTATGGGGCAGATGGCGCTGTATCTCGTTCCGGCGGCGCGGTGCGCAAGCAGCGTGAACGACGCGATTTTTGTCGGCAGCAGAATTCCATTCGCTGTAGACGCCGGATTCCTCAGTGTGAACGTGCCATCAGAGTGGAATGCGATAGGGTTCAAAGATCCCCGATTGCTTCTCACGCTTCCGGGCAACAGGAGCGTATGTAACCGTAATGTTTACCGCGAAACGCTGACCACGAACGCTATGTACTAAGGTGGGCTTTCTGGTAGAAACGCCGCCTCTTGCGTGGGCACGATGCGCCGGAGGCGAGTGCCATGTACAGGTGTTGCAAGGAGCCGGGCACACCACTCCGTGGCCTCCAAGGTACTCGCGCGTGAGCGCGGGCAAATGGCGGACGCAGTGGCCAGTCTATGTATGGTGGAAACGCTGGAAAAGTGGATTCTTTGAGTTTTCGAGCAGCAGAATTAGCTTTTCTCGTATCGTCAAAATACAATCCGACACCATCATGTCTGTAGGGGCCCTATAACGTAAAACTATTCGAATATGTTTTTATTCCAATCTCCTGACGTCAAATCTGCGCAAACGCCGACGCAAGTACCAGGCAATTTTTGAAGTTTCGGAAAGACAGGTTCGAGCGGGAGATTGTGGAAGCCTATTTCATCCAGAGGGAAACAACAGCGTCAGCAGGCCGTCTATTGTGCTTAGTGACAAGGAGACTACTTTTTTAGAAGGTTTCATTTAGGCCTCATGTCAGAGTGATGTCATTTAGGCTTTTCCGTCTGTCTTCCTTTCATTTATTTAGTTTTTATTTTGTTGACGATTTTCTAGTGGCTCTTACAGGGTTTGTCGCCTTTTTTTAGTTTTTTCATGTTTTTTTACACAGACGCTGTTCTTTAGACCTTTTATCGTTCAAGTGTTCTGTACATTTCATTGCTTGTCACGTGGTTCATTTACGCGCGGTCACACGTTTTAGCAGTTTTTTAGGTGAGTGACTATTACAGATTTTAGTTTTGACGCAGACGCTGTACTTAGGCGCCCTTTCTTCATGTTGTTCCGTGTTATTCACTGGTCATTATTCCCATAGTCCTGCGGGTTTCATTACTAACTGGGCCTTAGGCGTTGTAATGGTGTTATGTTTTGATTTGTTGATAGTGAAGCGTAGACGATATTTTTTATGTCTCGTTTTTTCTCTCTGTCGGTTTGGTGAAGATTGTTCGCGATCAATTGCTTCCCGTGCTGCTCCACGTGTGGTTCTTGTTTGCTCATTTGATCTTTTCTATCAGATATGATTCCTGAGTGGTCGATGGTTTGCTGTATTTTACTTCTAACGTTTCGTGTGGGATTCGGCTTGATTGACCTACATAAGGCAGGCTTGTTGCGGAAATAAACTTAGTTGTGAGTGGCGCAGGTCCTGTTGTTTGTGTCCTTCAGTCGTTGTTTTTTGCGCCTTGCCTTTACTCATTCAAGATCAACTGTATTATTATTAAGTGAGTATGACTTTGGAATACGATACAAGGAGCGGTTAAATGACATGTATTTAGTTTTAGTACAATTTAGGGTGATTTGCCAGTCTGAACGCCATGTATTCAATGCGTATAGGTCTGATTGCTTTGCCTCATGGTTAGTGTCATAAGAAATTTTACGGCAGAGAACGCAATCATCGGTGAACAGTTTTACTGGGGATGACATGCAGTTTGGCAAATCACTAATATTGACGTGAAAAAGCCAAGAACCAAGCACGCACCCTTATTGAACACCGGACGTAACTTGAACAAAGGAGTAGTTGTAGTTATTAATATTTGTGAATTGAGTTCGATATGACAAGAAATCTTTTGCCATTGCAATGACTTCTGCGTGAATGTTCAGAGATTTTAGTTGCAATAGTAGCCTGTGGTGAGGAACACAGTCAAAAGCTCTTGAAAAATCTACAGTGATGGCGTCACCTTGTGATAGCATCAATCCATGAAAGCAAGTCATTAGTAGATCCAGCTAAGTGCCCATCACATGAATATCTCCTAGGGATTTCGCACTGATCTTTAAAGAGTATGTTATGTTCTTCTAGGAATGTTAAGATTTACGAATGTATGACATGTTCAAGGAGTGTGCAGACGGTACTAGTTAAAGGAATGGGTCACTAGTTAAGTGGTGATGAGAGATCGCCAGATTTAGAATTTAGTGTGACCTTGGCTGTCCTCCAAACATTTGGGAATTTCGCCCGATGACAATGTTGGCGAAAGAAGAGCGCTTGTGATATGTACTTTTGAGTAACTTGTTGAATCCAGCGTGATCGTATGCAGATGATACGTTACGATTATTAAGTAATGATATAATACCGGACTCGCTAAGAATTACCTGCGGCATGGCGATAGCTGGAAGTGCACCTATATTTGGGCATGAAGTGACGTCCTCGCGGGTGAATACAGACGAGAATGTGTCATTTCGTACCTGTGCACATCCTCACTGCGGTACAGTGATGCCTCTGGGATCAGTAAGCGTTACATCAGGATGATTGTTTGGGTTTATTACTTGCCAAAATTTACGAGAATTGTTGGCATGGATGCTAGGTCGTGGTTGAAGTGACATTGAGTGGTTTTAGGCAGAGCCTGGCATTCCCTGTCTCACTGCTTGTATGTAAGCCACGATGATGAAAGATTGCAGTTCCCGGATTGCCTGTACAAATGCTTTCTTTTTGTTTAGGCGCCGCAGTTGTTGGGTAAATCAGAGTGTCGAGCTGTTATTCCTAATTGTTATGACCGGTATATGCATGGATTTCTACGGGAAGCCCAAGGGTGAATTATGGTTTCTTGTTTATAGCCGTTAGTTCCTCAGAACTCGATTTAATTAAACAAAACCCGCCATGGTTACTTACTGGCCGTGATGTTGAGGTGCGAAGCACGACGTCGCGGAGTGAAATCGTGGCTATCGCGGCAGCATTTCGATGCAGGCGAAATCCAAGAACAGCCGTGTACTTTGGTTTAGGCGCACGTTAAAGAGCGCAGGCGGTCAAAATTAATCCGAAGTGCCCAACTACTGCTTGCCTCATAATCAAATCGCGATTTTGGTACGTAAAACCCTATTATAATTTCGAACGAAACGGGTTTCGGCTTCATAAGTCAGACCAGATAACATAAATTATTACCCATCGCTATGCCCTCTAACTGCGGTTTTTTTTTTCAACTGCGAGCTCGCCGAAGCGACCCCGATTAGAAGTCCGAAAGGTCAAATATGCACCTAGACGGCATCTGCATATGCTGGTTCACTAAAGTGAAGGAAAAGGTTAGCAATTTGAAACCACTAGGAAATAAGCCATAGACGTCTACTTCACTCCCAATTACAGCCGTTCTTGCTCTGAGAAGCTGGACAATAGGAGTAAATGGTTTTGCACTGTCAAATCTTTAAATATTACGGTAAGCTGCCTTCATGGACTTGGGAATGCTTGAGCATAGGCACACCAACCAACGTCTCTTTCTCTAGAAAATGCGATACCATGAAGATAAGTAATGTTGTACTATAACTGGTTAAATTAGGTTAGCGACAAGTGTGTCTTGTCACTGCAACTGTAACAGAAGTTAAGAAGTGGCACATAGTGAGAGCGACCTCTGACACATCGACATCGCCCACTATCGCACGTCAATCCAAGTATTCCCCAAAGGGTGACTCCCGCAGAAAATCTAGAGCCAAGTTACCCCAGGCACGTTTTGCAGCTCATGATGACAATAGCGGCACATCTTTAATCCGTAAATATGCAAACCGATGAGGCCCCCAGCGTCGGGAAACAGTTACAGCGCAGCGGGCAATGAAAGACGGCGACAGCGAAACGAGCGCGGGGAGGAAAGCGGAGGAGGAGCGTATGGCGAGACCGTGAAAAGGAAAGCCTAGGTCCGCGCCAGACGGGCTCTCAGGCGACAGCCGCTGCACGATGGCGCCAGAATGGCGCGCCCGTCGTCTATTCACCGGTTGCATTTGGCGAGCGCGTCCACGGATACCATATATGGAAATAAAGGGCTGTATGGGCGGAGGGTTGTCTGCGGCGGCTACTGTGAATAGCGCGCACGCGTCACCCAAGCGCTGCCTCTCGCGATCTCACGATTAGCGAGGCATTCGCTCCACGCTTCAGTAAAACTTTAAGCAGCGCGAAAAAGATGAAGACAACAATCGAAAACACACACAACAGGACGAGCACTGTACTGCCAACGCTCGTCCTGTTGTGTGTGGTTTCGATTGTTGTCTTTGTCTTCTTCGCGCTGCTTAAAGTCCTACTCAAGATGAACCAACTCGCCCAAATCAAGTTATTGTCGCCGCAATTCGCTTCGTTTGCTATGTGCCGCACGAGACAGATAGTCCGCGCCAGCCTATACATCGCTAAATAAAAACACGCGTAGATCTGCGCTCGAATTTGGAGTAATGGAGTATGGTAATCATCCGTGAATTTTTATTTGATCGGATAATGCAGAGGGTCCTTACCATCCGTTAAACATGACGCAGACACCTTCGACCAAGTGACCCCTTCAAAGAAGGTTGTTCGCAGTGTACCTTTAGCACAAGACTGAATGGTTCTTAGCGCTACAGTAATATGCATAGCTTCTTAGTAGGGGTGTGTGGATATTCGAAATGTTGGTTAAACATTTTATGTCCTTGGCTATTCAATACGTATTTCACTACATAATTCAATATGCGAAAGCACCGAATATTCATTTCGTTCAAAATCGAAGGGATAAGAAGGGATGTGATCACTCTTTCGAAAGATTATACTGCAGGAGTGCCAGGGTTTTTCCGGAGAATCGCCACCTTGTCAACAAACAGCTGGGGCAGCAAACTCTCGCTCAAAATATTCCCGATGATTCAATAAAAAGGCATTGGTTTTAGGCTGCCGAATATATTCACTAGATTTAGGGTAAACAATTCTTTTGCCAGTCTTATCACGTTTGCTTGCTTTTGAAACAATGTGCTGTTGCACTCGTTTCCTTCAATGAACTCAACTCTACCTCCATCTGGTGGCGTGTTCTTCACATTAGTTTCATTGCTTTCGTTACCCCAGGGCTCCGGATGCCTGAAGTCAGTTGACCGTCATTTTTCAAGGTCCTGAATTGACCGGACGTCGGGTGGTGACAGCTATCCATGCAATACTGAAGTAAGGCAGATATTCGTTTTTTTTTTATAAATAACACAAGTCGATCCAAACTTGATAGTTGCTCTTACGAGATCAGAAATTATTCGGTGTGCTATAATATCTTGAAAGGTCCTTGTTCTCAAATATTCGTATGCGTGTTTACTTTGTAAACTGCTGGAGCACAACTTCTTCTTCGGTGTTCGACACATCAGCGAACAAACTCCACTCGTTCCGTTGTCGTGAAACTGGTAAATGATGACGCATCATAGCTGATGTATACAGATGGCGAGAAAAATAATGGGACGTCTGGGAGTGCGTGCCACACTGTTTTAGTGCATCCTCTGACGAAGTAAGTTGCAGGCGTAGAAAAATGGAATTGCCCATGCTGGATTGAATGAATGAATTGCCCATGATAGGACAATGGAATTGTCCTTTCGTGCTTCGGTGCCTGCGAACAGGCCCACTCTTCATGGCCGCCGACCTCTTGTCGGAATGGCGTTGAGTGCAAAACATTACGCTAGAAAAGCGGTGTCTGTTCGGGCCGTTGTAAGGGACAATGAGCCGCACTCTCCATTGGCCTTAACACAGGCTGCTCTTCTAGCGTAATCTGGTGCAATCATCGCAATGCAGCTATCAGGCTGCATGCAGTTTCCTGCAACAATCACTAGAGAGAACTGTGGCACTGCCAACGTTTATTCTCCATGCGGTTCATGGGCAGTACATGGATTTGCCTGACCTTCGTGCTTGTGGCTTGCGACGTTATTGCGGTTTCGCTTATTACGTTTTATCTGAATTCATTAGCCTAAACGGCCCGTCAGCCACCATTATGGACCTCGCGTGACAAAAGGAACCTTTAATCACCATTAAAACGAAAACAATCAAAATTTATGACTTGTTTGACCTTTTAGAAAGGCGCCACAGTATTAGGAGTTCACAAGTGGGGCTCGAAAATTGCGGCAGAGCATATCTTCCTAATGCTGCCGACGGAATGCGTTAGCATTCAATCAACATACTGACAGATCATATTGTCACCATCTAAGCAAGCTCTGTAGAAGGCGCGTACTGCAGCGGCACTCCTCTTTCGCGCTTCTCTAAGAACACTCGGTGCCATCTACACTCGCGGACAACTCTCTGTGGCAATGAAGGGAAAGCTACGGGGGCGGAGCTTCGGCACATGTGTTGCCGCGCCATGTAGTCCGCCAGCGTTTGACAGCGCTTTTACTTGCTCGAAAGAGACGCTGAATCGACGCAGCTTCCACGTGCGACCGTATCGCGTTTGCCAAGACGCGGAAGGGACAAGCCTCAAAATAATTAAACATTCACATTCGGTGATGCATTTTGTCCAATTTACCTGCCGGTAATTAGGCTTGTAGGTTTTCTCTTCCCGAGCTGAGACTAACGTGGATGGAAACTCGGGACTCTTTTCAGAAGCGCTTTCTCTTGTGCGCGCTTTGCCTCCATAGCTTTTCCTTCATTGCCACAGCAAGTTGTCGGCGAGTATAGCGCTGCCGCCGCCGCGCAGCCTGCTCGTGGATGGCGAAATGCCTGGCGCACCGATGCGTGCGAGCGCTGAGGCTCGCGTCATGCGGCCACCCGGGCTTCTTTCTCGAAATTTTTCTAGACACGCTGCGTTATCTGGTGGCACTGCCGTGAAGTCCGCTTGTGGCCTCCGAGATGAGAAGCGTGGCGCGGCAGTACCCGCGAGCGTTCACAATTTTTTCCGTTACAGGCCGCACACTCACTGACCCAAGTAGGCGAGACGTTCAACGAAAACGGCACGTAACCACTGAAATTGTGGCACAGCCTGCTAATGCGTTGGATTGCGGTTCTTGAGGAACTCTTGTCACGAGGCTTGATACCATTTAGCGTCGGATAAGTTTAATGAATCATTTACAGCATTGTAGAATGGCACCTTCGCAGTGGCACATACCTAGTTACGCAAGTTAGTGTCAAAGGAGTTCAATAATTCAATAAAGAGCAGCACACATCTATTGGCCCATACATACTCGGTGACCCACGATGGCACAAAATCGGTGCATTGGAGACCAATGCAAACCGAGTGGCACATATCCAGTGTTCGAAGTCGGGGGCAAAATGTCCCTGGGTGCATACATAGATAGATACGAATATGCATAGACACAGTTTCGTTCGCGCTATTCGCTAAATTCGTTGTCGATGGTTTCTGCACAATTTTCAAGAGAACAGTTTTACACAGTGTACAATTGAGCGCCCTGTTACGCGTCTACAGTGACCACTATCTGCCTAGTGATCCAGGTAGGTGGGAAAATGGCTAGGTGCAAGCATAGATAGATATAAATATGCATAGACACATGTTCATTCGGGCTATTCTCAAACATTCGTTATCGATGGTTTCTGCATAATTTTCAAGAGCAGTGTTTTATACAGTGTACAACTGAGTCTTGTGTGACAAAACATCCGCAATTGTTCAGGCTAAACACACCAGGTCCCTTTATACGTTCTTTTTACCATTAAAGAAGCCGTGCCCGGAATCGGCGATAATAGGGCAAGGCGTATTAGGCATTGACTTTTTTTCAAATATTGCATATAACAAGGAAATTAAGAAATCGACAATACTTAATACGTTGGTATATGGGCGGCGCGCCGACAACGATGTTAGGAGGACACACTGACCTGTTCACCTGACTGAAAAATTGACGCGTTCATGCCACCACTGTCGATCGAATAAAAGCGCAGGCACGTTTGGATCAAGCGGCCGCGTTCGTGTGAAGGCGAAGCATTGACAGCGTTAGCAAGGTTTAACGTTGCGCTGAAAACACCTAAGAAAATGGCTTGGTGTAAGGAGCATCGCCAGCAGCGTTGCAGAGGTCACACTGAGAGAGGAAACCGAAAAAAGAAACTATCGGCGCTCTTCCTCGCCCGAAGAAAATATTACATAAAATCACCTCCAGGCTTAACGTCCTCTCCACTCAAACCAGTGTGTGCACGTCGTGTGTTTTGCACAAAGTTGTCCAGCACGAACGCTTACAGGTTTGCGCACAGCGGTCACGCAAGCAGCGCAAGTAAGAATGCTACCTAGGTTCCGACAGAGCTTAATAAGCCCGGGGTGATACTGGTTGGCGATTGGCAGTCAGCCCCTAGAATTTTGCGCTAGGCTAGACGTTGATCACAACGCGAGCAGTACGAAGTGACACGTTGGACAGTGGCGTCGTGACTTTTCTGAGCGAACTGCAAAGTTTGGCACTAATAACTGAAACTGCGGCACCAGTGTCAACGAGGGCGAGTGCAGCGACGCCGTCCACATATACGTCAATAACATTAGTCGGAGAAGGAAGAGGCCTTGGTCTGTTCGTGGGTGACGCAGTTCTTACCTCTGGAACTGCGACGATTAGTTTTCCGGTTCCGGCGAAGGAAGACGACGGCGCATCGGCGAAAGCGAGCGGCGTCGAAGCGATGGCGAACGGCGGTCAACAAGAGGGTGGTGGTCCGAGTAGGAAGAGATCTGGCCAGGGTTCTGAGACGCGGGGGATGACGTGTATGGGGGAAACGTATGGTGCGTCGTCGAAGCTACGGCGGTAGGACGCTGCGCAGCGACGACAAAATCATGCAACGTGGCCTATATTGGCCGGTTGTCAGGAGTGCGCCATTGTCCGCTGCTGTACCGCGGCTAAAGGAAGTGAGGAGCTGGACGCAGTGGCACGGCCGATGGGGATGGCGCAAAGGTCGGAGGTGGTGGCCGCGCGAGAGCCTCGGCATAGCTGAGAGGTGAAGTCACCTTAAAAAAAGCAACGGGAGTCGGCACAGGCGGAGTCTCGCGGGCAGAAGGGAGAGCTGCGCACACTTGCTCCCGGATGACCTGGCGAAGGTTGGCCGGCAAAGGCGAAGGTGGTGGCGTGGCTGGGGACAGCAGCGAAAGCTGACGAGCGACCTCAGCACAGACGAACGTTTTTATGTGGCCAAGCAGGGAGTCCCTCTCATGAGCCGCGGTCACGCTCGCGAGGGTTTCGTCGGGCGCAGGGGGGCGCCGCGTGAGAAGGCGCTGTCTGCAGAGCTCGTGGAAACTCTGGCAAAGCTCAATGACTTGAGAGACAGTGCCTGGGCTTTTGGAGAGGAGCATATGAAAGTCATGGTCGGAAATGCCCTTCATGATGTGACGTACCTTGTCCGCCTCTGGCATCGTCGGGTTGACACGCTGGCAGAGGTCGACGATGTCCTCTATGTAGCTGGCGAACGTTTCACCAGTTTGCTGGGATCGGCTTCACAGGCGTTGTTCTGCGCGAAGTTTGCGCACGCCAGGGCGGCCGAATACTTCTGCGATGCCGGTTTTGAAGCTAGCCCACGTGCGAAGATCGGCTTCGTGGTTTTTGAAGCACAGCTTGGCGATGCCCGATAAATAAAAGATCGCGTTGCCGAGCTTTAGGGGATCGTCCCATTTGTTAGTATTGCTGGCGCGTTCATACGATTCCAGCCAATGCTTCAACGTCTTTCTCATTGGTGCCGCTGAAGATATCAGGATCCCGCTGACGCTGGCCACCGGCACATACGATGGCTGGAGTAACCGGGGGGGATGTCGGGCTGGGGTGGTCAGGCATGACGGATGGCAGAGTTCGGGTGCGTAATTCCAGGTTGGGGGAAACCGCAGTACCTCCACCAGAATCTAATATGAATACAGCACAAGAGAGCAGCAGGCAGCGTGTCTCAACCAGAGCAGCTCAGGCAATCTCGAGCTCGCGTCTCCCGGGCGACTGGCGATGTGGCTGCGGCGCCGGGCATTCCTCTTCACTACACTATATTGAAATACACATGAAGCTACGAACATTACAGTAATTGAATGAGTACGTAACAACAGTGCGCAATCCAACAATGCAACAAAACTAATTTACAAACGGCTAATAATCTATGAACATAAAACGAGAAAAACAATCAAACGTGGCTACACAGTAATGAATGTATACACGCACGCAAACATACATACACATATATTCACATATACATACATATGCATACATATATAAACGTATATGCACTTGTCTAATAATCAGGTAAGGTACGTTGTTGGTAAGAACTGTTTTAGAAGCAGCCGGAAACAATGTAGTGAAAAGCGTGACTTAATATTTGATGGCAGTCAATTCCAAAACGAGACTGCAGAACAGAATACTGTCATTTTACCGTAGTTAGTGTTTACTTTAGGAAGCAAGAGGTTATCATTTTCAGAAAACCGCCTGTTAATTGTATTGAAATGTTGCGTTGGGGGAAGTAACTCAGTTGGAATGTCGCTGTTTCTGCTTCTATACAATATAAGATCTAGTTTGTGTTGAAATGTGCTGCTTAAGGGTAGAATTTCAAGAATGCAAAAAATGGGCGCTGCTGATGCGTTGTATGAACTGTGGGTAATTATTCGGAACGCCCGGTTCTGAAGGTGAATGAGGGATTTCAAGTGTGCGAGATATGTGTTGCCCCATGATGAAATGCGGTAAGTAAGGTGACTGTTAATGAAAGCCTAGTAAAGTGATTTTAGAATATGTTGCCAAAACAGTGTCTTGTTCGAATGAGCACGCGGATGCCAAAAGCAGCCTTCTTAGTGACAGAGTTTACGAGAATGTTATACTTAACATAGGGGTCGAATGTAACACCAAGGAAAGTAATAAAATTAGATGGGGTAATGACGTAGTTATCCATGTATATATAGTACAGGGGTTCTCGTAGGCGTATTGGGACGAGTGAAATAACATAAACTTTGTTTTAACACGGTTTACGTTTGGCAAGTTATTTTTACACCAAGAAACAAGATTCGTGACATCGGCGTTTAAGTTTCTTAGTAGACTGTTAATGTGTTTATCATTATTGAATATCGTTGTATCAGCAGCATAGATGATGCACGCAGAACAGTTAAGTGATGATGCTAACTCATTAACGTAAATGAGGAATAACAAAGTACCCAAAATTGGTCCATGTGCAACGCCTTGGTTGGTTGTTATTGAAGAGGATAAAAGGCTTCCAAATCTAACAACCTGGGTTCTGTTAGTAAGGTAGCTTTGCAAAAGAGCTAAAGCAGGTGCACAAATTCCACATGATTCAAGTTTAGCATACGAAACGGAGTGGTTAATAGTGTCAAAAGCTTTAGTGAAATCAACAAATACCGCCACCACCCATAGCAAACTGCCGATAAACTGCTTTATGCTGTCAGTTAATTTTATCAGTGCTAATTCGGTTGATAAGTTAGCACGGAAACTAAACTGCTTAGGTGACTAAACCTAAGCAGTTTAAGTGCATTTATTTATTTATTTATTTATTTATTTATTTATTTATTTATTTACTTATTTATTTGGGCTTGAGTAATATCTATGGCATCTATGTAGTGTCTTAAGCAGGTATTCAACGGCAACCGACGCAAAAACCCAGAAGGGTGGAGAAGAGCCAAAGAAAGCTACGTGTACGTCACGTGTACGTCGCGTGTACGTCAACTTGATGACTGTTAAACCAAAGGCAACGGAGCTGCATTAGCCTCGAGCGGGACCGATGGCGGCGCTGTGAATGCTACTCCGGTGACGTCAGCCGGGGGACTCGCCTTTGTCTTCTGCTACATTCAGCCTAGAATAGGTTTATTTTCATGCGTCGACTCCCGCTTTGACTGCGTTCTCTCGTAGCACGACACTATCCAATTTCTTTCTGCATTTTTTCTATAGTGTTCGTATTATAAATGCGAGCATTAGAGGACAACAAAGATTACCCATTTATTGCATCTTTCACATAAACACGCATTGACCTAACCCCGTGGCTATGGCATTATGATGCTAAGCTTTCGGTCGCTAATCCGACGACCCCTTCCGCAGCGGCGGCATTTTGATGGGGGCGAAAAAGCTCGAGTAGATCTACAATTAGGTGTACGCTAATGAACCTCACGCGGACAAATTTAGTCCGGAGTCCTCCACTACGGCGCACCTATTAATATATGGTGGCTCTGGGACGTAAAATGCAAGAATATATTTATTTTACTCTGAAAAAATTTCCTTTGTTTTCATGTACACACAGCCGTTGCGGCCAGAATTTTCAGGACTCAGTCATAAAACATTGTGCTCAGGGAGTAAAAGAGCGTCCACTCAGCTATGGAAATGAAGCGTGATCGCAGGGCTCATTCGCAAAATTTGACGCCGAGTAAGTGGCAGTTTAAATGCATACAAACTGTACATTTCGCTCACAGTTCTGGTAACTTGCGTTGCATGTATAAAACATTTTCTGAGATAAAAGATACCAATACTTCAGTGACAAGTGCTCGATCTCGAACACCGTTTTCGTAATCGTCAAACGTTCTTTAAGCTAATTTCTTGCAAATAAATGTAGTGACCACTTTTTATAATGCAAAAATGTTGGTTGTTTATGTTACCGTAAGGTTATTTTCAGACTGTCACAATCTGCATGGAAAAATTACGTTATCCGCGTAAGAACAGATATATTATGGTATGAAAAGAAAAGAATGCGCAGGAAAGCCTGCGAACATCTTCATGCGCCTTTGCACGTCTGCCCTGTTTTTTTTTTCTTTTCTTGTGCGTTTAGCGCTCTAGCTGCTGATTCAGTCATGTGCCAGCAAATCTAAACTCCTGAGGTTTCTTCTTTTGCGTTTAGGTACGTATGATACGCTTACAGAATACAACGAATCGAAACGGTAGTCTAAGCGAAGCTCGTCGCCTGTGTTTGTTACGAAATAGTATTAATTCTTATCGGTGGTCCAATGCAGCCCGCGTAATGAGCTCACTGCACATGGGAGCAGTGAAGACTAAAAGGTGTGCTAAGCCGACAAACATGCGGGGCGAACTGCGTCATGGTGGGAGTAATACCGTTTAACTAAAATTATCTTGGCAAAGTCAGCTCTGCAGCACAAGACCATACCTAACATTGTTTTGCCTACTAATTTTGTCCGTCCTTGTATCAGACGTTGCAGACTGCATTTCGTTGCGATACCGCCAAAGCAATGCACGCATTAACGCACCGCAGTGAAAACCTAGTTTCCTGAGAATGGCATCCAATGACCTTTGTGACGTGCTGAACGTGCGGGGAAGCAACACACTTGGAATGTCTGTAACCGACGGAGAGGACTAGAGAACACGCTGCACGCGCTAGGATGCCTTACACAGTACCAAGGCGCGGACGCAGTACCTGGAGGGCAAATGTTGCAGTTAATCGTGAAAGAAAGTGCCAAGCAAATCGTTATGAATGCACTGCGACACCGGAAAGCAGTGACGAGAAACCAATGCCACTGATGCACGTGTACACACTGATGACTGGCAGATGGCGCCAGGAGCAATGCGCACTAAGCATGGTGACGATGGCGACTCCACTCTATTTGTCAGGAAATAGTGTTCCAGAACATTCCATATACTGTTGTACAAACCTGCAGACTCACACTTAAAATAACACTCGTGCACAGCAAGTCGGCCGACAGCTTCAAGTTGCCTTCACTTATCGAGCGAGTGCGCGGCGTGGCCGACTCCACCCGCTGACGTCACACGTGAGGGGGCGCAACCTACTGATGTTGGGGCCTCAGTACGATAATAAATAATAATACATAAATAATAATAGTAAGTCTGTACGATAACACAAAGGCCGTGCCTTGGTATTTTAGGCTCGATCTCGTTGCTTAAGGACAAAGACATGCCGGAAGAAATACTCGCAACAAGATAACGCATGCGCATGTTGCTGCAAAAAAACCGGAGATCACTCAGCACATCCCAATGGAATGCGATAGGATTCAACTAATGGGACCTGTAGGTAACGTAGGCTAGCCGTGAGCGCTTGGATTTAAAGTGCTTGGAAGCATCAACCGGTCAGAGTCGAGAGAAGTTTAGAGTATTGGCACAAAAAAAAAGAAAACAAAAAGAAACGGGGAAGAGATTGATACGACCGGATCCGTTACAGACACAGTCACAAGGTAGGTAGAGAACATTTGAGAAAGAGAAAGATTAAGCAAATGTATAGAAATAGGCTAGAATAAAAAGGATATATATTATGCCTGATTAAGTCAGGCAAGCTTGGTGATTATTTCTCACCGTCCCGTTTCAAAGGAGATGCCAATAAACAATCATCTCCCTCACCATTATTCATGACTAATAAGCGACCTGTGACACCCTTAGCATGCACAAAAAGTTTGTTTCGGGGCTCAGAGCCTCACTCCAACGCACCACCTGTTGATGCTGCGTTCCAACGCAGTCGTGGCTGGCTATTCCTAGAGGGTCTCTTCAATTATCCGTCCTTGACACTCTGCCCGAGGCAGTGCTTTCAGTCAATGAGCGTCTAGTACGCAGCATCTCGGGTGAGTCCGAGACGACAAATGGAAGAGGACCACTGATGGCTGCTTTACAGCTGCATAGTTAAGCAACTCTAGAGGACAAGCTCCCCATAGCTACCAAGCATTCAAACTGGTAAGCGCAAGAGCGCCGCCATGTTGCTACTCTGTGCAGTCGCCCAGATGCAGACGACGAAATGTTATTTAAAATAGACGCGTAGTAAACGCTGCCGAGCCTCCCTCAGTGTCGTGGCGCCATCTAGTACCGGCTGCTACAAACTTATGCTTTCACACGCCGTAGAGTTTGCATCACACCTTTATTTATAAATATCCATCGTGGGCTTCTGAAAAATATACGGAATTAACTTCACGCACTGGCTATATGTACGCTTGCTTTTTCAGCACATTTCGAATATCTTTACAGTAACAAAAGTTAGGGGTAGTAACATGGCAGTATCTTTGCGGTTGCCTGATTTTCGCCGAGCATTTCTTCTAGAAGAAGTAGCGTACCCCCTAGCGTACACCGATGCCGCAACGCGGGGACCGTGAGGTTGGCGCTCTCAGACAATACCACTTCGGTAGCACAAGACTTTTCACTTCGATCCATGACCCCATGTTAGCTGGCCCGACTGCCATAAAATCTAATGGGGATGCTCCCGAGTAGGCAACAGTGATTTTGACGTCACGCTTTGATCACGCCAGTCCTGCCAATGGAAATTTCGGGCCAGGTAGCGGGACGCCATGGATCGGAGTAAAAGAATCCTTGTGCTATCTAGGTTTTCTTGTCTCAGCCGGCGCGTTGTTAGCGGCTGGGAAAGACGACGAGAACAAAGATGTGCGACGCGTGCTCGATGTGCAAACACGGCACGAGCAGTGTTGTTCTAGAATGAATGAATGAATGAATGAATGAATTAATTAATGAAACCTTTATTTGAAGCAGTGACTGGTCAGTCGAGGGGGAGGGTCCCTTATTACAGGAACCCTCATGCTCGGATCGCCTTCCGGGCCCGGGCGACGAGTTCGCGCTGATCGTCCAGGTCCGCCTTGGAGATCGCAGCCTCACACGTTTCAGCGAGGATGTTTGGGTCTACGTCTGCTGCTACTAGTTGTGTCGCTGTCATGCTTGCTCGGGTGTTCTTGCATTGCAGTAGGAGGTGCGCCAGGGTGTCTGGCACGTTGCAGTTTGCTAGAAATCTGCTTAACTGGTCCTCTTGTTCTTGCACTCCCCTGCGACCCCTTGGTGCCCGAGAGACTCTGGTCAACACGTACCCGAGCCTGGATGGATGAATGGAGGGATGCTATGAGCTCTCCCCCTTTGAGACGGGGATGGGCTTGTCCCACCAAGCTCCTTTTTCTATTTTGCCTAGTATCTTACTCCTTATTTAAGCAAACGAAAAATTCCCAGCATTAAACTTTCTGAACCATTATCGGGAACTTCGCACTGCGTTATTTGCGATCTCTCTACTTTTGTGCCACAAAACTTGCAATCGCCTTTTACTAATCTCTTAGCAGACATGCTTACCTTGCCCCGTCAATCCCTGAACCCTGGGGCTTCGAGGAGTCCAGCAGAGCCTAAACCTACAGATGGGTAGATATGTTTACAGTGTAATAAATTCAACCTCCCTCAGTGTGGTGGCGCCATCAAGTTGAGACTACTGCAAACGTATCCTTTCACACTCAATAAATCTTACATCAAAATGTCATAAATAGCCATGGGATCATATTGAGATATATATGGAATGAACTTTACACACTGTCACTACATATGTGCTACCTGTAAATTCTGAATTATGGGGTTTACGTTTACCGCGTAAACTTGAACGCTTACATCGGAACAGCGGACACGCTAAAACTATCAAATTTGAACACAGCCGCTGAGTGGAAGACTGGCGGGAACGTAACTGCGCGATCGCACAGTGGTCATACCGGAAGCGGGACGTTGAACGCTGCCTACGTCCCAGTGCGCAGCCGGCTGAACGGAGCTTAAGGTTGCGGCTACGTCGTTCCTTTCTCATTTTCGAGCCAAGCTTAGGGCATGTCGCTGACTTCTGTGGGAAGCACGCTCCTTAATTAGCCGAAATGAACGCATTTCATGCCATCCGCCCTCGATAACCATCGGCCCTCGTGAAATGTAAGCCGAGCGGAGCATAAGCGACTCTCTCTTGAAAGTGCGCCGTTCCTTTTTACAAGGCTAGTCGTTTGCCCTCCCCATGTATGAGCTATATAGGACGTACAACTGAGTTATTTCTGTCTTGTATTTTTTCTTTTTTGTGTGTATTCACTACAATGACCTTTTTCTTAATGTGTGCAGTTGATATACCGCCATGTTGAATGTGCCACTTACGAAGGAAACAAACATCACAATTTGTTTGTGACAATGAGATCTTTCTTCTTGAAATAATGATGTTAACGCGCTTATGCGTCTGAAGAAGAGCATTTGCTAGGGTTTTGCACGTACTCAGCATAGATGACGATAAATGAAAACGTGGGAACGAGTGGGAACAAGGAAAGGAGAGGCTCCGAATCGCGTGCCGTACACTCTAGCGACGGCACTGGCTGAGATGGCTGTCTTTATGGATAATACGGGCTGTGTCCCAACAAAAGTTCAATAGTTGATATGCGCGTAAAAACACGTATTTATCGCGGTGTTCCTCGTGGCGAGAGCCTATTTCTGCCTGCTGCTCAGAAGACTTGCGCATAGTCCGTGTGGACAAGTTGATAGGGCAATGTCTCGATGTCTCGCCATGTCTCGATGAGGCAGAATGAAGTGCAGTGCATCGGGCGTTTTCGAGAATTAGTTCCGTTATGCGAACCGTTTAAGTTTCATGTCTATCCGGCATGAAGCCGGAGCGGTTTTCAAGATAAACCGGTACTGAAGCGAAATTCCTTCCGGTTCGCCACTGTTCAACTTCCGCTCGCTTTTTAACAAGATGCCTTACTATGCAGTGAAGCACAAAACTTAGTAGAACGCGAAAGCATTAAAAAAAAAAAAAATTATGGGGTTTTACGTGCCAAAACCACTTTCTGATTATGAGGCACGCCGTAGTGGAGGACTCCGGAAATTTCGACCACCTGGGGTTCTTTAACGTGCACCTAAATCTAAGTACACGGGTGTTTTCGCATTTCGCCCCCATCGAAATGCGGCCGCCGTGGCCGGGATTCGATCCCGCGACCTCGTGCTCAGCAGCCTAACACCATAGCCACTGAGCAACCACGGCGGGTGCGAAAGCATTTTGTCGCTCGTTCTTGAAATGCGCGTTTGCAATCGTGTTACATCTTCAAAGCTTGTTCCAAATGGAAATTATTGGGGAACGGGTCGGCCATAAATTCATAATCCGAAACATAAGCTGTGAGGGAAGTAGTGAAGAAATATTGGTGAGAATTTGTTTAGTCTACTATGTATTTCAAGTTAATATGCAAATAATTTCCGAATACTGGAGCAATGCAGCTCAAGCAGTAGTATTATCTAGATGCCAGATATATTTTAGAAGAATAAAACTGGTAAATCTCTTAAAAGAGGCACGACACGATACTACATCATTGGCAGTACGCTTTATAAGGCTGCCTCTATAATGAGAAGAGTCCTAATATTATTCACGACAATACTGCTACAGCTCTAATGACAACACCATGGCCGCTCTCATTGAACAGTTACCTTGAGCGGTACATGGCTACACCCTCAGTCTGGCAGCTCTGATTGAAGATGCATACTTTTGAGATTTTGTGCATCAAAAGAGGCGACATTGTCACCTTTACACATTGAAACTTCTAGTAAAGGTGCAACGTGATTTGTCAAGGCTACGACATAGATCTTGTATCAGGGTTTACTCAAAAAGTTGCGTTAGTGCACCGTTGAGTAAAAGCGCACAATATTTTGGCTTTGCATGAGTATAAACTGGCGCCTCATTATACCATCACGCACACTCTACTACTCTTGTCCCTGACGTGATTATTGTGACATGATAGGCGCATGACAATTCTCGGCTACGGACCTTGCCGCAAAAGCACGAGGAAGTCGGCCCAGTGGCTATTGCTATGGAAAACATTCGCAGAGAGAGGGGTTGAGCCTCAACCATAAGCCAAATGAAGACGAATGAGAAGTCAAGCTCGAGTTTCTGACAGACCCCAACGCCGGGCTAGGGAAGCCTTGATTCTCAGGCAGCGCCGTGAGATCGTGCATACAAATTGCCCTGTTCGTCCCCACCGGAAACAAAGCCCCGCGGATCAACGAGCAAGGCGGTAGCGACCGTGCCGGACAGTCGCGTCCCATTCGTTCAACAACGCAACCGAGTACCACCTTCCCCCCTCGCACACGTGCAGTAACTTGTTTCATTTGATGTCATCGAATTGCTTCCATTGTTATCTAGTGCTTTCTGCGCATTCCCGTGGGTGCTTCCAACTCTGCAAGTAAGCGTTGCTGCGGTTCTTCGTTCCCGTTTCTCTAGGCAGACGCGGCTGCAGTGTTTCGTTTCTGCCCTATTGTATACTTTGTGGGAGGGGTTTTAGCGTCGTCTGCTCACTAAGCCGCAGAGAGTGACCAGCATTACACGAACAGCTTAGGGCAGTGAGCCCGGAAGCGCCGTTTCTGTATTCGGCGAGCGGAAAAAAAAAAGGACAGAATGGCAAAAAAAGAAAAACGAAGCGTTGCTCTTGTAGCATCATGAACCTTGCACTATGACGTTTGTTTTCCCAATTGAAACTTGTTTTTCGCTTCCGCGATGCCGTTATTTCTGTATTTGTTTCGTTTCCTCCAAAACACTCGCAAGGGAGTGCAGGTCTGGTCATGTAGGCTTTAGGTTGGTCTTAACTTCGGTGCTGTGGACAGCTAGAGTACACCGTATTCATTTGCAGCGACGTTGTTTGCATGTTTCCTTGCGCATTCATCTTGGTAAGTGCCATTTAATTCTGTTCGCAACGCCAAGAAAGACCTAAAGATAGCTAAAACGTTGAAATTATTACTGTGGACTGCATACGGTCCGTTTATTATTGCGACATAGTAAGGCAAACGTTCACGCCCGTACGTGCGCATGCATCTACTCAGCCAGCCCACCCACGCACACATGTCCACAGACACGCCTACACGTACACACACTCGCAATTTCATCACCCTAAACAGCGCATCTCTCTGCTATCTTGCTTTGTATATACACATAAACGCGTACACACAAACACATTCACACGCATCCACTCACATACAGCTTTGGTCAAAAGTTATGGCGAACATCGTTCCTAGATACTCAATAGTTTCCTGGATAGCACGTCGCCTGACGATGAATATCACAGTTTGGTTTACGGTTTAGATACCCCGCAGTGCATTTTTCATTTGCAGATTCGCCCTATGATTTGCCGAGAAAATCTTCTTTTCTTTTTGCCTGGTCCGCACACTCAGGATCCCAGGAGTAAATACGTGCTCACACCCCCCAGCTAAATTTATATCACTCAAACACCCTAATCTCGATCTTTCCTTCAGCAGCTTTTCCTATACTGAATCTGGCCCCTCGGCGCGGCCTGATATTACGCCATGTTCGACACACTTTTCGGACAAGCCCGACGAATGGTGCAGAAGTGATGTGACTCTTTCACGCATTTATGTGTGCAGAGTACTCAATGACGTTTTTGGAGTACCGAGTGACGCAAAGCACCCCTCCAACCATATTCCTCGTAAGAGTGTATCGCACCCCGACGGGGTTCAAAACCACATATGTTAAAGCCCTTGGTGGAATGCATCCACAAAATTCTTCAAAAAGGGAGGAAGGCTAACAAGTCAAGGGCCGGCCATTTGGAACCAACATTAAGCGTTATTCTCTATCTCTTAGTGACCCGCGCAAGTTTGTCTGCTATTCACAGGTGACAGAATGACAGGCGACGCCTTCCCAGACATGCCCCTGCTAATCTACGTAAACTCTCATTTTTACACTAAGTTAACCCTATACAAACCTGAGGGGTATTTTCGTTGGCACTTCCATAGAGTAACAAAAAACACCGGCGACGCCTCGATTGGAAGTAGATTTCGGAAAAGGGGGATGTGCATTAACTGGGCGGGTGTCATTGACTTGGCCCTGATTAAATAGAAATCACAACGAAATCAACGCTATGTCAAAGCAGGCGAGGACACTAGACGCGTGAAAAACAGGCGCCACGGGCACGAGCATTGTGCCGCCTGTTGTACCTTTCTAGTGTACTCGCCTTCACTGCGTTGCGACCTTACTTTGGCGAACCGACGAGTCCATTAAATCTTATATATTGAGATCATACAAACAGAGGTCGGTTGGAAATAGTAGGCTTAGAAAGCCATCGTGCGACTCTCGTGAATCGTGAATTCATCGTGAATTTTGCAGCAAGCGAGGAGGAGGGAAAACCCAGGAATAATTGACAGACGTGAAGAAAAAAAAAGAAACAGTAAAGATGTAGTGGCTGCATTGTAACAAGGCCCCGCCCGAACGAGGATGATTTCATGTATTTCGTGGTCTATTATTGTACTATTAGCTTAGATATCAGAGAGCGCTACCCACGTTCGCACGTGCTGTATTTCCGAGAGACAACAACTTTACGCGAGGTAGGAGGTAGCGTAACTTCTTGTTGGGCGAGAAGCATTTTAAAGAAACACTTTATGCGTCGGACTTAGTCTTCTAGGAGAGTAAAGACAAGGGTGTGAGAGAGATGGGGGGGGGGGGGGGGGGGCTGGCGCTTTTCTCTTTTTTTTTTAGTTGAAGCACCGCCCATTTAGCAGCTGGTAGTCTAAATATGAAATTTGAGCTAGTTGATGGCGTTGCTTTAGTTGCGACATAGCTTATAGCGTGAAAAAAAATTTAGCGGTGAAAACAGCCGTGCGAGGACCAAGCGCTAGTGCTTTCTCTCTTAGGCATTTTTTTTTTTGCTGCGCTAGAAATTACTTTGCAAAAAAAGCAACTTGACCAATGCGTCGATCTAGTGCTCTGTCCCCCTCCACCTATGCCTTCAATAATATATATATATATATATATATTCTTGCTAGAATCCGTGTAGCATAAAAACAATATTATACACGGGGTGTTCTTTATTTTATCTGCCGAAGAAATTATAGCAGTGTAAATAACGGTAATGACAATCTCACTAATCGATAGTCCAGATTGGCAGCATCTGAATAAGGAGAAATCTGCGCAGTTACGTGCATCATTAATAAAATTTCACGAAAGAACTGTCTATACTTATTGAATCTAGGGCGTTTAAAGACCTATAAGAAGTACTTCCTCGAAATTATCAAGCTCCGCGTATGAAATTGTATTAAAAAGCAGCTGCAAGTGCTATACGATGATCCGAAGATGCTCTAAAAGCAAAAGCGGTGTCACGCGTGAATTTCAAAAGCCTTCAAACTGATTTTTAATCAGCTGGATGACAATATGGAGGCTGGTACACGACAGTTTAAAGGCTGTCGGCTTACCAGTTTCTCCAGCTGACGGCGTTGAACGGAACCGTATCGAATTCACGAAGGCCTTCGAATGGCCAACACAGACATCTTCGTGAACTCGGTGTATATATTACATACCGTAACGAGCAACACAGAGCCCGTGGGAAGAAAAACAGGGAGAAACTATGCATCTTGCGAGAATTGTTAGTTTCCTCGCAGAAACATGAAGCGCTAGTCTCAGGTCATGACAGAAACACTGCAGCCAACACCGTTATTAATGCCGTAGCGCTCAATAATAATAATAAAAGAAAAACAATGAGGAAAATGGCGAGACATTGTGCGAATAATACTGTGCACGTGCCGATAGCTTAATAAAATATACAACATTGATTCCAAGTGACGCCCAAAAGCAATAAATAAATTAAAAGACGCTTTTTTGAGCATTTAAACTAATCATTATGGCGGCTCACATTAGGCAATGCAGAATCGTCGCTTGTGACGCGACCCGCTCGGTGACGGAATATTGATGCATTGCCGTCTAGATTGCTATGCAGTAGTGACGCAACTTCCCCGAATTAATATACCTAGAGTATTTCAATGACCATCGACTAGATAACGGTTAAACAGTGTTCGTGTGGCGCCGGTGCAGAAGAATCAGCTGCGATGAGAATAACACCAGTAGTACATTTGTGCCACTCGGCAGTCCACACAGTTTGTGAGAACCTTTGCTGAGCAGGTTATCTCAGCTGTCTCGGACATAAAAAAAAAGCGATTAAGGTGGCATTAAGAAATATCTTGAATTGTATGCGATTCACTGATGTCGCAGACTTTTGAACGGTCCACAGTACGAGGCGGCCACTCCTGGCTGTGCCAAAGAAGTACCCCAGAATGAATGAATGAATGAATGATTGAATGAATGAATGAATGAATGAATGAATGAATGAATGAATGAATGAATGAATGAATGAATGAATGAATCAATCATTCAATCAATCAATCAACCAATAAGAAATTAGCTTTATTGACCCCATCCCAGATATGCGCACGAAATATTTGGGCTAGCAGTATGTGCGGGCATGACTTCGTGCTATAGAGAAAATACATGTAGCTCATCGACGCACATGTTGGCTCAACAAGTAAGAACATTATTTAAATGAGCAAGCATTTTTGACTGGGGAAGGTTACTGACATTTCATTACTCAAGTAGACGCGCTTAATTAGAAAGTTTTATTTCCACATTTTGGCCTCAACGTGGGTTAATCGAAGACAAGGCACGGCAGCTTCCGGTCCCAACAGGTGTCGTCTGCCAACTGCGCGTGTGCTAGGCTGCATTGTGCCTGCATAGAGGAAGAGTTGGCATTTGGGGAACTCTCCAATCCAAGCATAGCACGGATCCGCACGAAAGGGACCGGTCCAGAAAAGCACTGTATTCGTCTTAATCGAAGCTGCCGCCGAGCCGCGGACCCTCCGTACCGGCCTTTTGGGAATCACACGCGTATTCGTCTTCCCAGAACCTCCCATAGGCAGCAAGTGTTGCGAACGAAGAGAACAGGTACCCAGTATCAGTAACTAAAAATTGGTAAGGCTAGACTGGCAGTATGCCCAGCAAGCTACTCCATGTAAGTGTAATAATATTGAGAACGACGTCATTTTTTAGAATAATATTGAGAATATGAATGTATTGTTTCTTTGTGAAACAGATCATAAACACAGAAGCGAGAAAACTACTTCAGGCTTCATGGAGAACAGCTGGCTGGCAACACTAAAACATGCGTTTTCGAAAGGGCGTCTCTAAGAGCGCACTCGGGAGTGATATCACTCCCGAAATACCAACTTAAGCGTAAAATTATTCTGCGCTACAGCACACGTCGTGCCGGTATGAGCAACATTGTCATATCTAAACTAACGACCTTTGACATCTGAATCATCTGCTATAGCTATGAGTATTCCATCAGCAAATGTCACCATTTCCTTGAAGCTTATACACAGGCACGTACCACTGCCACGGAGCTAGCTGCACTGTTAGAAGCTTTCATCTAATCTTACATTAGTCATTGTGCTACAGGGTGATTTTTTACAAACCCACGTGCTGCTAAATTCGTCACAAGCGACTGACCAGCTTATCAAACACATCAATGCTTTGGAATCTGAAGTCTTCAGTATGCAGAATAGCGTCACTCTGTAGTGGCTGTTGTAACACTGAGGAGTAGCCTGGCACTATGAAACATGCACCGAGTGGTTCTGGTGGAGAACACAACCTGTACAGTGCAACTACAAATAACTTTCTCTACGACGGCGATCATCTTTTGTGTCTTGCTTTGCTGACAGGACCGACACAGACCAACAGCATGAAGCTAATACCAATTATACGATCCCATGTGCAAAGTTAAGATGCCACATGAACCTAAGGGACGCGATAAGGCATATTCCCGCCGCATTCGGTCACATATCTAAAATACTAAATGGTTTCCATTCAAAATTAAACGAACAAAATCATCGCTGCTTCATGCGTACAACGAAAGAGAGGACATTGTCTCTTCAATTTGCGTTTTAAGAATATTTGCATTACAAAGAACAACGCGACTGTCGGCATGGAATATCCCTTCAAATAAAATAGCCCGGTCTACTATTGCACGTACTTGGATCTTGGATGAACTTTGCGAGAGCATTTCGCCCAAGAGAGGCACTTTTATACTTCTGCAGCGAGTCTTCCTTGGATATACTTGAGTTTCTTGAGTCTTGTGATGTGTTGGGTATATGTTATGTATATGTGTCCTACAGTCGCTATATCATTCAATTTATCATCATAGCCATGTGGAGATGCATGCTGGGCATGTCGCTTGGAAAAGCCTATCTATATTTGATTTCTCTCTCTCCCTCAAGGATACTTCTCAACACAGTATTTCACTCAGACTGCTGCCTTGGCAAGAAGAGAATATATATTCCCATAATAATATTGGTATTGTAAAGTAATTTTGCGGTATATGAAACCTCTCTGCCACTGATTTATGAAAGGAACGGTTTACCTCTTAATAAACAAGCTGCGGAACTCCTTGACCAGGCTTACTTTGCAATGTACGTCCCTTCTGATTATACAATAAGACATCCACACCAGACAGTACAACCGCACGGTGCCTGCAGTTGAGGTAACGTTTTAAAATACTGGGATCATACTCATTCGTTCTTCCATTTTTCGATATGATATGTTCAAAAGGGCTTCTGAAGTGAACACTGCCACAAAGACCATGCGGATTCTATAAGGCCCTATCAATCCCGATATTGCCTCGATTGAGGATGGAAATGCAATTCTAAATATCGACAATTGGGCGCGATGCACAATATGTTTAAGAACTTAGGGTGCAATGAAACTTGACTGACTCCAAGTTTTGCAGTTAAACAATTGCTTGCAAGACAGTGATAACAATGTTAAATATTGAATGTTTCTTTATTACGCATTTGGAGCTCACATTATTAGTGGCAAAGTATGCAGGGCTTATCTAGGAACTCTTCTACGAAAGCCCCATGCTCGCTGCGCTTGTTGCTTTCTTTAAAAAGAGCTTCATGGTTTAGAAAAACACCCTGATGCCTTCCACTAGACATCCGTCCCTAGGGATTTCCCCACGAATTCTCGTTCTGAATCTTTTCATAAATTACACTATTCTCAAGCACAGCTAGCTAAGTCGAAATATCTAATCTGTGACTACACATTTCTAGACTGTGATTTTAAATATGGTATTGTCTATGCTCAAGGCTATTCCCTATCATGTGTCACAATACTCTTTCTTGCTATTGCTCTCATTGTATTGCTCTTTGGGCAGATCAGTTACATAGTTCCAATCTGGAAGAAGCACTTTAGCGCATATCATCCGAACTCCTGTCTCAAGTTCACGTTACCCCTTCTACGTTTTATAACTTGTTTGCTCATGTCGTTTCATCTACGCTCAAACGCAGTTGCAAAAGGAGAAATAAAGGTCTCGCAATTAGTTTTTGCTTCGTTTCAAAGTCAGCCAGCACCGTAAATCATCAAAATGAACAAAAGTGATGTTAAACTAAAGTACTAGCTTCTTGGGCATTTTTTGACACCTCGCGGAGAACTTTGCAGAGCACCCTTGAAGCATGAGGCATACAAAATAATGACAAAACAACGCTTTTCAACCAATCTAAGTCCTTTGCCTTAAAACATATCTTTTCTTCTAGTCACCTTATGGGTTCTAGTTCCTGAGACAATTGAAAGTGAAAAAGCTTGTTACGTCCAATTCTTCCCTCATGAGCATGTATGCTTTAGTCGCCTCGCCTACGCATCCCACACATGCTTATCAACATAACCCATCCTCTGAATATATGTAACTACCATGATGGCTAGTGGAATCTGGTGAATACATTTCTGAGAAATACAGTGTTTTCTCATGTAATTAAAGATTAGAAGTGCGCATTTCCACATTGATTATTAATATGTGGCACCAACTACATTACACCCTAATCTGGCTAAGAAGACCTTTTTTATTTTCGTCGCGTCACTTGTTATATCACAACGCGCAGCGAAACATTTACATTGAATGTTACGTTATTTTCAAAGGCGAATCATCTTTCTCATTGTGCCTTTCGACTGGATAATTCCGGTATGTTTCTTTCACGTGACGAAATATATCTAACAAATGCGTGCAACGCTCACTCAGCGAAGATACTACAGCATGCGGGGTTCCCGAAAACTACGCAGTTAGCCCTTCTGAGCAGTCGAAATCCAAATCCTACCGTTTTTCTGTCTTCTTGGTCCAACACTTACATATTGATCTTTTTAGATGGTTCTCACACAATATGGGACCCTTGTAAGCACGCTGCGAAAAGGTGATCAATGAGGCCTCTCCCAAATTGGAGGTTTGCGGTCGTCGTATTATATGACAAAACCTCATGTTTTCTCATTTCCGCGAGGCCGGTGCGAGACGGGGCTTTCCGAATCACCGTATACGTGAACAGTTTTATAAATGGAACATTGAGCTCTGCGAGACACTTTGGCATCATTTCCTAGCACTTTACAGGATATTCCTTCAGCGCCTTCATGCTTTGTAAGCAATACGACGTCGTGGGGGGATGACAGAATGTCGAACAACAACAACAACAACAAAAAAAAACAAGAGCAATTCATTGTCAACGCATAACGGGATGCAATACTTAACACCATAAACGAGCGCTTTCCGTTGCTTGTTTGTTTATTGCTCTCTGACAGCCAGATACCCAGAAGACAAATTTAGTCAACGGCTTACATCTTCCTCAACGTCATCCCCGTTGGGCCCTCACACGCCTGGAATACCAATTATAAGGCCGCCTCATCGTACAACTTCATAATATCATACGTTGTTGCGTACGCCACAAGGACCAGGAATGTGTGCTAGAAGAGAGCACTTCTAATAAGCTTTATTTTAAATTTTTTTCCTAAATCCGCAATAGGGAAATGGTGTTGGAAGCCGTGGCTGTGTCAACAACACACCAGGGCACGCTGCCCGTTATTGTACACAATGATTTACACTTCTTCACTTTAGTCAGGACGTGACCAGAATCGGGCGGAACCCGTCCATATATAGTTACAGGCAGGTCTGAAGAGGCTTCAACAATATGAAGTCAATATGAAGTCATACCATTGCAAAAACACAGCACCCGGAATAACTGGAGT
This sequence comes from Dermacentor andersoni, assembly GCF_023375885.2. Lineage (NCBI taxonomy): Eukaryota > Metazoa > Arthropoda > Arachnida > Ixodida > Ixodidae > Dermacentor > Dermacentor andersoni. The sequence continues at coordinate 78,134,461 of NC_092821.1, read as the reverse complement.
AGAAACGAGCAATACAAATAACGGCGCGGCGATTGGCCGCAATGAGATTTTTCCCTGTTACGCTGCTTTTTATGTTCCTGAGGCTTGAGTCCGCTTACTATTGGCATGAACGTTGCTACCCGACTTTTAGCCGCATGCTGCTGTTCAAGTCGCGGATAATTTCCGCCCACATCGTGAGCAGACACCGCGATTGCCAACATACGGGTAAGCGATGCGTTGCATCTTCATAGGAACAACGAGAATAGGCAAAACGGAAAATTCGTAGACGGTAAGACAAAGCATGTGCTGAAACAGACAGCCACACTGTGAGCTATACAACGAACAAGTGAAAAAGAAAAGCTTTCGTGATTGCATTCGAGAGCAGAAAAAAAATCAGGAGTTCGGCCGTCATTGGCGAAGTGAAGGGCGCCAGCGCCTGTCATTTTATCCGCGCGGCTTTGTCAGCAAGAGATGGGCAGCAAAATTTGTATGCGCAGCGTGACCCCCTCCGCAAATCCGATGCCCGCGTAAACTGTAAGGAGCGCAAGTGAGGAACGAGCAGTTGCTTTCTTTATTTGGCCGCGTAACTTGATCCTTTCGCTTTTTGCTGTATATTTTCATCTTTTTTTTTTTTTCGAGCTGTAGAGACTTAATCGGCAATGATGTCTCGCGGGACCGGGCTGGCTCCAGTATATATATCATAAGCGTTTATCCGCTCATAGTAAAGGAAATATATAACCAGTGCTAGCGCCAGCATACTTTCAACATATATTTTGCAGTAATATGTTCCAGCGTAAGTGTTCCATGGACTTCGAATAACTAAAGAAATGAATATTCAGATCCAATGCACATGTTGAGATCTATGTGAAGTGGTAAATAAATGCTTTACAGCTCACGGCGATGCGTACAATTTCATTTACTTTCTTTCTATTCGTTGTGTAATTTCATGAAATGTTTATCCTTATTCACTGAGAAGGCCAAAACGTTATTGTACTGCATATGTTGTAATTCCCAAATACAGACGCGGTCATCGGCATTTCAGACTCTCAAAAGGCATGCCGCAGTTACCTCCAAAGCCAGCCCTCCCCTCCGTCTATCACATGCTCCCCACCACACCTTTCCTCCCACAGTAAAGGCATATAGTATGGAAACCTGGCCACGATTCCGTAGCGGCAACCAACGGGTTCACGCCACTGCCCGATCTTATGCGATCCAGGCCGCGCACAACAGAGTATATTGGAATCCAGGTGTAACCCATACCCCCCACGTATTTCAATTTGCTTCAAGACTACCTCCGTAACCAGGATCATATCAGGATCAGGGTAATATTAAAACTATTTAGTATATCCTGTACAAGAGCTTGTTCTGTACCAGAACTTGTTATGATAGCTAACATCTCAAATCAACAGTAGCACATAGTAAGGTAGTACTCAAGCAATAAGGAAATAACGGTTACAGAACAAAATAAACAATAGATTACAATTAATACCAAGGTTTATCATATCCCATGGTAGCAGGAAAAATTGTGTGGGAGGAAAATATCAACAGTTTATTTACAACAACAAAAGAGAAAAAAAGAGCAAAGGAAGAAAAGAAAAGAAAGCCAACAAGAACCGAATACAGTAAACCTCATTAATGTGTCAATAATAATATGGGCATTTGCATTTTTAGTTCTTTTAACTTGTGATAAACATCTCGCGTTTTTCATTATGAAAGGAAGAGTTTTTCATATTGATGTGCAAGTGAATTCTACGGTCTGTTTACCATAGTTAGGGCTGATTCTTGGTAAAAGAATATTGTTAGTCAACACAAATCTGGTGGTACTATGCATTATCAGTTTAGATGGGGAAAATCTGATCGATGGTAGCTCATTATTATTATATCTGTAGAAAAAGCACCAAGGTTGTATTTAGCGAGTCCAGAAATGGTAAGGATTTTATTCTCGTGTAATAGCGAATTGGCATTAGAAAAGTGTGGACTGCAAGTAATTATCCTTATGGCTCGGTTCGGAACTGTCTGCAGAGACGCAATATCAGTATTATAGGTGTTTCGCCCATATGTTATGCCATATGTAATGTGAGAGTGGACAAAAGAGTGGTAAAATGCGAGTGATGTGGTACGTGTGAAATAAGGTCGCGTTTTAATTAGGATGCGTATACCGCAAGCTATTTTCTTTTTTATGTGAGCAATATGATTGTGATATTTCAAATTACAATCAAGTAGAATACCAAAGAAAGATGAACATGAACTTAGAGGAAGGCAGCGAGGTCGAAAAGTTACGGCTGGGATGAATGGCATGTTTCACTGATGGGAAGAAAATACAACAAATTTACTCTTAGTTGCATTAATACATAACAATAGATAACATTTTAACATTACACCTGTTACTAAAAAGCTCCCAGCACTTCAGTTCTTACCTGCCGCGGTCGCTTAGAGGCTATCGAGCTTGGCTGCTAAGCACGAGGTCGTCGGTTCGAATCCCGGCGACGGCGGCCGGCTTTGGATGGGAGCGAAATGCGAATACACTTGTGTACTTAGATTTAGGTGCACGTTAAAGAACCCCACTTGGTCAAAATTTCCGGGGTGCCCCACTACGGGGTGGCTCATAATCAGGTGGTGGTTTTGGCCCCTTTTTTGTTCTTGTCCCCTTTTGAAATGGCGCAACCCACTCTGGGGGATCGGCCATGAATCGGGCGATGAAGGAACTGTTAGCATTTTTTAAAGTAAAACCCCATAACTTAATTTAACTTCGTTTCTTCATGGAATGTACTATTGGGGCGTATCACGACCGTTATTTTTGGAAGGGGTTAATCTATGTGGAAGGCAACTGGAGCCTGAGTACATCCACCATTATTATAGTGACTTCTTGGCTTTCCTACTGGGTTCTTGCGGAGGGATGCAGAGCGAAGGAAACATTCTTGAGCTGCTTGTCGTCGGGTCACTTGTTGAACGCCAGCAGGTTCTCATAAAGTCTAGGTGCTCTTCCCTATCTTCGTAAACGGAGCCTCGAAAGGTCGGGAATAATTCAGCCTGCTACAGACTGACGGGGGCTGGTGCGTTGGGTTCATTTGGGCGGCGACTGGTTAACGGTTTTCGTTCAACGGCTCTTGAAGATGCATGTTCGCAGCTACGAGTTCGAAATCAAAGCATAGAATTTATTGTAGCTGCCTCCTTCCGCTTTTTTTCTTTATTCGGGTTTGCAATGGCTTCTGGGTCGCCCGCAGGAATGATACTTGAGCTGAGATCCTGGCGCACTGCGGGCGCCTGAAAACTAGCAGCTGAGAAATGGCACGTGGCTGTAATAACTCAAAGATAAGCACGTGGAGTGGAATGAACATGGTTAAGATGGTTAACATGGTTAACAGTGGTTAACATGGCCCACTGGCGCCTTCTAAACAGATATAGCTGGGAGGAAGGCAACAACTGCAGTAAGCGGCCTTTCAATCAAATGAACGACGCTTGCAACTTACCACTTTTAAGCCAGTCGCCTTGAAGCGTGCACTTGACGTCCCCGCGACATGTTCAAATTCGGAACCTACAATTATCTATTAGAGCGCCTACATACGGATAAAGGGCGGGCCCCATCTTTATGTAAATTATCATTCCTTCCAAGGCTTAGGTATATGATATCGCGAGCGCGTTTTACGAGACGCGAGTATTTTGATAATAAAGTCAATTAGTGAAACTGAAGAAAAGTTCCATTGCAATATGTACACAGCAATCGGCGCGTAGTTTTACACCCCTGTCACACTGGACGTTTTAATGTCATTCGAATCGAATGGAATTAGCATCAAATGACATTATTCGGCTGCTACACAGCTATATTTAATGGCATTAGAATCGAACGACTTCTGCAATCGAATGAGTTCGAAAGCTCATTCGGCTTTGCACTAGAAGCGAATGTATACTCCCCACACCAGAGACAAGCCAAAATATGGCGTTGAGCGTTCGTAATTTCAGAAGCACTTGTGTAAAGAGGCAATTAATTTTGCGTGGTTTAAGGAATCTGTCATTTTAACTAGAGAAAAGCTGTACGGCAGGCTGTCACAAAATGTTTTCACTCTGCACCTCAGTGGCGTGCGGCGACCGTCGCTTTACCAGTCGGCCATAGTGCAAACAATCGGGCGCCTCAGCGCATGTTTTTTTGGCGTCTCGAATGGCATCTGCATCTATTGGATGTTCAAGTCTCTTGCTGATTATTACGAGTTGCTCGCAATGGAAAGCACACATCAACTAACCGCTTGACCTACTGCAACTGACCATCGTCGTTCAGTGCTGCCATGTCAGTCATATTGTTCATCTGCAATTTATCGGCTATGGCTACTAAGCTGGCAAAGCTTTGGTTTGGCTTATAGTGGCCAGGGATTCTGGAATTAGAAGTCTTATATATGTGTTATTTCAGTTGAGCGACGCCCCATATTTATGTTAAATAGATTGACTTTTCAGACATTCTACACAATGCTTGTTCTGCTTTTCTGTCCAATTTGTTTTGCAATGACCGCCATTGATATCATGACCGAATGACAATTTATCCTGTGTAGCACCATCATGTGTCGAATGGCATTCGTTGCATTGAATGTCATTCGAATCTAATGACATTAGAATGTCCAGTGTGACAGGGGTATTACACATACGCTGAAACAGAGCACACCCGCGGGATAAAAAATTATAGGTTAGGAAGATGGATTCCATACAAAGAAATCTGCAACATCATTCACAGTTTAGGCCTTTATTCGTTACACAGCACTCATACTAGGGAAGTTGGGAAAAATACACGCCCCCCCCCCCCCCCTTTCCCTGCCTCCTCGGCAGATCCTTACGCACAAGTGTCGCAAATTGTTTGAGCGTATTTTTTTTTTTCATCGTTCTAAAATATGCCACGTGCACTGTAGCTGGTCGTTGTGTACAAAGCCGTCCCGTTCCAGGTCGTTCAAGGAGATTGTAGAACTTTCAAAAAATCCTGCTTCGTTGCTGCATTCCACAGGTTTCTGTAGAAAAGCGCCCTTCACCTTGCGGCAAATCTTTCGCATATCGCGCTGCAGGCCGGTAATCGGGTGCACTATGCTGAGCTTTATTGTTTTCTTAAAGGGCCACTCGATGGAGTCATCGACTGCGCCTTTGTGAAAAGCGATCGGAATATGCAGCGAGACCGATCCATTGTTCCTCCTAAAACACAATCCGGGAGTGATGCAGTAGCCACGCAGATAGATCTTATCGCACAGATAGGTGCATTGGCCTACACCAATAGCAGCCTGCTTTTTTTCGCTGATTCTTCGTACAACGAAATGGTAAAGCGCAAGAGCAATCGAGTAGTGCGCAAGCGCTCTTTCTGTTGCGTGCAATGCTATCTGACTGCTCTCTGCAACCCCCATCTTTATGGCTTCCATCTGAGCCGCTGCTTCTGCCGCTGTATGATGCTGGTGGTTCGTTGCAAGGTTATTTATCATGTCCTGTAAGGCACCGATACCTTCAGAAATTCTCTCTGAACTGGCGTTCGAGGTCACAAACGATCGTTTAACCAACTCGTTAATCTCACCAATCACAACAGCAGCGCCTGCGAAAGTTTCAACTACTTCTTTAATATCTACTCGACATTGTTCCGTTTTGCCACCTATCGAGTTGATTGTTTGAGCGACACTGTTAAGTGTGTTGCTGTGAGCGCTACATGCACTGATAATGCTAAGCAAGGCGGCCTTAATTTCAGCCACAGGGTTTTCAAGAAACTGGTTTGTTGCTTGTCTCAACGCTGAATCGCCTTTCTGGCTCACTTGTTGCGCGTTCTCTGAAGTATTTGGCGCGACCGACGTCCGACAGTTCAACCTGATGTGTGCGCACATGCTGTTGCAGAGAACAGTCTCAGAACATCTTGGACAAAAGGCAGAGTGGTATCTGCATTCAGTTTGAAAATGCTTGTGGACCTCCGAAGCAGTCAGGACGGCCTCGCATCCAGATGGTTTGTTCCAGCAGTACACCTGTGAAGAAGACGGCGGTTTTAATTTCACCTACAGGTTACGATTGATAGCGCAGAATACAGGTCCAGATTTAATCTCCTAGATTAAAGAATGGCAATTATATTTATTATTTATGCAGGCTAGAACACTCCAATACCACAGAAGTATGATAAGTTGTGTCAAATACAATCTCTGGCATGCATTTCTAACAACCAAGAAATTCTTATCTTGTGTTCGGAACGGTTGCCATCTCAAATTTGTGAGCCAAGGTTCCAACAAACAAGCTCGAAACAAGCTCATCTGTGTTATAACCGTCAACCTATGCATAAGTGAGACGTGTTGCAGCTCCTATCAGATGCCGCATTGAACCATGTGTCTTTTGCTCAGGGCAAAAAGCACATGCCCGCCACAACTATAACATGCGGTCAGTCGTAAACGACTAGTCGTACCAAGAAAGCACAAAAGAAGCATTTCTTTAAAATTCTGTGAACCTTGTAATTAGTTCCAACAGGTTCTGGCAGTTGGAATTGCCATCTTTTCTTGCGGGTCAACCGATGGATCGGACTGTCTGGGAGTAAGTGTAACACATTGAGTGACAAATACGTACGCTTTATGGTGCTCGTGTTTTTTTTTTTTTTCAATGTATTCTCCAGCATTCACCAATAGGTCATAATAAATTGGATTCTTGGGTTTTTACATGTCAAAACTACGATTTGATTAGGAGGCACGCCGTAGTGGGGGACTCCGAAAGAATTTTGACCATCAGGGGATCTTTATGCCCGCCAGGCACGGTAGTTAGGCGCTTTTTTGCCTTTCGCAAAAAAAAAAAAAGGACGCGATGTTTAAATAAATTCTGGTGTTTTACGTGCTAATACAACGATTTGATAATCAGGCACGCCATATTACGGACTCGAATAATTTGATCCACCTGGTTTTTCTTAACGTGCCCCTAAAGCATTGTACACCGTAGAGAAGCCTGGGAGGCCTTTCTCCAGGACGAGGCTGAAGACGACCAGCGTCGAGCAATCAGCCTGGCCATTGAGGCCGTGAACACCCACCGTCCTCAAGGCTCGGGGACTGCTCTCTCCCCCCCCCCCCCCCCTACCTGCGCGTAGGTTAAGAGGCGGGCACCCCAGCTCGATGGAATAATAAAGTTTTCAATCAATAAATCAAATCGCTACCATCGAAATGCGGCTGCCGTAACCAGGATTTGACCCGGCGACCTCGTGCTTAGCAGCGCAACGGCATGGGCACTCAGCTACCGTGGTAAAATAAAGTGAAGTGAAGGTAACTGAACAGCGGTTGGCATTGAAAGAAAGTTATTTGGCGCAGCCTCTCTTCCTTCGCGAATAATAAACGCGGAAAGGAAATTGATGTACAAGTTACATAGACTAATGCGCCTCAGGAGGCCTCACATTTCATCGATGGCAATGGCTGTGCACTCATCTTTGATATTTATTTTATAGCTAGCATGTTACTAAATCAACTTCGAGGTGATTAAGTTATTGCTTACCAATGATGCATTACCGCTGTACATGCTCTGAATATCGCTGTGCACGCACCTCTAGCAGATGCTTTACTGCCTGTAATGACACTTGTTTATCGCCAAAGGTTGTCGGTACACTAGTGGCACGTGCAGCCTGGAAAGGGCATAAATTTACCATATACAAGGTGTTCCGCGTAACATGAGTCAAGAACTTACAAAATGAATGCGTGTCGGAAGTGAATTGAACCGAACGCATACTATGCGCAATAGCCTATAGTAACTCGGACAATTTTTTGTTTTCCGCACAACTCGCCAATTAAGCCTAATTAGCCAACATTTTAATTATTGGTTGAGGACCTCAAGTATGTAGATCGGTAGAGCACCTTCGAGATTCACTGAACGAGTTGTTTCCTTTACGATACGTCTCACGTAGTCTTTTTTTCCGGATTGCAAAGGAAGCCCGTGAAATTTAAAAAAAAAGAACCACGTGACGGAGTGCTTGCGCAGTGGTATCGTGCTGTTCTCAAGCGTGCGTTCATTTAACAAAGTCGGCTTCCGTCGATTGACGGCGAAAATGCATGCTACTTACCGAGCACTGCCGATAACAAAAAACGCCCTGCCGCTTCCTCGTCACCAGTCACGATGCAGCCGACCTTGTTGAACGAACGCACGCTTGAGAGCAGCACGATACCACGGCGCAAACGCCCAGTCACGTGAATTTTTCCATATTTTGCGGACTTTCATTGCAACCCGGCAAAAGGGACTACGTGAGACGTATCGTAAAGGAAACAACTCGATCGGTGACTCCTGAAAGTGCTCCACAGTAGTGCGTATCATACTTGAAGTCCTCAGCCAATAATTAAAAAAATTGGGCTAATTAAACTGAAATAATTGGTGAGTTATGTGTAAAAAAAGTTGAGTTACTATAGGCTATTGATATTAGTATGCGTTCGGTCCAATTCGCTTGCGACGCACCTTTAATTTCTAAATTTCTGGCTCAAGTTATCTGGGACACCCTGTATAGTAGGAGCCGCACTGTTTCTTCGCAATCTTGACGAGGAGCGGCTGTTACACGGGGTTTGGTAATTGCGGTCTTTTTTCTGGCTCTTTTTAGTGCCCTTGATTTCGTTGTGGGAAAAAGTGGAACCGCTGTTATTTTCATAACACAGATTTGTTCACATAAGCACGCTCGCGCAGCTTGTGGCCACCTATATCGCTCACTAATGTTTCTCTCCCCTTTCCCATCTTCGGTTCGGTAGCACGTTCACGCATACAGTCGTCTTCCGTGTCCTACATTGTGTTAGATATGACTGTGACGTCGAAGCTTTTCACAAAGATGAAACAAGACCGCGCATGCCACGCGCTCAGAATCCAGAGCGTGCTTACGCAAGCTACCACGCTCTCTAATGTTTATGTCAACGTTTTTTATGCGAAAGCATCAAATGGCTCACGGAGTGAAAAAGCAGGCATCTGTAGCAGCAAAACGGCAACCAAGTTTCAACTCTCGGCGACACCACGCCACGTGCGTGCCTGGACAGAGAGCTGGCGAGAGGGAACACCTGCTGCAGCCCTAGCGCGCTAGATGTTGCGTGAGGCGAGAGGATATCGGTGGGACGCCATGTCACCCTCACTAGCGGAACTCGGAGGCCTGTGCTATCCGCGCGTTCCTTTTTCGCGCAAACTATCGTCTGCGTTCTAACATTGCGTCGGTAATCGCTATAAGGAAATAATGCATAAAGAAGCTACAAATTCGAAAGGAAAAACGTTGGTGGTTGTCAGCTTCGAAACTGCGACGCCACGCTCAAAAGAATAGCGTCTTATCCACATGCACGGCGATAGGGCTGCAATTGCCCATGCCGCATGCATGCCTTCTACAGTTGTACCTGGGAGACGTAGTTCAGGGATGCTACCACTAGGCGACTCAGCCGGCCGCTCAATAAAGTCAAATGTATTTCACACTGGCAACGACGAACCAGATGGTCCCTACATGCACACGCGTTTCGTCCTTAACAGTCGGTTTTTTTCATGCGCTCAACTCACTTCTCTCTGCAGCAGGCTCTCAGCGGCCAAGCTCCTCCAGTCGACATCACCGTCCGTGTAGCGGTCGCCGTCCAGTGGGCAGTGGTAACCGTCGTCCGCAGCACACTGTTGGCTGCAGCATTCGCAAAGTGAATGACCGCAAGGAAGCAGCGCGGTCACTGCGCGTACCAGTCCGCACACTGCGCACACCCTGTCCGGCGGTATCGGTTTTACGAAATCCACGGGCTTCCAGTCAAGGGTGTCCGAAAACCCAACCAGCGTGTACCGGAGCCCGGCAGGAAGCATCGCTTGGCGAGAGCCGATCCCCCGCGAACAGCGTCACAAAGTCGAGTATGTACCGTCGAGCGGAAGGCGACGTGTTACCAGTTCCGCTGCGTGGTTCCTTCTGCTATATCGATATCTGCAGCTGGCTGCTGCATTCGTTTGCTTATTGTGTTCAAGCCACTGACGTCAAAGAAAATGCACCAATAAAATAAAGTGAGCAGCAGGCTATCGGGAGCCGTGTTTTGCAACGGCCGTATTCAATGTGGGATCTGATTTTCTTATCGTGAGTGGCGATAAAGACGGTGCGACACCGTCTGAAATAATGACGCTGGTGAAAAGGCTTTGCTATAGACCGTTTTTTCGTAGGCGCCGCCATATTGTGAACGCAGTGACGCCGCCTATGAGCAGCGCCATACTGGCTTGGGTGAAAGCGGTCTTTTGCATGGCAGGTATACGCTCGGCGGTAGGTTCTGGCGTTTGTTTTCGCGGTCGTGCGGTCTATTTAGTATGACGTGCGTCTTCTACGTTGTAAACGGTTCTGTGAGGCGTGCTGGAGTGGTTTAAGGCGTCATGGCCGGAATTTCTGCTTGCGTTGAGGTGTACGGAACACGCAGTGCGATGGGGGGAGGGGGGGTGCTCGCATATTTGAGCCTACAATCAGCCTCGGAGATCAATTGTGTATTTCTAAATGTTCCAATCACTAATGTGACCTTATTGCAGTATTATCCTCTATTTCTAAGCTGCGGTTTAGGAGCCATAAAACATACGCGACGATCGTAACAGCATGGGTACTGTTCTGCTACGATAGGAGCTGTGCTGTTTGACAAGCGTTCTAACTGTTCACTGCAGTTACATTGCGTGACTACTTGGTTGGATGGATGAGGTTTCCACCCATTAATAAAATAGTTTTGGCTAGTAATAACAGCATACCTTACAGTCTGAATTAAGCTTGTCCAGCAAAGCGACCGTTTACGAACTGCGCGAGCGTCCTAAGCAACGTAGGTGCTGGATTACAGATATCTTTGTTCTATATAGCGCATGGTCCAAGCATACGGCATCAGCGGTTATATATTTACAAACGTTGTGCGGCGTTAGCCCGTTTTCTCTTGCTTTTTAGAGAAAGAGGATGATAACCGAATTTTTTTTTTCGGTTGTGTTCGTTCAGTTCTCTACGACGCACTCACACGTATTACGGAAATTTTGCGCTCAAAAATAGCCATCGCATTCTTTTTATGCGAACCCTCTCATATATTATGGCTGTATACAGGCTAAAAAGGCAATGCCGAAGCACACAGCTTCTATGTGTATCGTGCTGGCTCACCAACCGCAGTGGTCGCTGTGTTGAGCAGCGCCATGGGCCTCATGCAGCAAGGCTAGCGTAGACATATGGTAATTTCAAGCATACTAGACTTGAAATGCGAGAGAACGATGCCAGTGTATCAAAAATATTTGATAGCGCCTGCCGCTCAGATGTTTCGTGGTTGCCTTAGGTTGGCCGTGCACGAGCGTGCGCTCTTATGTTTTATGTTTTACTGCCTACGCCAATCCATCAGACAGTGAGCTGATTTACCATTTAATGTTGGTAATACAGAGACGCCGGTTTTCTTTGTTGAATTAAAATCGATATAAGCAAAATAGTGAACAACACATACACGCACCGCGACTGATAATGCTCGTACACCGCGGCTGATTATGCGTGTCACATTTTTGCGCCCCCAAGACATATTTCTGCCTACAGTAGTTACCGATGCACCGAAAGGCTTCCCTGACGACCTTGTATCAACGAACATGGCGTAAATTTCACGAAGTAAGATCTAAAACATCTCGAAATCGTTCCGCAGCACGCGACAGCAATATTTTCAAGCAGCGCCGCGCCGGTCGCCCAAGCCAGAGAGGAGGAAAGGCTCTCCGCGCGCCCTTTCCTCCTCGCCCGATGAAACGGTCTATATAGAAAAATTGGCAGAAACCCAGAAATCCTACTGCTACAGTCTACTGTATGGGCATTAGCATTCGAGCGACGTAATGCGAAACCACATTGCTGAAGTCACATTTATTTCCAATATCTTGGGGCGGAAGTAGGCAAGGAATTAGAATTAAATACATTTTGCAGATTTACGTGCTAAACCGCGTAGTGGTGGAATCTGCATTAGTGTCGACCACCTGGGGTTCAGTGCATTGGGCTTCCACCCAATGCACGGTACACGGGCTTTTTTGCATTGCGCCGCCGTCGAAATGCGGCAGAGCGTTTAATTGCGTCACTGATACGTCCATGCCTAAACAGGGCCCCGCAGACAGCAGCATGTGCAATCGGCCACAAAATATTGCGGCGTGCGCGAGCACGTGGCAATACGCCCCTGCTCCCCTTCTACCGGCGCAGCCCGGTTTCGAGACCAACGCCTGCGCGCCCCTTCGGGACGCATTTTTACATTTACTAGTAGGTACAGCGGGGCGTGGCGTTTCTCGCGGTGCTTGACGTTCCCCGCAGGCGCGAGTAAGAGCGGGGGCGAGGGAGAAAATCTGGGGGTGTTTGCTCCTTGAATATACGACTGCCTAGACTCTACGGAAGAGGTTTCTTAGCGCATGTTGTATGCATTTGTCCCCTAGACATGCCGGCATTGCGCAGCGCGGTCGAGTGTGTTTACGCCCCGCCGTTGGCTGCCCGCGCGGGGAGGCAGCGGGCACGGACGACCCATTTGGTGATCGCTGTGTCTGAAGGGGCAAGGTTTTGACTAGTGTTATATCAGTCGCGGGTCGTTTATTTCGTCGCAAAGTTAGATTCCATTTTTTACAAGGACTGCTCCGGGAGGGCACATGTGACCGGCAAGCGGTGGCCTCAGGAGAGCACCTGAGGTTATAATAAAGCAGGCGGTGCAGTATCTCCGGAGCACCCAAGGGGTAGCAGGGGGATCAAAGCTGGAAGCAGGGCGGCCCGTGGGTTGGGGCCGCGGAGGCCGAGGCGTGCAAGGGGGTGTTCGCATAAAATAAATTGCTGCGCGATAGCGGACAGCCGATCTCAAACACCCCTGGCACGCGCCGGCCTCGGCGAGCCCCAACACATGGACCAGTCTGGGTTCTAGCTTTGATGTCCCCGCGGTCGCTTTGGTGTCCTGCAGAGGCGCCGCCAATAATGCGCAATAATGACACGTTGTTTCAATTAGTAAAAACCATGATTGAATAAATATAATAACGTCCAGCCACCGACTTGCGACGCTAAGTTCAGCACAACCGCGCACCGCGACTTACAGCACATACGCATACAACACGTGCTAAGAAACTCCTCTGTAGTGCCTAGGCAGAGTCATATATTCAAGGAGCAAAAGTCCCTACATTTCCTCTCTCGCACCCGCTCTTAGTCGCGCATGCGCGCACACGTCCCGCATCTCCGCTTGTGGCAGGCCCCGCTGTACCTATCAGCAATTGTAAGTACGCCTCCTGAACTGCAATCGTGCATGTATCCGCTCTTTCATCTTGCGAGTCCGGCCATATCCGTATGTAGCCACGAGGTGCCCCTCTTACGATTGGCGCGGTGGCGGATTCGACGTGCAAAACTATGTGAAGCGTGGACGGGCGCGCGCTGCTGCCGCCGCTTTTTGTCGAGTCACGATCGCGGACGCATAGGGCCCGGTCGCGAACGCAACAATTCATTTTTTTTATGCGCTGCTCCTTTTCCTAGCCACTCTTCGTTCTTTCTTTTCACAAACGGCGCGTTCTCTCGCAGAAGAGCATGGCGGAAAAGGTGCTCTCTAGAATGATACAGGCAAGACGAAAACGAACTCTTGATTTCCGTTATCTAAACGAAGTTTTGCCCTTCGAATCCGGCACAGCGTCCATCGTAAGAGGGGCACCTCGCATCTACATTCGCATATCGCCGGCGCGCAGGGAGGAACCGCGGAAACATGCACGCTTGCAGTACTGGAGGGACGCGCATGCGCGCAGGCGTTGGTCTCGACAACAGGGGTGCACTGCTAGAGGAGGAGGATGGCCGTTTCGCCACGTGTATCGCAGATTCGTCTTTTTGTCCTGCTACATATAAATATCAAAAAACTAAAATGCAGAAGATCAGTGTGCCAGTAAATATTTGCAAAATATTCTAGCAAGGCATTGTACACTGAAATAAATTTATATGCCAAGCGTTGATATAGTAGCATGTTCAAATAAATTCTAGGATTCTAGGTGCCAAAACCACATTATGATGAGGTGGCAGGCCACAGAGGAGGATGCCGGGGTAATTTTGACCACGTCACATATATTTATTAAACCAAAAAGCGGCATATAATATAAGAATACTAATCAAAGTCCGCCCCTATTTTCCTGTACGTACATTAATTTCACTCTACTACGCATTTCTTCACAGCCACACCACTTACTGCATTTATTCTTGCAGCAATACCTACGTAACTCACTTGGCGCCCCTGCAGCACACACAAAACCAAGCTTTGAGAATCATTACTTACAGCTATTTCTCATCTAGTGCCTTGCCACTACTCAGCACATAATATTTTGTCAGTAGTGGATTTAAATTAATGTTCTCTTGGTGTCCTGACGTATAAATCTTTTCGAGGAGAAGTACCAATTTCGTCGATAACAAAAGACCAAACCCCACATTTCACTGGTATTCGACTTTCACACCATAATAGTTACCTGCTACCGAAACCAAGCACTAACTACTGCAAACTTACTGCGAACTTTTGGGCAACATCAATATGGAATTTACTACCGCCCTCCATTAAATCATCTGCTTCCATTCATTTATTGAAGAGCAAACTTCATCACCACTTGTTGGGAAAGTGATTGTATTGTTTATATTACTCTTCTCGAAGTGCAATGGTATGTTCTCTATGTATATTTTGTCTATTTTGTGTATTCATGTCGATTATATTCTCGATGCCTTTTGTGTTTATAATTTATTGTTATTACCATGACTTGACTTTTTTATGTGTTAATGGTTTCTGCTTTCATAGGATTGCTACTGCTGTTAACCGCATCAAGTGTACTTTTTCTATGTATTTGTTGTTGGAGGTCCTTCCCCAGTCTTGGATTATGGGACCTCCTAAAGTTACTTTTTCTGTACAAAATTTCAATTCCATCAATAAATTGAATCTGAAACTGAAACCTGGGGGTTTTGAAGGTGCGCCCAATGCACGGCACACGGACGTTTTCGTATGTCGCACCCATCGAAGTGCGGCCGCCGCGGTCGTGTTCAGAGCCCCAGATCTCGTACGTAGCCGCACAATGCGAAAATCACTGAGCCGACACAGCGAGTCAGTGAGTATATATATATATATATATATATATATATATATATATATATATATATATATATATGTATATATAGGCACGTGTAAAGGTGGCAATTGTTGGCCCATCAACAGCCAAAGAGAAAGATACAAACCGACTAATGTCAGACGACAAAAAAGAACTGCCACTTTACATATTTTGCAGCTTCGCCCCAAGTGCGAGGAATCGAAAGTGATAGAATGGTTTAAGGTTGCTTTTCTGACGTGTCATAACCACTGGCGTGTCACGTGTTGATACGGCGCAGGACGCACGGCAGCTGCTGCTAGTTAGTAGGGACTTCGCCTAGCAACCGTCAGGCGTATCAACACGCTTGCGTGACGAGCTCCGGCACTGACGTCGCAGGCGCGTGGCACTTTGACGTCACAAGAAGTGACCGACGGGAAGTCATCGACTTTAGTGAGTACCCAGTGAAACATCCGATAACGTCAGCATGAACTTTACCGTTCAGACCAAGGCATACAAAGATATAGTCAGGGGAAAGCATAGTGTGCTTATATTATTAGCGCGTGCAACGCTAATAACAGCAGCAGCACGCAGAACTTTGCCGTTGGTTCCGCCATTGAGACGACTGAGCAAGACGCACACCGAGGCGTTGAAGATGCATTCAGTTGCTTTGCCGTTTTTGCAGTCAAACGCACTGCTCGTCACGGGAGACAATCTTAATTTTTAAAAAAATTAAAATTACATTATGGGGTTTTACGTGTGATAACCACTTTCTGATTATGAGGCACGCCGTAGTGGGAGGACTCCGGAAATTTCGACCACCTGGGGTTCCTTAAGGTGCACCTAATTCTAAGTGCACAGGTGTTTTCGCATTTCGCCCCCATCGAAATGCGGCCGCCGTGGCCGGGATTCGATCCCGCGACCTCCTGTTCAGCAACCCAAAACCATTGCCACTGAGCAACCACGGCGGGTAGACAATCTTGCCATCTTCTCGAGCCCGTATGCGAATTCAGTAATCAGTATGTACTTCAAGCAAAAAAGCAAAAAAAAGAAAAGAAAAAGGGAAGCCAGGTGTACATTAATATACCCCTGACGCGAAGGAACGGCATAGAGTCCGAGTTTACCTGAATTAGCGTCATAGCCAGGTCACGTGTACGTCATATTTATCGGTTGCGGTCGTGCAATGATTGCGTTAGGCCTTCCATTCATTCCCTTTGATGGAAGCTTGAGAGGCCATTGCCAAGTTTATACATAACTTGTAACGGGGTTTTTAAACGGGCCAATACAATAAATTTTTGCTCCGGCCTTCCTCAGATGGTCGGACCCCGCCACATCATTGTTATGATAGACATCGGCTACTTACCAAAAAGACTGTTAACAAACTAACAATAAAATGCTTTATCCGAAAAACAATCTTACTGTGTTTGCATTTTCACAATATGATTTGCTATTACTTACAGGCAAGGGGTAAGCGGATGAATATATGCAGTAAGATAGCAAGCAGCTGCAGATGATATTTAACCTAACGCCGACGCCAGCTGAAGTTCCATCTGTTTTACTGGCTCTTGTCGTGTGCATCTGCTTCCCGCTGCTCCTTCTGGGTATTGTTAATGTCAAAAGTCTCTGAACTGTAGAGAAGGACTATGAGTCTTTATGCATGTTGATGGATGGTCGTGCCAGCGGACAAAGGCTGTAGCGTTGTCTATTTTGCGTGTATATTTTTATTTCACGATTCTTTGCACATGGCTGCTCATCCCACAATGCTGAATGAGGAGCAGGGCTAGAATCCCTTGATGTACCTAAGCTAAGGAAAATCAGTACATTTTCTTTGTTTTTGGTGTAAAATATCACGCGAAATGACATATACTTCTTGGCTCCTGTTTTCCTGTTGAATTGTGGAAATTTGACGTGCCATGTGAAGACGATGATCGAGTAAAAAAGAACACCTTTGTGCAGGACTACTTAAATACCCCCCACTGCCCTTGAAGATAGATAAATATTTCAGAAACCTAGTCCCTTTCTAACCAAGCTGACGGCCTCCATCGTTAAAGAAAAAAATAAATTATGGGGTATTACATGCCAAAACCCCTCTCTGATTATGAGGCACGCCATATTGGAGGACACCGGAAATTCCGACCTCCTGGAGTTCTTTCAAATACATCTAAATCTAAGTACACGGGTGTTTTCGTATTTCGGCCCCATCGAAATGCGGCCACCGTGGCCGGGGTTCAATTCCGCGACCTCGTGCTCAGCAGCCCAACGCCATAGCCATTGAGCAACCACGGCGGGTTGGCCTCCACCTTTGCTAACTCAAGCTGTACATAGGAGTTTAATACCTAGGTAGGTGCAAGAACATGTTCAATGTCTTCCAACGTTATATTGTCAATCGTAAACTCTGCTGCTTTATTTTCGCATATTACTAAGGTACCAATGAACAGCAATATAATGGAGCCAAGTAGATACGTGAGGCGGCTTTCCATCTAGGAATATCAACAGTGAGCTTCGAATAGAAGGCCGAGAAACTACCTTAATCGGTGTATGCAAACGCACTACATCTTTACAACATGTATATCTATGACACGCATTCTTCAAAAGACACTTGATTCTCTATGTGACATTTACCAAACATTTACCATCAAATGCAGACATCCTTCCTGTCCCTGCAATAGATTGCCCGCAAACCGCCCAACAACCAACCTCGCACAAACGCAAAGCTCTCGAACCAATCTCAAAAGCGGCAGCACCAGCATACACTTCAGAAGGAAATGTCAACTGTGAGGCTCTCACTGAGCTGCAACAGCGGATAGAACGCAACCTCAACGAAGCATTAGATTGCAAGCTTGCCACATTGCTCGACGCCTCCATTGCAAAGGCTCTCGAACACGCAATGGACAACCTCCTTACGGCGAAACTAGAAACGCTACTACTGCCCAGAATTGAGCAAGCCTTTGCGGCAAGAGAACAACAGCGAATGGAAAACATGGACGACACGCGCAAAGTGCTTCAAGACATGGTCGCGACTTTGGCTCAATATCACAACACCCGTTTGACAGAATTGGAAAACACCCTACTCCGTCCCAGAGCAGGTCCCCTAAAGAAGCCGTACTCGCGTCCCGACAAAGATGGCTGCGAGTAATCCAGAACGTGTTACCTACTGCATTTGGCAGTGGAACTGCCGGGGCTTCCGGCGAAAGCGAGCACACTTAGAGCAATACATTACCTCTCTCGCACCACATACTTCCCCCGATGTTATCGCATTACAAGAGACCGGAGAAGCGGCTAACCTGTCGGGATACGCGGCATACACCGCAGTTTGCAGTGATAACCGCAGGCCCCAAGTAACCACACTAGTTAAGCGAAACATTCCAGTTATACAGCATCATACAGGCATTGATACAGCAGCCCACATTTTTCTGGAGATCATCCCGTCTGCAAGGAGCAAGCAACAGAGCCTCTTCATCCTCAATGTGTACAGCAGCCCCAGAGAACAACATAGGTTTCTACGACTTTTCACCAAAGCAGATCAAGTAGCTGGGGGAGCCCCCCTGCTCATCGTAGGGGACCTAAACGCCCCTGCGGTGGCATGGAGATACCCAATGGACCGCAGAAAGGGAAGACAACTATGGCTTGACGGACAGAATCTAGGTCTTACTCTTGTCCCGGATCCAACTTCTCCCACTCGTATGGGAAACAGCGTTAGCAGAGATACTACTCCGGACTTGACATTCGCAAAACGAATTCCACAAGCAGACTGGATCAACACACAAGACAACTTGGGCAGCGACCACTATTTAATCCAAACAACAGTTCGAGCGGGCCCGCAAAATCCTAAGGGTCGTCAACTCCGCATAACGAACTGGGACGCTTTCCGGCAGGCCAGAGCCCTCACCTCTTTCTCGGGTACCCAACCCCCTTTCGAAGATTGGGTCGCATCCTTGCTCCAAGACGCGAGCAATAATAATAATAATAATATTTGGGGTTTTACGTGCCAAAACCACTTTCTGATTATGAGGCACGCCGTAGTGGAGGACTCCGGAAATTTTGACCACCTGGGGTTCTTTAACGTGCACCTAAATCTAAGCACACGGGTGTTTTCGCATTTCGCCCCCATCGAAATGCGGCCGCCGTGGCCGGGATGCGATCCCGCGACCTCGTGCTCAGCAGCCCAACACCATAGCCACTGAGCAACCACGGCGGGTAAGACGCGAGCAAAGCCACTAAATTGGTGCCTGAAGAAGCCAATCTGCAGGAGGCAGATAGCAAGTTACTTCATATGTGGGAAGCCCTCGCCAGTCTGCAACGCAGATACAAACACAACAAGCTCAACCGAACGCTCAGGAAACGTATTAGTACTCTCACCCTTCAAATCGAAGACTGTGCAGAACAACTTACTCGTCAAAACTGGCACAGCACATGCGACAGCATGGAGCGGCAACCGAACCTGCCCAAAACGTGGAATATCCTCCGTTGCCTCCTCGATCCGGCTAACAGCAAGAACACACAACAGCACAACTTGCAAAAAATTATTCACACCCATCCGGGCACGGACGCACAAGTTCTTCAAGAATTGATAGACCGATACATAGGACCTCAACCTACTACACCCGCCCCAGCATACACAGGCACCGATAACGACCACCTGGACGCGCCCATAGAAGCAGCAGAAGTACGTGAAGCCATCCTCGCACTCCGCCCTAACTCAGCCCCGGGACCTGATGGCATTACTAATAAAATGCGTCGCAACTAGATGAGGATTTTATACTAGCCCTCAGAGCTTATTTGAACGCATACTGGGAAACTGGAAACCTCCCCTCACAATGGAAAGAAGCCAAAATTATTATGATTCCCAAACCCGGGAAGCGCCTCCTACTCGAAAACCTCCGCCCTATCTCCCTGACTTCATGTGTCGGAAAGGTCCTCGAGCACGTCATCCTCACACGCTTACACAGACATATGAACGACAACGACCTCTTCCCCAATACCATGGTTGGCTTCCGCCCGAAACTTTCTGCTCAAGATGTAATGCTTCAGCTCAAGCACCAAATTATCGATGGCGACAAAAGCTCCAGGCTGGACACCAGAGCCATCTTGGGGCTAGACCTAACCAAGGCCTTCGATAACGTCACGCATGAGGCCATACTGAACCAACTGGCACAACTCCAGGTTGGACATCGAACATATTACTACGTGAAGAATTTTCTTACAGGTCGCACGGCGACCATTACCATCGGAGGGTTGCAGTCGCCAATTATTCACTTCGGCAGCAAATGCACGCCGCAAGGATCGGTTCTATCCCCTTTTCTGTTTAACGTGGCCTTGCTCGGACTACCGCCTGCATTAGCTAGCATCCCCAACCTCAAGCATAGCCTCTACGCAGACGATATCACCCTGTGGGTCACCGGGGGCAGCGACGGGGACATCCAAGACACGCTGCAGCAAGCCATCAACGAGGTCGTTGCATACGTAGAACCGCGCGGCCTGGCGTGTTCCCCACAGAAATCGGAGCTCCTTCTGCACAAGCCTAATTGGGGAGCTCGACGTCCAGACCCTCACCCACCAGAGATAGAACTTCACGTGCACCAGCAACGCATACCTACAGTACCTAGCATTCGTATCATTGGCTTACGCATCCAACAAAACGGCAGAAACACGGAGATACTCAAGCAATTAGATAAACATGTACACCAAACCACTCGCCTCATTGCACGCATCGGAAATCGACATCATGGTATGAAGGAAAGCAACCTTATACGCCTGGTAACCGCCTACGTCCTGAGCAGGATCACCTATGTCGCCCCGTACCTTAGCCTCAATGCAACTGACAAGCTCAAACTCAATACCATGATCAAGAGGGCCTATAAACAAGCCCTACATCTTCCCATCACCACCTCTAACGAGAAATTGGACGCCCTAGGGATTCATAACACCATAGACGAGCTTATTGAAGCGCACCGTATTAGCCAATACGAACGACTTGCCAATTCCACCACGGGCAGGCACATTCTAGGCACCCTAGGCATAACCTACACCACCCAGTCCGGACCAAAAGTACCCATCCCTCCAAACATTCGTGATCAGCTAGTTATCCCGCCCATACCTCGCAATATGCACCCTGAACACAATCCGGAGCGACGTGCAGAAAGAGCTAAACAACTACAAAAGCGCTACGACCAAGCCGCTGACGTAACCTACGTGGACGCAGCAGAGTACCCCAGCCAAAACGCCATGGCGGTCGTCGCAGTCGCGGGTTCGCAGTACCACCTCTCCGCGGCCGCATCAATATTCGCCACGCAACCCGAAGTAGGAGAAGAAACGGCCATCGCTTTGGCCTACGCGGCTACCAATGCACACTACATCATCAGCGATTCAAAAATGGCCATTCGTAACTACGCAAGAGGACTCATAGCACCCCAAGCGCAGAAGATTCTCTCTGGCACTCCTCCCCCAAGGCAACGCCGCGTGCAGATCATCTGGGCCCCTGGTCACATGGGTCTGGCTGGAAACGAAGCCGCCCACGATGCCGCCCGAGCTCTCGCACACCGGGCGCATCATCCTTCTCCTGCGTCTTCCGATCTCGACCAGCCCTCTGTTCTGCATCGCGGTCACGCGCGGGACCGAATGGTCACGTTGAGAGAAATTCTCCTGCACTACCGCAGAGAGCGGTTACGCTACCCCCCAGCACACAAAACACTGAATAAGTCTCAATCCACCACTTGGCGACTCCTTCAGACACGAACTTTTCCGAACCCCCTGCTTTACAACCGCATGTACCCCGATGCATACTCACCACTCTGCAAAGCGTGCAAGGCCCGCGCCGACCTCAATCATATTATCTGGCAATGCCCCAAAGCCTCACCCACCAACACCTCCCGCACTAACACACGCATCATTAGTACGGCCGAGCAGTGGGCGACATTGCTGCTCAGCTTGGACCCAGAGGAGCAGCTCTGGGCCGTCCGGATGGCCGAAGACGCCGCCAGAAAGCAAGGACTGGCCGCCGTCTGAGGAAGGGGGGGATTGGGGGTTAGTCTCCCGACCCCCGCCACCCCTTAACCCCATCAAGGACACAATAAAGCTTTATCTCTCTCTCTCTATGTGACACATTTGATAGAAACCTTGCAAGTTCAACATTATTTAGGACACCTGCAGCCGCTGGAAAGCTATAATTGTATTGAAATATTGAGCGGTTTTGATTTCGTCCATTTTAGCGAAATCCATGACATATCATTGAAGGTTTGATTTCGGTTTTTCTGTTCTGTGATAAGGGGGAAGAAGCTAAAGACCGCGCTACATACGATGGAAGAAAAACTTAAGCAAAAGGAAAATAGCTGTGTAGATTAGAGAGCAAAATTGGGTACCAAGCCAATATTCCGGCTGAACTGAAGAGGAAGAAATAGAGCTCGACAGGCCCCGTATTCATTACTTTAAATTAGAGTTACAGATAATGTAGACAGCAGATATGAAGGTTGTAAGACGAGATGATTTTATGTGCAGGCATAGAATGGGGTATGCTGGCTCAACAAAGGGGTAGTTGGGGATCCCTGGGAGAAACCTTCCTCGAGCAATGAGCCAAAATAGGCCGATAATTATGTTTAGGGCGACGATGATCCCATGAGTCTCTAGCATCACCAATGAGGCAGTGCATTGAAAGATAAGACAAAGATACTGCCGACGCCGTCCCTGTTTACCTGGGTTAACACCGAACGCGCGCAGTGTCCGTCACTGAAGCCAGCGTCTCTGACGGCGGCGCTACAAGTTTCGACATTCCAATAATTTTTGGATTCACTGTCGTATAGCGTCGGAAGTGGCTGTCTCTTCTCGCCTTGCAACGTTTCCGATAGAACAAGTTCCCTTGTAGATCTGTGTTTACTTGTGTTTATGCAATTGCGTCGCGTAGACACATGAAGGCTACACTTTAAATAATGTTCAGGCCTTTGGGGTCTACATCTGCCACACAACAATTACCGCCATCTGCCTAGCTTGCGTTTCCTTTCATGAAAACGCCGCGCCCGCTACTTTCCTGTCGGCAATGCTATATCGTACTGATAACGCGCATGCCGTTCGTTACTGGAAAGTACCGGGCTCGCAGCGCGAAAGAAAGAAAATGCGGCCAACACAGATTACGTTTATTTTTGTGTGGAAAGATACGACTCAAAGTGTGTAAACGTTTCTTAGAGTATACATCTACAATATTGGTACGCACGGACATTCGAAACTTTGCGACTATTTGCTGACTACAGTGAGAATGGAATCCCACAGGCGGCTCCACACAAGCCTCCTCCAACCCTGTGGGGTCTCAATCAGTCTCTGCTTTAAAGAGCGTAAGCTCTTACTTACAACGTTCCTCGATTTCTTGGGGTCTGCTACCACTTCCTTCGGCGTGAAATTTTCAAAGTCCGAAGAATTCAAGTTCGTGGCCCCATACTCAATCGGTATAGCAATCCAATTGGTGACTGATTGGTGACATCCCTGATATATCCAAAATGGCCGCTAATTGATAAGGTCACCGAAAATCAAAGATGGCGGCCTCCATAGTAAATGGATAGCAGCCCAATTGGTGATTGAATACGTCACGTGAATGTGACGTTATATTCCACGATGGCGGCAAAATTCTGGTGCCAATGACGTCGTAAGCCAATATGGCGGATAGAAGTGAATCCACGTGATTGTGACGTATGATCAAAGATGGCGGCATAGTTTAGGAATTTGAAATCGAAAATGGCGGCCAAATTTAGGTGCCAATGATGGCCTAACGGTCCAATATGGCGGTTAGAGGTGAAACTACGTGATTATGATGTCGTGGGAGAAAATAACGCCATAGTTTTGGGTTCCCAAATCCAAGATGGCGGCTCTCGGTGTAATGTTATAGCCATGATGGCGGCCACTAAAATTAGTTCGGAAATTCTGGCCAGCTGATAACTCCCTCGGGCTAGCGCAAGTTAACAGCCAATTTGTGATAGCCCGATAATATCGCAGAGTTCAAATTCTCCCCACGTTGTATGTGCGCTTCCTCCCGAGAATGCTAGGGAAATCCGAGATCTCATTATTACTCCGCACGACACAAACCCTTATGACATTTGTAAAGAGCAAGGCGCAAAATACCAGGACAGAAGAACACAAACGACAGGGCCGGCGCCACTCGAGACTGGCAAGCTGAGACGCGATGAAGTTGACGCACAAAATGGCAGGATCGGTGCGAAAGCTTCGTTGAAAGAAAGGGCCCAATGTAGAATAAATATGCTCAAGTAAAACTCTTGCTTGAGCTAGTTGGTTCATGCTTGAATGTGTAAAGAGCAAGGCGCAAAAGACCAGGACAGAAGAAGAACCCAAACGACAGGACCGGCGCCACTCGTGACTGGCAAGCTGAGTTGAAAGCAAGGGCCCAATGTAGAAGAAATATGCTGAAGTAAAACTCTTGCTTGGGCTAGTTGGTTCATGCGTGAATGTGTAAAGAGGAAGACGCAAAAAACCAGGACAGAAGAAGAACACAAATGACAGGACCGGTGCCACTGGAGACGGGCAAGCTGAGCCGGTGATCAAGTTGACGCACAATATGGCAGGATCGGTGCGAAATCTTCGTTAAAAGAAAGGGCCCAATGCGGAAGAAATATTCATATATTCAAATATTGTTTACACATTCAAGCATGAACCAACTAGCCCAAGCAAGAGTTTTACCTGAGCATATTTTTTCTACATTGGGCCCTTTCTTTCAACGAAGCATTCGCACCGATCCTGCCATTTTGTGCCTCAACTTGATCGCCGTCTCAGCTTACCAGTATCGAGTGGCGCCGCGCCTGTCGTTTGTGCTCTTTTTCTGTCTTGGTCTTTTGTGCCTGGCTTTGTACACATTCAAGCATGAACCAACTAGCGGAAGCAAGGGTTTTACTTGACCTTATGACATTTTGCCGGCTGAGGTGCTCAAGCGTCGTCGGAAAGGCAAGGACTCCTGCAGATACCCAGAGTTGAAGTAGGCGACCAGAAGCCTTCACAGCTTCTGCGCCGTCTTCATCAGCGCCTCGGTGATAAGGCTGCCTCTGTCAATGAAGACCAACTGCGAGAACTCTTCTTGGAGCACTTGCCTTCCACCGAG
This sequence comes from Dermacentor andersoni, assembly GCF_023375885.2. Taxonomy (NCBI): domain Eukaryota; kingdom Metazoa; phylum Arthropoda; class Arachnida; order Ixodida; family Ixodidae; genus Dermacentor; species Dermacentor andersoni. The sequence continues at coordinate 78,109,410 of NC_092821.1, read as the reverse complement.
CGCATGGTGTTCGCCCGTGCAGTTGGTTTATACCTGGCGAATTTCGCGCAACTTGCCCACTCTATTATGGACGTAGCCTACCCACCCATTTGTTCGATCGCGACGACTTCCGCAACAAATGAGTCATCTCCTGTCTCGCCACCTGATCTGCAGGCATTTCGCGGCAACTTTTGCCGCCACATAGACCATCCGTCCGCGCAGATTGCCACTGGGCACGTTTTGATCATCGTCAAGCCTCCTCTTCTCGTGAAGCCGGCGTTCCACCTGTGGATCACCGCGTCCCGGCAAGTGCAGGTACCACCGCACCTTAGGCGCAGCCGCCCGTAAGCGCGCGTCTCCCTGCACATTCTCGGGAAAATCCCGGTATCACCACTAGAAGCGGCGAGTTGTGGCGGTCCAGCCGGCAGCCGTTTATGCTTCGTTTTTGACTCCGTTTCTTAGTGGACACGAGAGCCAAAGTTAGCCTTGTTCCGCCCTTGCCAGTATTCCCGAAGAATTGACGATCTGCAGCTACGCTGCAAGCCGTCAACGAGGTCAACATCCTGGCGGCTTACGGTGAACGCGCCCTCAAGCTGAAAATCATGCTCTGGCGCCTTTTTCGATAGGTTCTCGTAGCGGGTTCTCGACGATTGTGGACATTGCCCACAAGCGTATTGTCGATGCTGCGACACACCCTCACGGTGCAAGGTATAGCGTCAACAGCCTGCCTCAGCACTGTGACCAACAAGCAACCTCCATTGGTGTATGAGCACTTATTTGACGAGTTTCCGGACTTGCTTCGCCCGTCCGATCTCATGTGCGGCCTGTCAAGTACGATGTCACCCACCAGATGGATGGATGGATGTTATGAGCGTCCCCGTTAGAACGGGGCGGTGCGTTGCGCCGCCAAGCTCTTGCTATTATACTGCCTAATGTCCTACCTAAGTTAAACAATAAAAAATAAGATAAACGCTATGAACTCCCACACCCAAATTTTCTGATCCCCTATTGCTAACTTTGCTTTTGCTTTTGGATGCACGCAGGCACTCGCCTGTGCGCATCCGCAGCAGTGACGGCGAACGCAGTGGTGAAAAAAACAACAGAAAGCTAGCAATGATTCATACGTTTGCCGCCGGCATTTGCAAGAAAACATACGGTTACATAAGCTGCGGTTGCCAAGATGTACGAGAATAAGTCTGGTATTTTTTAACCCTAGTGCATTCCACCCTTAAAGGTGAAGATTAAGCGTCCTCTAATTTCTTTAAAGGCGCATTCCTATGCTGGACTTACGAGAAAACCGTCTGTCGGTCCTGTAAGACGATCGCTCTCAAAATAGAGCCCGCAGCAACGAGTGATTTTACCTTCGCGCTGCCTGTCGCTTCAACGCGAACGAAGCGACGAAAACACAGCGCTCACGGAGCTCTCAGCACGCGCCGCACTCTGTTTCGCAGATCGCTTTCAATATACGGGTCCGTCTTGTGAGCGGGAGGTACTCGATAATCATACCAGTATCGACAGGAGGCCACCGCCTCTTGTAATGGGTGACCATGACCAAGGACTGGTACTCGGATACTAATGGGGGTAGTCACCTTGAAAAGGCACCCTGTAGAGATTTAAAGGTGTCTGTGCACCTCCTTGTCCAACCACAGTTGCCACTCGGTTGAAGCATCCGCCGCGGCTGTGTGAGGCAGATAAGAAGGGCCGCCTGGTTCGTATCGGTAAAGTTAGGTAGCAGTGAGCTCCCGGCCTGGTTCTTGGCCATTACGAGACCTCAAACCTTAGGAAAGATGCCCACCTGATGGCCAGTCGCCGGCACGAGAGTGGTAGACATCCTTCTGAGAGTTGGTTGTGCGTGGCTTTGTTCGTCTTGGTTATTGCACAGCAAGCACAACGTCTCACAAGCAATGTACCCTTTGCCGAGCGCCTTGTGGACGGTGACCAGGAGCCTGCTTCTACCAGCATTTTATACAAGTCCGTGTACGGGGGTGATAATCAAACCAAGCACTTGCTGTAGCCAAGCCGGTCGCTCTACCGAACAGCACATGGCTATGCGGTCGCAATAAAGAATGCATACACTCAAGAATAAATTACTGTCAAGGTTGCATTGTTACTCCGCGTTTAGGTTTTTGATACAAATGCTAAATAGTTATCAACACCTATTGAAACTAAAAATGTATTCTTACTTTCGTAGGGACTGAAAGAGCCATAAGGTGCAATGAGATGGCAAATCTACAGCATGGTTCTTGTAATGACAAGCAAACAATTCTCTTTGGCGAAATGTGAGTCACTCTGTTTCTTCTCACGAATAGAAATGAAACAGATCGTCGTTATTTTTGACAGTCGCAGGCACGTTGATTGTTTTACAAGTAGTACATGACGAGTGTGCATAAAGTGAACATATTTCACAGTTCTGTGTGCTTTCACAGACTTAGTAATCAGAAGGAAAGGCGACTATTTGTGCTGAAAGTACTGAAACTAAGAAGAAAACAAACATGGAATCTTTGTTGATTGTGAAATTACACAACTGAGCAGCCTCGATAGCATGAGAAGGTAATTGTGATGGTTATATGTTTAAAGCACTGTCGGATCTCGTCATAAAGATAAGATTTCGGAACGTCCGCCGGTTATCTGCCCTACACATTACATCGCCAGCCCACCTCAATTTTTCTCTCCTAATGTAAACTAGGATACCAGCTATCCCCGCTTGCTCTTTGTTCTACAGCACTCTCTTCCTGTCTCTTAACATTACGCCTAACATTTTTCGTTTAGTTCCTATTTGCGTGGTTTTCACCTCAAGATTTTTTGTTGCCGACTTCCAGGCTTCTGCCGCATATGTTAGCACCGGTAGAATGCAATAATCGTGCACTTTTCAACGACAGTAGCAAGCTATCGGTCAGAATTTGGTTATTCCTGCCGCATGCGTTCCATCCAGCGCAGTTTTAATCTTCCTAAAAGTGTGAACCAACTTGTCAAGGACGCCCTGCTAGTCTTATTCTGCTGTAAATTTTCTTCTCATGAACAGGGTCTCTTGTGAGTGGATAAAATAGAGAAACGTATTCTTGTGCAGACTCTAGAGGCTGACTGGCGATCATGAATTCTTGTTTACTTGAAAATCTGTTGAACATTGCCTTTTTCTTCGTTGTAACAATTATCAACCTTACTCTTGCACTTCCTCGGTTAAGATCCTCAATAGTTTGCTCCAGTTAATCTAGTGTTGCCGAAAAGGACAACGTCATCTGCCAACGGAAGGCTGCCTTGATAATTGCCGTTCTTCCTCACTTCTATTGCTTCCCTACCAAATAGGCCGAATACTAAGCGAGCAGTTCTTTAAGTATGCATCGAACAGCATTGGAGAAATTGTCTTGTTGCCTGCCCACTTTCTTGATTTTTAATTTCCTACTGTTCTTGCAGAGAACCCAGGTAGCTGTGGAATCTCTGCAGATATTTCTCAAGATATTCACTTATGTCCCCTGTATTCCTTCATTACGCAATGCTTCAATGAGTGCTGGCATGTCTACTGAAGCAAATGCCTTTTCATAATCTATGAAAGCCATACAGCTCGGTTGATTGTACTTCACAGATTTCTCAATTACCTCATTCGTGAGATATATGTTATCCATTATAGAATATCAGTTTCTGAAGCCAGCCTTCTGTGTCCGTTGATTGAAGTCAAGTATTGTCCCGATTGTGTTGGAAATTGTATTGGTAAATATTTTACACAACAGTGAAACCAAGCTAGTGGCTTTAATACTCTTCACTTCGTAAACGTTTCCTTATTAAAATATAATAACATACATAGACATAAACATAGATAGATAATTGGGCCCCGGAAAGTGCGCGGAGTACCTTAACAATGCGTACGCTTTAAAAGATCAGTTAAGTTTATCCGGTGCTCGCCGGCATCTAACCAACGTCACAAAGGTTTCCCAAGCTTAGCAGCACGATAATTTACCAGGCTGTGCTACAAATGCAATTGGTATGTGCCGCTTTCCAATGATCGCCTATCACGGCGATACCTTAGCGAGCTGCGCCATGAATGCACTGGGTATGTGCAGCTCTTCAGTTAGCTTCTCACCAACTCGGGTAACGGAGTATGTGCCACTGAGTGTGCTGCATGAGATGGAAGAACACTTTCCGCGTGCGAGCACCGGCGTCCCACGCTTGTCGTCTCGGAGGCCATGAACGGATTTCGCGGCAGCACAACTAGACAGAGATGCGTGTCGAGAAAGATACGCGAGATAGGAGAGCCTGGTTGCATGGAGGGTGCATGCATTTCGGAGGCCATGCTCAGGCTTCACGGAGGCGCCGATAAGGAAGTGCTGAAGAGAAATCCAGCCTGCAGTACACGCCGTATACATAACTTATTTCTGCGGTGGCAGTACGTTGTGTTGCTATAGAGATTCAATTCTAAACGCATTACTGTCTACAGTCATCGCGAGGTGGGTTTTGCCGAATCGTTTTGTGTACAATAAATGGAAGTTAGTGTTTACTGCCGCCGAAAACACAAAAAAAAACGTCTCAATTCAACTTAAACGGAAAGCGGCGCCATCTGTAATAACTATCATTAGCATGCAGTGTTCCATCCATCATACAGCTATGCAAACATACATGGTTCAAAGAAAACAATGAAGAAATGCCGGCACTCCTAGTTTTCGCGAGGATAATTTATTTCTGCCGTTTTCTCACTACGTCACTGCATTGGTGTAATGGAAGAAAATACGGCTGGCCCAGCTGCCCGTAAAGAAGCACGCTTGAGAGGTTCTGATATCGTTTCTTTTGAGATCTAACAAATTATTTGATGCTGCCATTGTCCGAAGGTAATATTGTCTCCTGGTTTGTTCGTCCAGGTTCTGCTTGCGGAGAGAATGAGCGAAATGTTTACTGTAAGAGATTTCCGTTCGTGAGACAACGAATGTGCCCTAATGTGCAACTTTGGCCATGCAATATAGGCACGATTAGTTGTGGGTGCAACAAAAAATTCCTCAGGAGCAGCGACGGCGTCTGCGTGCCGGAAGAAAAGTGCAGTAAGTGAGCATCACCATTATGTGCACTAACAACCCATTTTATACGCTCTCATGAAGGAAAAGAATGGTGTATAGAGACCAATAAAAAGAAAAGTCAGTCAACTTTGCAATACACCAAGGCTGAATCGCTTTCAGAAACCGGGGCTACTATCATTTGACGAAAGTAATCGGCTGTTTGTGGCTCCGTCTTCTGTTGTGGCGTATGGTTATACGGAAACAAAAATTGTTTTCCGTATTTGCAATGAAAATTTGAAGCGCTGCTCGGTCAAGGTTGTGCTATAAATAATAGACAGAAGGACCAATTAGTTTTGGGTCCTCAATTGGGTTATAGCCTTATCTAGGAAACTAACAAGACTTCTCCTCCCAGTATTACATTACATACACCTTATAAATATTAGGAAAGGTTAAGTTTCATCTTTGCTGCTTTTGCTTCGCTTGTTTTTTCACAGAAACAAGTATTACTGTTTGCATTCTAGAGTTGCATTGTTCTGACTGTTATTGTTTACCCTAAAGTACTTTATACTGACAGGCTAATTTTAACAAAAACTCTTACACACTGCGGTCGTGTGTCTTAGCCTCTTCTCTGTCCTCGTCTTGTGCACAAAAGGCTGCATGCATGTCTTACGAACATGTACTAGCAGTCACCCTGGTGAATTACATGTTTGAGATAACTGCTTTCATCATTCTGTTCTTTTTAAGCTGGATCGTTTCGCGAGGTCTTTGCGAGAGTTATGCCGAGCTTTACTCATACTCTGTTTATAACCTAAATGAGGGTGTGGGCCATGTCAGACATATAATGCTTTTTATTCTTATCTCTTTTTATCTTAACTTTCTTTCTCAAGGAACATTATATTGATCTGGTCGGGAAATAATTAAGGTCTTATGTTCCATCGGTACAAGCGTTAGCCGAAGCAGTTTACAAGTAGTTGGCTACTCAACACTGTTAATGGCTCTTAGGAGACTTACTACAGTGGCCTACGGGTGTGTGTAGAGTGAGCAGTGGATTGACGCGAGTTTGTGCGTGGTGACAGAAGCAAGGCGATCACGATAGTATAACTGTGACAATGTGACGACAGTTTTATTTCAATCAAGGAGGAAACATTATAACCTGTTCCGTTACCACTTAGACATATGCCGAAGGCAGTATAATGTCGCAAGGAAAAGGAAGGAAGGAAAAAGTGGAGAAGGAAAGGTAGGGAGGTTAACCAGCTTAGCTTAGCCGGTTTGCTACCCTACACATGGGAGAGGGATGGGGGAGATAAAGATGGGGAAGGGGGAGAGGGAGAGAGAGCACATAGCACAGCACACACACATCGTCCGTTGGAGTCCATCAATCTGGCATGGTACGTGACATCACTCTCACAGCCGCTTGTCCAATCCAGTCTCTTTCAAAAACCGAAGTAGTCCCTTTGTCGCCTTCACCTGCGATGTCTTCTGTCGGCGGCATGTGAAAATCGTGTCGAGGGACAATGGTCTACTGTCAAGGTGCGCTAGAACAGATGCCAGGGACTGTCGCTGAACATTATATTCAGGACAGTCGCACAGAATATGTTCCAGCGTCTCCTCGCAAAGACATGCATTACAGAGAGCGTTGTCGGCCATTCCAATGCGGAAGGAGTAAGATTTCGTGAAAGCCACCACTTTGCGACATTATAAAGCAGAGTCGCCTCTCTTCCGCCGAAGAGAGGCGACTCTCCTTTATAATGTCGCAAAGTGTCTTCGTAGCTTGGCACTGCGGTGAGTGCAGGCAGATACCGAAGGTGGCACTGCAATCTAAGGCACTGTGTTAAAGCGTCTCGACAGTTTTTTTGGGCCTTTGTTTATTAAAACGGGCACTGGGGTGTTCCTTGCATGCGCATTTCCAACGGAGGTATGAATTTTCTGCTTCAATTTGTAGAGTGGGTTTCTGTCGACTGTTCTGTCGACGGAGATGAAGAAATCCATGGATCCAAGTTATATACATCGAAGTTGTAGAACGTTTTAATGCGAAAGCAGTATATGACACATCAAGCAGGGAATCCGCTGGCGTGGTCAGAGATTGTAAAAATAGACATGTGGTTACAAAGAGGCCGTCGTGCCACTACTCGCACGTTCGTCGTGGTATTCTTCCACAGCTGGCTCCGATGCCGCTCATTATGCCAGCGTTCCCATACTGCCCTCCCTCTGCGAAGCCTCTGACGGCTCTGGCCACTGCAAGTCGGTATGGAAATTTTGGGGAGTTCTGTCGTGAGCTTCGATGGACGAACTTTCGGCGGAGATGGCACAAAAATCACGCAGTCACAGAGACCGCGCCGGTGGCCGGTCTATATATAGCCCCGCGCGTCGCGGCACTGCCAATCGGTGCGGTGATTTAGTTCGGTTCTGTTGTGCGTATTGATGTGTGCACATTCGACTTGTACTTTTCAGTCAGTAGCTGCGCCTGGCTCCTTTGGACGTCCAGGCAAGTACGCGAGCGAGCGAGCGAGCGAGACCGAGGCACGTGATGCCATAAATGGTACAAGGCAACGTGAAAACAAAACCATTACGTTTTGTAAAACGAGTCGCCATCGGGAAGACACCGCAATGCTTTCGCATTAATCCACTTAGGGATACCTAAGTACACTTGACCTTGAGTGTGTTGCTGAAGATATGTTCAACCCGGGAAAAAAATTTTCTGCGTGAAGCACAAGGCCAAGGAGCATGCGATATACCAGGAGCTGCACTCAGGAAACAGAAGCCATGTTTAACAGCTACACCCGTAGGAGTAACAATGACGCTTTTGGAAGCGCGTACTCAGCTAGCCGGTGTCCCATTGAAATGTCGCTCGAAGCGTTGCCCATGTGCAAGCAAAAATGCTCTGAATATCTAGAATTGAACTACTGAGCGACTACAGTGGGTGATATCGTCGTGTGACGTCTCATCTTGTCACTCGTTGGTATCGCGCATACGTGTTGTGAGCGCAAAATATTTAAGTGGGGTTCAAACAAGAGAGGAAAGCGAAAGAAAAAACCCGGGAGCTCAACCACAGGCCTGTATAGTTTGCTAAACTACACATGCGTTAAGGGATGGAAAGAAATAAATCACAGGGAGTGAGGCATTAGCATTCCCAAACTGTGAGACGCCTGCTATCGGTAACTGAGCCGAGTCGATTATGAAAAGAGCAGTAATGCTCGCTTTGCTTGAAAGTGTGCGATGCGTGCGGCTATGGTTCCAGAGTGCTTCATTCCAAAAATGGTGCAACATCTGATGGTGTTTACCGAGCCCTAAGAACGTCACGCTCAGCGTCATGAGGACGACAAAAACACAATCGGTTCTACATTTTCTTTACATCAATGGCATCGAACCTCACTTACATGGGCAAGACTAAAATCAACTGATAATAATAAAAAACAAAAATTCCAGGTAATTCTCAGGGCTTCTTAGACAACGTAATCCAGTCCGACTTTATATTCCTTATGGCAAATTTTGCTAATTAATCCCAGCTTTTTGTGTACAGTACATTACATATTTCTTTAGGTGGGATTAAGGACATCGCCCGAATTGACAAAAGCGACAAATTCCGTTATAAATTTGACCTTCTACCATTTATTTATCGGAAGCCGATTGTTGTATCTATTTACCTTCTGTTTTCTTTGGTTGCCATGTGTTGTGTCCCGTATTTCCTAAGATACCTAACATAACCAATTACGGATACAACATTTACCAAGATCCGGATTTAGAAACAGACAACTAAATCGTCACATGGATTACACTTCTCATAGCACTGTCAAGAACAGTTTCTTAATCGCAAGGAGAGTCTAGTTGCTCCGATGAACATGTCTGCCGCACCAAAACAAAATATTCGCTCATATCGCAATTCAACATTCAGTGATTCTACTCTCAAGCTGCTGCAGAAGCTGTCCTTGAGCCACAAGCCTGTTCCTTTGTCAAATATGTAACGAAGTAGCTAAGACACTGCATATACACGAGACAACATGACAAAGCCGAGGTAATCCAATTCGCCATTCCGGCAACGAATCAGGAAACTTCCTTTGATCCCCTTAATAATGTTCTACTATGGAAGCGTCTTAGCTAGGCAGTAACCAATTACTCGTGGAAAATGACCACGGAAAGCTCCGTTTGAGGGCAAGTTCTTCGAAGACAAAAAGAATCAGCCCTTGTGGTTTTCTGCGCAGCAGTTTTTCAAGTCTGAAAGTTTTATTCAGAAGACAGCATTTGGGAATTGATCGCAGTGCAAAAATTTTAGAAATTTCGTAAAATTTAGGCTAAGCTGCTGATAGCAGAGACCACACAAGTTCTTCCCTTCGCACAGAGGGACCCAATATCCGATGACTGACAGGTTCTTCACGTACAAAAATGACCTGGCGTTCAGACACACTTGAAGAATATGATGTATTGCGTTGCCTGTGTTGCTGCGTGATTTGTCAACTACAAAAGCGGCTGTCCACTAAAAGCACGCTTGAGCTCTTCGACCAGATTAGTAAAACAAGAATAAAGAAAAGATGCAATCAGCATGCAGTTGCAAATAAATTATGGAGTTTTACGTGCCAAAACCACTTTCTGATTATGGGGCACGCCGTAGTGGAGGAATACGGAAATTTTGAACCCCTGTGGATCCTTAACGTGCACACCTAAATATAAGTACATGGGTGTTTTCGCATTTCGCCCCCATCGAGATGCGGCCGCGCTGGCCGGAATACGATCCCGTGACCTCGTGCTCAGCAGCCCAACATCATAGCCACGCAGTTGCCATAAATTGCTAGGTTGGGGATAGCGGAGCTTACAATAAACTGCCGCGTGAAACACAGAACAAAATGATCGTACGTATTCTCATTGCTTTAATATGCGTCGACAATAGGTATAGCAAACACTAGTAGTTCTTTCTTTTTTAAATTTTAGCTATAGCTAGTGGATTGCTTGCATTAATAGCACTGCACCGAATGCGACCGGATTTTATTTGGCTAGATGATATCTTCCCAACCCGTTTTCAAGACAGCACTTGCAGTGAAGTGTTCTTCCACAAATGTTGCAGCAAACGAATATCACAGTGCTTTCAGGGCGAATAGAGTATACCAACGAAGAAATGCTTGTTTGGCAGAGAGAAATTAAAATCTTGGGTTGTGCGTGCAAAACTTCGACATGGTTATGAGGCACGTCGTAGTGTGGTGCTACGGTTTAATTCTGGCCCCCTCGGGTTATTTAACGTGCACCCAATGAACGGTACACTGGCGTTTTTGCATTCTGCCCTCATCGTAATGCGGCCGCCGCGGCCGAGATTCGATCCCGCGCTCTCGTGCTCAGCAACGCCATGCCATTTTGGCAGAGAGAAGTATTTTATGTAAGTATTATGGTTTTCAGCAAACGCGCTGTAAGTAGTACTGATTCATGAGTTTAACCTACAAACTTTTCATTTTTCTTGTCACTGAAGATCCTGATAAGAGGAAGACCAAACAACCGAGTTTCCAGTTCCCACCTGGAACGCACATTCCTGGAGGCACATTAAAGGTGCGTGTTCTTAGCTCTAGAATTTGCGTACCGCTTATTAACAACATGGTGCAGTGTGAATAGATTTTTCTCTATATAAGCCATGAAACATTCATTTCATGATATTGCGCAAAAACTTGTAGAGACGATGCTAAAACGAACTGGAAATATTCCAATAATGTCGGATCACTGAGCGTATGCAATCGGTGATCGCAAACTTGATAAATATCTGATGGTAGAATGTATAAAGTATATTTCTTTCGTCAAGCAGAATGTCAGGCGTCCTTTTACTCGCCAGGTTGAACCTTCTGAGAGACGATGAAGTGTCTTCTTGGCAGAACACTTGTTTCTGTGCTCTGTGAATTTTTGGTAAAATCTTCGGCTTTCGAGGTGCCTCGCCTCCCCGTCTTGCAGCCATGGACGCGGAGCATGCTAGAGGCCCGCCTGGCCAGACGTCATCACAGCCGTCAACCGCAAGGAAGCGAGTTGGCTCCCCCAGTGACACCGAAGACACCGAGCTGTACTCCATGTCGGACGACTCATCCGACGACGGCTTCATACCCGTCCGGAGTAAGAGGGCGAGAAGAAAAATCGTCAACACAGCGCCGTCAACTCCTGCGAGCACAACGACTATGAAGTCAAGGCCTGCGCGCTGGCCACACGTCATCATCTATATGCCGGAAGAGCCATCAAGCAACCTACGATTGCTGAACAGGCAAGCCCTATCCATTTTTCTGGAACGTGCGGTGCCGGATCAAATTAAAGATATAAGAATAAATCCACGCAAGAATATACTCGCCATAGACGTGTACAACGGGAGTGCGCGTGGAAAACTTCAAGCGATCACGGAGCTAGGCGGAATCAAAATGCGCCCCTTTATCCCGATCGACGACACATCCATAGCCGGTGTGATTTACGACATCGACATAGCCATTCCTAATGATGACTTACCTAGCCTCATCAAGCCGGCATACGAAAGCACGATCATTACGCAAGTGCGCCGCCTTGGGAATACGCGCTGCGTAAAAGTAATATTCAAGGGGGATTGTATCCCATCCCACGTTAAAGTCGGACATTTTCGACATCTGGTTCGACCATTCATCCAGAAGCCGCTTCAATGCCATCAGTGTTTCAGGCTAGGACACGTCAAGGGCGTGTGTCCCAACTCGCTACTGTGTCCCCGTTGCGCTGAACCTCATGCAGAACAGACCTGCGGTGCCACGGTCCTGAAGTGTGCCAACTGTAGCGGCCCTCACGCGGCCTCGTCGAAAGACTGTCCCCGCATCAAGAGGGAACGCGCGGTTCTCAAGCAAATGGCCAGAGACAATTCGGCCCACAGGGAGGCAGCCAAAGTAGTTCGGCGTCGGCGTCGACGTCGGCACCATCGTACGTCTTCGAAGAAGACGCATGCGCGAAGTGACAGTACCCACTCCTCTGCGGTGCCAGTTAGCCGCGCCGCGAAAGGGCCCACCACTTCCACGAAGGAAGCAGAAAAGACTCTATCTTTAGAGGAATGGCCTACGCTACCGAGCCGCTCCCTTGCGAAAGAACCTCAGAAGGTCGGGGCCCCAACTGATCCTTCTCCGGCCATGGATGATTCACCTAAAACAGACCGTCAAGTCATCTCGGTGCTACGTTCTCTCATGGAGGCCATTCGAGCGCTATTAGTGGACATGAGGACACCATCTGCTCGAAGCGCACTTAAAGTGTTGGACGCCTTAAGCCCAGTGCTTGCATCCCTCAACTAGAAAGATGGCTACCCATACCCCATCCTTCCGGAAAGAAGTCAAAGCAGCGGCCGTCATCCAGGGGAACGCCAGAGGGCTAAAATCACGAATTTCAGATTTTGGTCAGTTTGTCTACACCAATGGGTTTCCACTCATCGTCATTTGTGAGCCCAACTTGTCGAAACCAATAAGACTGTCAGGATACGAGTTTATCATCTCATCAACAAACGGTGCATGCAGCAAAATCGTCGTTTTTGTTCGTCGTGAACTCACCTATGTTTTGCAACCAATTGCGCCCCACGACGACAATCAATATATATGCATCACAGTTAAAAATAACAAACTCTTGTTTACTCTCATAGGCGTGTATATATCGCCTTCCAGCAATTTCGATACCAAAAGATTTGCGGATATCTTGAGTGTTTGTCCCGCCCCATGGGTCATCATAGGAGATTTCAATGCACACCATCCAGCATGGGGAAGTACAAGGACAAATGCAAGAGGACGAAGATTAGCAAGTATCGCCCACAACTATGGCCTTACTCTCCTGAACGATGGTAGCCCCACCTTTCTTCGAGGCGTGACATACGGCAGCTGCCTCGACCTTGCTTTCGTCTCCAACTCTCTCGCCAGATGTGTGAAGTGGTTTCCAGACATTGAGACACATGGGAGTGACCACATTCCCACCTATCTGAACATCAAAGGCTTGTCGTCTACATCAGGCTCACGGAATACCATTCGGACGATTCAATGGGCCAACTTCAAATCTGAGATGGAAGATGCCTGCCGCGAGGGCCTACGCTCTGGGTTAGAGCAAACGATTAAAATGACGATGCAAAACGCCACTCGCATGATGACGATCTCTTCCACGCGAAATGACTTCGACATAGAATTAGAGCGACTTCGAGCGCTTCGTCGCCGGGCGGAACGTCGATATCGACGTACAAAATCAATCCATGACCTTAGGGCAGCCAGGAGGATGCAAAAGAAGATTCAGCGTCGTATGGATAGATTAGCGTCGGAACGGTGGGCAACGTTTTGCCAGACACTCGACCCCCGCAAGCCACTGTCTCAAATTTGGAAAACGGTGCAAGGTCTGCGTTGCCTTCCGGAACGGCGTTTTCCATTCAAGGCGCTAGCGCTTTTCCAAGGGCGGCAAGACATCGATGTCGCAGAAGACTTTTGTGCGCGGATCGCAGACCAAGCGACTCGTCCAGATCCTCCAGCCCGAGCTGACGTCCCCCATTCCCGTGATTGCCGCATGGACCTTCCTTTTACAATGGAGGAGCTCGAAGCGGCACTAGCTCTCTGCAGGCGCTCATCATCTCCAGGTCCAGATGGTATATCATACCGGGCCTTGTGCTATCTCGGAGAGTCCGCACGGATAGAATTGTTGAGCCTTTACAACTCCTCATGGCAGGAGGGAAATGTTCCTGACGAATGGAAAGTAAGCCGCCTGGTGCCACTCTTAAAGCAGGGCAAATCCCCATTAGAACTCACCTCTTACCGCCCAATAGCACTGGCCAGCTGTGTAGGAAAGATAATGGAACGGATGATCCTTGGCCGCCTGGAATGGTACCTTGAATTTTACAAGATTTATCCGCTTTCCATGGCTGGTTTCCGACGTGACCGCTCTTCCATCGACAGTGTAGTTGATCTCGTTTCATATGTCCAGCACGAAAGGTCCCGTAAGCGTTTATCTGCAGCTTTATTCTTAGATGTGAAAGGGGCATATGATAACGTATTACATGAGGCCATTCTCGACGCTCTTGCGACGGTTGGCCTAGGTGGTCGAGTTTTTTTGTGGATTGCAAGTTACCTGTCTGCAAGATCATTCTATGTGTTAACTGACGATGGCCCAACTACGCGACGCTATACCAGCAGGGGCGTTCCTCAAGGCGGTGCTCTCAGCCCGACGCTATTCAACCTCGCTCTTGTTGGACTTGCTGAATGCTTGCCAACTACCATCAAGATTTCAACATACGCTGACGACATCTGTGTCTGGACTTCGGCAGTCACACGTCCTCAGATACGTGCGCGACTTCAAAGAGCGGCCACTTTGACAGCGAACTACTTGTGTAAACAGGGTCTCAGCATTTCACCTGAAAAATGCGCACTAGTCGCATTTACTCGGAAACCGATGACGCCTTATGTCATCTCAATCAATGGGCGGACCACTTCCTATGTCCGAAACCACAGATTCCTTGGCGTCATTATTGACCGAGACCTCTGTTGGAGCCCACACGAGGCCTACATGAAACGGCGCCTGACAGCTACTTCCCAATTGTTCAAATACTTGACAGGGAAGACGTGGGGGATGTCAGTAGACGCAATGCTTAAACTCTACAGAGCTCTCTTTCTCGGTTTTTTAAGATACAGTCTACCTGTACTGAACAACACCTGCAAGACAAATATTCGTGTTCTGCAGGCAGTACAAGCTCAAGTACTCAGAGTCTGCCTTGGTTTGCCCAGATGTACGTCAACAGAGGCGACTCTTGCGATTGCTCGGGACCATCCAATGCGAACTCACATTACGGTGGAAGCCCTGAGAACGCACATCAGACATTTTGCACGTGCCCCCTATCACCACCTTGCAGCACTACCTTCAGACAGGCACCAATCATCATTCTCTAAAACTATCAACAAGTACAACGACAAACTTCCCTCGGGCTTCACCGCTGCATCTAAACCATCGATACCCCCTTGGTGTCTTATCAGCCCCACAGTACATCTCAGTGTACCAGGAATCGGAAAAAAGTCTGAACTGTCGTCGCCTGTCCTCAAACAACTGTCTCTGCTTCTTCTGCACGAGAGGTACGCGGACAGTGAACACATTTATACTGATGGTTCCACAAACATCCAGTGTTCGTCCGGTGCTGTGGTTGTCCCAGCAAAAGCTATTACCATCAGCTTTAGGACTGACCACCCGACAACATCGACATCTGCTGAACTAGCTGCTCTTCGCGCTGCACTCCGTTTCGTCAGTCGGGAGCCACCTCGACAATGGTCCATCTTCAGCGACTCAAAGGCAGCCCTACAATCTGTACTATCAGCTCTGCGTCGCGGGCCATTCGAACAGCTCGTATTCGATATTAGATGCCTACTCCATACATCACAGGAGAAAGGACACCACGTGACGTTTCAGTGGCTGCCAAGTCACTGCGGCGTCACTGGAAACGAAGACACCGATAATGCCGCTCGGGCAGCTCTTGAAGACGCACAAGAAGAGGCCATACCGCTTTCACGATCCGACGCAGCTAGCAGACTTCGAGTGCTTGCACAGGAGATGACGCTCTCTTCATGGTGCACACCAAACAGCCAGACCAACCAGAGCAACCGTCAATACCACCTGCCCTCTTTGATGCATCTCTATATGCCAACTGGACTCCGCCGAAGCGAGGCGACTCTGCTTTATCGCTTATGGTTAGGGGTGGCTTTCACGAAATCTTACTCATTCCGCATTGGAATGGCCGACAACGCTCTCTGCAATGCCTGTCTTTGCGAGGAGACGCTGCAACACATTCTGTGCGACTGTTCTGAATATAATGTTCAGCGACAGTCCCTGGCATCCGTTCTCGCGCACCTTGACACTAGACCATTGTCCCTCGACACGATTTTCACATGCCGCCGACAGAAGACATCGCAGGTGAAGGCGACGAAGGGACTACTTCAGTTTTTGAAAGAGACGGGATTGGACAAGCGGCTCTGACAGTGTTATCACGTACAATGCCAGATTGATGGACTCTACCGGACGATGTTTGTGTGCTGTGCTATGTGCTCTCTCTCTCTCCCCCCCTTCCCCATCTTTCATCGCCCCCATCCCTCTCCCATGTGTAGGGTAGCAAGCCGGTTACGCTAAACTGGTTAACCTCCCTGCCTTTCCTTCTCTACCTTTTCCTTCCTTTTCCTTGGTGTCACGAAACCAATATATTGCACCAGAGACACATTGACGGCATCGGGTGTGTTGCTAAACGAGAACCATTACACGCGATAGCATAGAATAAAGCGTTTATATTTTCTATTTTGTTATAGAGCACGTGGTGAAAACTTTGTAGTAGGGTCAACGTCAAAGCAAATATGAAATTATAGAACGCCATATCAGTCGACTAAACAGCGTTGATACGATAACTGGCATCGTAATTACAGGTTCTAGACGAAAAAGCTGTGTTGTGTATTTGTAGCCTCCTCCTTTTCAAGTCCGGCCAATAGGTTAAATTCCTGTACCGCGCACGTACTGCGGCATGTTCCTTGTTGAACTTTAGCGATAGGCGAACGGTGCCTAAGTTTGCCGCTCCGAAAAGCCGCGATCCTAATTGCAGGCTCCAGGCGAAAAAGCAAAGTTGCATATTTATTGCCTGCCCCTTTTCAAGCCTAGCCAATAAAAAAGAAAAAAGAAATCATCAGCCTTTTCACTCTGTGAAGGAGGAGGAGCAAGGAAGCCGTAGTGTGTTTTACCTGAATGGACGTATTTATGTATATGTAGGTATTATTATTATTATTATTATTATTATTATTATTATTATTATTATTATTATTATTATTATTATTAAAGGACACAATCCACGAGTACATTTTTTGACTGTGGAGTGATTTATTATTCTTTCATGAAATAGTGACGCGTCCAAGCACCGCCGCATGGCAGATGAAAATTCCACAATACTTACAACTTCACTGTGAACTACGCTATTGTAGAAAGTGTATGAAACACGGCGTAATGTGAGAGCCGTCTTAGCGGCTGATTTTCGCGTAACTCTTTTTCGGTATAGTTTCCATAAAGAAAGAGTTACAGGCGTTTTATGCAACCATGCTCCCTCCGTAAACGGCCATCTATTGACGGCAAACGGGAATTCTGTAACGTTTACAACTTCGTCTGGAACTAATTAATTCTGTCAAGTAAATGAAACTCGTAATGATAGAGTCGTTTTAGCAGCTAATTTCAGTATGATGTTTTACACAATGCCTACATTAGATTCAGAGCTGCAGAGCATTCGCGAGAAACTGCAGACGAAAACACAGGTGGCGTCTGACGCGAACGCTGGAGGAGAAGGCTCGAGTTTTGTCTCGACGCATGGGCACAATCATGGGGGAAGTAGCCCTTATGAGCTTCGCTGTAAAATTTCGCTGTAGATTGCACGCGTTGCGGCATACTCACGGTTGAAATTTTAGCAAAAGGCGAACGACGCCTCATTGTTTTCCTCCGAAAAGACGCGGTCTGGCATGGAATAACGATCAAAAGTAAGGACACCAGATGATCACAAAGGCTTTCGAGCGCCGGTAAGCATTTCGCATAATACTAGCCAATGAAAGTTACGAAGATATTCATTTCAAGACTTTCATTTTCCATATAGGACTGGAGGGACAAACGTATTGACAGTATACAATATTTTCTACAATACAAAAGAAATTCAGCCAATAAGTGTTAGGTATTGGTATATAAGAACTTAATATTGTCTGATACCTTGCACCAATAGGCATGTACTCCTGCTGATGATGCCTCCTGGTCGTTGTATTATCGTCATTCCATCTTTATCATGCGACTATGTTCATGCGGTCGTCTCGTCACGTCATTGTCGTCATACCGCCGTCATGAAATAATTGTCACACCGCTGTCATGATGACGTCGTCGTCGGTCCTTCGTCGTCATTCCAGCTCGTCATCAGATTCTCGTCGTGCAGTGGTCGTCATACAATTGTCCTCACGCTGTCGGCGTTGCGCTCTCAGTTTACAATCGTCAGCTTTTCAGTCACGTCATGTCGTCGTTGTCCTACCGCCTTCGTTGTTCCATCGTCGTGAATTCTTCGTGATTCTATCACATTCATACTGCCTTCATTGAATTGTGATTATGTCGCTCCTGTCTTGCCGCCATTCTCATTAGCTATCATATATACGATTCCAGACCACCGCTGCCATTACGTCGTGTTCGTGTCATCGTCGTCACTTTTGCTTCGTCATGCAACTCTTGTCATGCCTTCGTCATCCCGACCGCGTCATTTTACAAGCATCGTGACACAGCCGTTAATACACCATTGTCGTCATACACTCCTGATCATTCCGCTGTCTTCATACCATTGTCGTGCCAGCTTCTTCACATCGCTGCCGTCATACACTCGTCGTCATGCTTACGTTGTTATACCATCCTCATGATCTCGTCGCCGTCGTTCCATTGTCGTCATAACTTCGTCATGCGAATGTCATCATATCAATGTTGTCAAACCGTCATCGTCACATTGTCGTCTTACCATTCTCGTCACTTCAGTAACATCAACCCGTTATTGCGATGCCGACGTTATACCCTCTTCAACGATCCAAAGACATCAAACCCTTTTCGTTATTCTATCGAAGTCATGCTGTTGACATTGAATTACGATTATGTCGCCATTGTTATGTCGTCATCATGATCGCTATCACGCATACCTTTCACATCGTTGTCGCCACCATAGCTTCGTCGGCCGGCTTTCGTAATCGCTTCGTCATCCCGCCATTGTCGTCACACGCACGTTTTTATCTCAATATCTTAATGCATGACGACAGTTATCGTCATGCATTCGTTGTCTTACCGTCGTCGTGGTGTCATCGTTGCCCTTCCATCATCGTCATTCTAGTTTGCACATCCGATTGTTGTCATGCCTTAGTCATCCGCCATCGCCATTGTAGCGTCGTCGTCATATCAATCGTCTTGCCGTCGCTGTCTTTTGCTATCTTCATTACTTCACTAACTTCATTGTATTGTGTCCGTCGATTTATCGGTGTCATTTCTTTTTCGCCATCCTATCGTAATCATGCTGTCATGATTCAATAGTGATTATGCTTTCATTGTAAAGCCATCATTGTAATTGTGTTGTCGTCAGCGAGTCGCTATCACATAGTCTTTGCAATACCGTTCTCCTCGTGGTGTCATGGTCCTGCCATGGTCATCATTTCAGCTTCATTATCTCCTTGTCGTCATACTGTATGTATTCATGCCATGGTCCTCATTGGGTCTCATTCCATCTCGTTGTCCTGACCTCGCCACCGTTACGCTGTCATCCTTATAACATATACAACATTAAGGCATCGTCATATTACTCTTATCAAACCACCCTTGTCTTCCATCGACGTCATTTCTTGTTCGTCATTCTACGTCACCATTGCGTTGGCAATAGACAGTCTTCATGGCGCCTTGGTCATAGCGTCATTGCGATCTTGGCAAGCGCCTGTCAAAGCAAAACGGGACGACAGCGGAATATTTAACATTATCCGAAGCAACAGAAATATCAATATCACCACTAGAGATGGTAAATAAACATGACTTCAAGAATACGATGCGTCGCTACACTGCTCGAAGGCTAATTGCATTACCAATGACATCATCGTCAGATGCGTTTCTCCATCATTTTTAGTCGTAGAGTTTTGTGAAATCTGTCAATCGAGCGTTTTTTGGTAGGACTACCTACATATGTAATTCGTGTTTTACGTGGCAGTGGTGTTTATATCGTATCGTCTACATTAACATTAAGTTACCGGTACATGTGGGTCGCTTCTCCTAGCAGGCTTTTGTTGTTTCTTTCTTTAAAGTTCTTCTAGACTCATTAGGTTCATGTATTCGTGGCAAGTGTGTGAGAATTTATTGAAAATGGTTTAGGTATAATTCCCGAAACTGCACATTGAGGAAGGTGCCTTTATTGTTGTCGACTTTCTAATTTTTGCATAGTCAATAAGGAACAAGAACAATAGCAAATCCCTATACAAGTTTAGAGCAACATTTAGTTCAGCGTCAGTGCATTCTCTCAGAACACACATTCTTAGAACGTATGAATGTGGTGCAAATCTAATAACTCCTGCTACAGAGTCACGACATCAAACCACTTGCATTTAATTTCGTATTTTAATAATAAAAAACAATAAATGCTCCTAATGAATGATATGGGCGTCATCATTTGTGCAAGTTATGTCCGTTTATTAGGGCGATTCCTGCGAACATGCAGTAGAGCGTTATCATAAACATCTTTAGCTGAAGAAAAAAAAAGACTGTTGGGATCAATAATTAAGAAGCAGCGGTATTTAACATGTTCTTTGTTATTTTGGTGGGCAAACCGAATGCGTTTCTACTTAGAAACATTTTATGCATGACGAGAAAATATGGGTTTCCTAATTTCTCAGAACGGTATTACCATTTGTGTTTCAAATATGTTTTCTTACACTGTCCTGCAGTTCCTCCTGACCAATCAAACAATTGTCCTTGTTCTAATGTCCCAAATACCATGGCTTCAAATGGGGTGCTTCTGCATGGAGTCGACACTCGTTGAATATATTCCCCCCCGGAACGTCGTCCGTGCTGTATCGTGCAAATATCCTGTGAAAATGAAGTAAGTTACTGCAAATTACTTATCACAGGTTGTTCATGACATCGGTGTTGCTAAGCTTACAAACTTAACCTGGCGTCTTAACGTGTTCGCTTGCAATGAACATTTCCGTTCTTCAATGTCGTTAAAAAACCAAGGCTTCTTATCAAAAACAAGAACAGCCCGAACATCTTCACCACCACCAATATTCGGAGAAATATTATTACTGTTAAAAATTTATGGAATGTGCCCATAACGAGGTCTATGGTCTTCGAGCTGGCGTTGGCATATAGCAAAAAAACAATGAATAATTACAAGAATATATAATTAGTAAGCAAAATGGTAAACATATCTGAGAACAGGTTTTATTAGCAGAAAAGAAACATAATAAGTCTAAAAGGACACTTGTGGAAAGGACAGTTAGAAACACGAAACGCAAGTTCAATATGGAAAAGCTGAAAACAGAACTTGTACAATGTGTGAAACGAACGATGATAGAAGAACGCCAAACACCGTAGCAAAGAATGACAGTGACTTAAGAACAAAGAAAGGGTCAACAAGGTGTCGACGCCAAAGAAAACGGCCTTGACGTACATGTTGGCTCAAATCATACGGTGATTAAATGTTTAATATATTTCTGCATTTCGCGTCTTCTTAATATTCGTTTTTCACTCATTTCGTATCTTATTCGTATAGAATTTAACGTCCACTTATGTCGGCCTTGTTTCCTTGAGCGTCAACCACTTGTTGACCGTTTATTCTTTCCGTTAGTATGCTTTAATGCATCCATAGACTTAATAAATTCATACACATGAATTTATTATTCAATCTTTAAATCAACGCTACTATTAGACTCGCTTGAATGGTGGGTCTCCGCTCTTTGTGCCTCTATCCACCTTCCTAGTTAGGAACCCGGGCACTCCGCGCCATCTCGTGGAGAGCGTGGAAGTTAGGTTAGATGGAATTTGTCGCCGGCATGGCAGAGGGCGATACCAACACAAGCGCTCACCTCCGACATTGGCGCTCTTTAGCCGCCCTTGCGCCACAATACCCTATACATCATCATCATCCATACTATCTTTAGCTAAATATACTAACGTTTGATTAGAATCAAAGCTTGCAATGTTGAAGTGCCACATAAAAATATGCATATTAGGTAGTAAGAAAAATAAGCATCCAAATCTTCATGTATGTACACGCATTCAAAATATCAGGGAAGTAAAACAACCCTGCCAATCAATATAACGAACAACAGTTATCTGCGAAATGAAAAATAATTCACCTCAATTCCCCCACGTGAGAGTGGATGCACTTCTCTGCTGCTGCCGTCCACCACCACAAGCGCCGTACGTCACGCCTGTACGCACATGTCTGCAAGTGCAGCATGCATCCTCATTCTTCGATGCCCTCTGCCAAGAGCAATTGCATTATTGAACCAAACGAGTATTTAAAAGTAAAATGCATAAGAAAATTACGACTTGCACAAACGCTACGCACATGAGAGAATGGGTTTATTCTTCCAATAGGTGGCGGATTCGTCAACACTGCATACATCCTCATTCTAGTACGCCCTCTGCCTAGCGCAAGCGCGTTCATGAACTAATTGAATTTCTCTAAGTAAAATGCGTAAGGAAATTCATAAAATACGCCTTAGGCACAACCTTCAGACATGATAGGATCGGATTGTAGGTCAAATATACGAAGAACATAATTTCGTTATGCGGGAACTCAAACACAAGGCCTCCGGATGAGTTTGCTTTTGTGTGAGCAAAGCAACGCACGCGGACACGGAATATTCCGACCGACTGGACGCTAACAGGTTCGCTGTAAATGTTCCCCACCCCTGCAATCCAAATATATTGTTTTCCGCGGGGTTTGGCACACATTCTGTGCAAAAGTTTACAACTCCCGTGTCCTCGCATTGAATACGTCGTCGGACACCACTGGTCCTGCTGACCGCTGCGCGTGAACCAGCAGTTCATTATCGCCCTCGCACTTCCATTCGCGGCGCCCTGCGTTGGCCCGTGCAGCGTGGCGTACGAGATTGCACTGAATCAGTCTCGCAGGAGTGATCAATTTGCACCAAGCTGCGCGACGAGCCTCATTATGTAAGAGAAGTGCGATGGCGAAGGTGAGCCACTGCTTGTGCGTTACGGTGCGGGCTGTAGGATGCGATTGTCGCAAAAAGTGTGACTTTGCCTAAACATCGTGATATCTTCGGTATAAAAAAATTACCGCCCCTTCTAGTCCGTGAAGATGATCGAACAGTGTTAGTTGCACCGAGTGTTACACCATGCAAGTCAAGCTTGCCAAACAGTCAATATTGTAAATTTTTTGTTTAACTATTCCTTCAGCGCATTATCGCTTTTGCGTGCTTCGAGTGGTGAGCATGCTTTAGGAGTGCTTTATTTATGTGATGCTCGGGGCGTTTTTTTTCTTTCTTGCGCGTGAGGTTTGTGTATGTGTTTCACCGTGCTTTTTTTTTTCGCGTGTAAGTTGCTCGGCCCCGAGGACGTCCCATAGTTGTAGCTGGGATGGAATGTGCGGAACCACTAATCCATAGCTCCGTATATTGGCCGCAAGGCCCACCACTGAGATGTGAGCGCTGCAATTTTGACGATTGCTTAGATTGTCTTGACGAATGACGTCTTTGTGTTTCTTAATGAGTTTATGAAAAAAACGAGCACAAGGTGAAAGCAGGAGCCAACGTTTCGACAAGTGCACTCGTCTTCCTCAAGGCGACATATGCTTTCTTCGCCACAGTATCTATAGGTGGGGTACTTCTAAAGGGGAGAGGTTGTAAGGCGGGTGGATGCGGCAACGAACGAACGTGTGTTAGTGTGTCAGATTAAGAATAAAGGAATGCTGTGCACAAGACCAGGGGACCGGCCGTCTGTCAACCACGTATCAACGGACGCGTGTTAGCTGGCGTGTAAAAGGCGTCTGACACGCCCGCTAGAAAAAAAAAAAGGGAAAGAAAAGGAAGAAAATGCGCTAGGGAACCAAATTAAGTGTTGTTGCCTATAGCTTGAAATTTAGCATATCGAATAGATTCTAAAGCTCCCTTTGAAACGTTTATGCCTATTGGTTGCAATGTCTTGAACTTATGGATAAGGTATAATTCTCTGTATTTTCTTTCTCGTTCAGAACGGCAATTTGACTGTAAGATGTAGAGTTTAAGTTCATCAAATTTATCACCTGGTTGGTTTAAATGCTCGGCGATGGCTTTGGGAAGCTTTCTTGGTGTGTCCACGCGATATCCATTTATTCTGACGTTCATTAAGTGTCCTGTTTCGCCGATATATTGTTTCTTACAGAAGGAACATTCAAGCATATAAATCACATCCTAACTAGATTTGACTTCATGTGTATAACGATTTGCGGTGCTTTTAATTTTAATGTCACTTTGAAGGTGCCTGCAGGTTTTACACCTGGAGCCACAACATGCTTTTATAATGGGGGAATGCTGTTGGCTGACTTTTGCGTGCACTAACATGTCTTTAAAGTTCCTGTTGCGGCGATAGGTAACCCTAGGTACACCTGGGAATGCTTTCTCAGACGCTCGTTACTTGATGATATCGGGTAAACGAGAAGAAAGGGGGTTAACCGAGGGGCCCGATTTTTATTAGTCATATTATAAGAAGCCAACAAACACTGACACCAAGGACAACATAATGTAAATTACTTTTGCTTAATGAATGAAACAAAGAAACGAAAAATTAATGGTAATTAAAATGGATGAAAGAACAACTTGCCGCAGGTGGGAACCGAACTCACAACCTTCGCATTTCGCGTGCGATCCTCTACCAATTGAGCTACTGCGGCGCCGTTTTCCAAACCACTTTCTTGGGTATTTATGTGTCCTAGTAGGGCCCAGGAAGTGTTAGCCAGCGCCACCACTCACAGATATTGGCGGCGGACGTGGAACGTCCTTTTTGCCGCACGCGTCACGAGAATGTGATCTTTTTGGGTGAAGGCAACTGGTCAATAAACCCATATATGCTGCCTGAAGGCTCAATGTTGCCGGATTAGAATCCGGCAACATTGATGCCTTCGGGTAGTATATGTGGGCTTATTGACCAGTTTCCTACCCTACAAACCCTACCAGTTGCCTAGAAACTAGCATACGCGATGCAGAAAATGGTTGTAGCTTGCCAAGGAAGAATATGACTCAATAAAAAATATTTTCTGAACAACAGATGCTGTTGTAATTAATTAGGTTCTACTATGTCTACTGCAATCTAGAGCATTTTGCATATCTATTTTATCATGTACAGTAACATATGTCCCTTGCTTTTTTTGGTACAAAGGCACTAATCGCCACTTTCCGATTTCCAGTGCTGTGCCTTAACGCTTCAATCAGCTCTGAAAACATCAGTTATGAAACGTGGCCTTTACTCCTTGCTTTAAATTAGCAGATTTATTTCCTCTTATTCAAGGCGCGCATAGGTATTTGTCATTAAAGAAAATTTAATTATTTTAAAATTGACGAAATGGACGCGTATATTTGCTACGATAATTAAGCCTTATATCATTCAACCTGCCTTTAGACTATCATAAAATGTTTTCTATATTTATGCTATAGAATGAAGTGATTAAATGAAAGGCAACGGAAATTAATGCATTTTTGCTGTTCTATTAGCGAATTTTATTAAAATGCTGTCTGTTCCGCACCGTGGTATTTGTAACCAAACATCAGTAGACTTCATGATGTCCTTACTTT
Source organism: Dermacentor andersoni (assembly GCF_023375885.2). NCBI lineage: Eukaryota > Metazoa > Arthropoda > Arachnida > Ixodida > Ixodidae > Dermacentor > Dermacentor andersoni. The sequence goes on along the minus strand of NC_092821.1, from coordinate 78,084,173 downwards.
TGCTGCTTTTTCAGCAAGTTACATGACGCCCTGGCTAATGTGTACGTAAACCTTTCTGCCATATACTAGTTTTGCATGTTTATGGTGTGTATTGGAAATAAAATGTGGGCAGTTTGCGCTAGCGGTGCAAAAATTAAGGCTGGGTCACAGCGGAGCTAGTTTTGGCTTTCGGTAAGTCATGCTAGGTTTTGCTAAGTCATGCGAGGTTATGCATATCTTAGCTATGCTCTGGCTAAGTGTCGCCAAGATTTGCTAAGTTTCGCCAGGTTTTCGCGAGGCCACACACTGCCAGGCCGGTAAGCCACACAAGCACCAGCCAAGTCACACGCATACAAACCACAGTACGTGCATCACAATTTATTATTTACAGTGCTTCAGTACCAGTCGTCATCATCGTCGACCCGGTCCTCGTTCTCGACGTCCGACCGTTGTCGTGGTCGTCGGTGTCGGTGGCGTTGGGGCAGGCTTCGCGAAGCACTTACAAGGCAGAGCTCTTTTGTTTTCACGTCGAACCAAAGCCGGTCACAGACGTGGCAGTCTTGGTGACGCGTCTCCCTGACGCCAGGCCCGGAGCCAATTGCCGGCGGCGCCGAGCATTCAGTTGGCAGCGTTCTTTGTCGCTGGCTCGAAACTCGGGATCCTCGGCTGGGCGACAACGTTTGTCGGCGGCGACCTCGGCGCCGTCGATTGTAGTCCCGCTGAGGCGCGCGCCGGGTTTCCTTGTAGGGCACAAACACGATCACTGTGCGCAAACTTTATGCTCAAAAATTCGCGCTGGAACCAGCCGTTCGCATCCCCCGTGTCTCGGCGGGCTTGACGCTGGAAGTTCAGAGGTGTGCCGCTGCGCCGGCCCGTGCGTTTACTTGCCTGTGACGTCACGACTGCTCTCTACGCGCGTGGAATGCGTGGAGGTTCGTGCCTTGGCGCTCTCGCAGGTGGTTGCTAGGCAACGCAGGGCGGAGCAGAGCTGGTATTTTTTTGGTAACGCTCCACGGCAGAACGAAAGCTTAAACGGATCCGCTGTTAAAACGTCCATGTCAAGTCAACCTAAAAGGTTGCAGGGACTATAGTCGGAAAGAACTTAAGTCTGCAATGAAGCCCCGCCAACCTTCTGATAACCGCCAGTCACTGTTCCTCCGGGAGGTTGCGAATAGCTCGTAGTTCAAACTTTTCCTGTTACCTAAATAAGGCAGCAACCACAAAAAATTAAATTATCAGCGCTCTAATGTTTTACAATTTCACTCGTCTATAATAGTGGAATGATGAACGCCTAATCCTTTATTGAACTGATATAAAATTCTTGCACCACAGTAAATATTTATTATGAAATTTCACTTCAGTTGGCAGTGACGTTTCATGAGTAAAAGGGCTCTGCAGTGATATGAACGGTATCGCGGACTTTTGAAGAGTGAAATGATCAGACTCGATATACTTTGTCCGTTTCTGTTGCACACCTAATCGCTTCCGCAGATGAACAGCCTTCATGAACAGCAGATGCTGCGAAGGTATCAAGTACGACGCCATTTGGAAAACGTTGCATGACGACAATGTTGTTTGCTTCTGCGATTGGTTGGCGGAGCAAAAAAAAAAGAACCCCTGTGCGGTCCATGTATGTTGGTTGCCAGCTGCCGTTTCTTTAAGTTTTATGCTACTACAGATGCCTTATTTCCTTTTGCTTTTAATGGTGTGTTTCCGAAATCTTAATCCGAACGAAATGCATCTTCGAGGACGCTTCGTGGCGTCACGTCTTGTCATGGGCTTGATCTGTCGCGCGCAAGAGATATTTTATCCACGTATTGCGAGACCTAAAACTCGAAACTGTTTTATTGATTGTTCAACAACTTTGCATAACCATTAAAAGCGGATTTAGACCTTAGTACTTAAAGCTCATGGCCCGTATACAGTTAAGAATTGCGAAACTATCAACAATGCCTGCAAGTGTAAGCTAACAACCGGACGCTCCTTGAAAGCTAATCAATTTGTTGAGAGGCTACTGCACGTTTAGGCGTATCTTTATTGCAGGGAATATATCAGGTAGAGAAGCTAAGCGCTAACTAGCATATATTGAGCGGCAGTGTTGTGAGAGGTGGCTAAAGTGATTTGTCATGTGTGTATTTTCTCCAGGGGCGCGCACGAGCGCTGGCGTCGAAGGCAACGCCCTTCTATTCTCGCAGCCTCACAAGGAGAGAAGGTGGCGGGAAAAGAGAAGGGCTGTGGTTCCTCAGCGTTCCACCAAAACATTTCAAACTTCATCCTCTCTGAAACTCTTGCGCCATAGCATGTCGTTTTCTAACAGTGGAACGACAAACGCTCCGCTCAAGTTGGTTGTAAGGGAGCATGCCACTTTAGCAATGGCGGCTTTCGATCGGCGGTGAAAGGGCGAACACCAACCACTCGATGAGGACAACTATAGGGGCTTCTTGGTACGGCATATCTTATTTTGTTGTAGCGCAAGCTGAACAAGGAAAGCAGAAAGGCCTATCTGTGTGTGCTGCTGTGTGTGTCACATTTGCCTTTCTGTTGTACCTGTTCAGCTTGCGCTACAACAAAATAAGACGAACCACTCGTCACAAAAAACCTTCGAAAGAGCCAGAAAAAGCTATTCGCTTTAAAAGTATTTATACCAGAACTGTGCGTAACAGCAGATGTCAGCATACATGGATGACGAACATATCATTAGCAAGCGCAGCCAAGCAATGGGAAACAGTAGTTACGGACGAAAAGCTTTATGCATATGACCATAGAATACTGATTATCATTATAGTCAGGGGAAGTTCACAGGAGCACGCAGGCTAGAAGTGATGAACAACGGGAAAACAAGGGATTTCGGCGGAGCCAGTGTGTCGACAAGGGCATCTGTCTTCGACTGGGCATAGCGTACTGTTGCGAAGACGGGTCTTCATGTCCGTTCGCTACAGCGACATTTCGCTTTCGACCTCTGTTGATAAGTGACTATATTCAGGTACGCGGGGAAGCTCTAAAAACAAGAGGCAAAATCTTCTGCAACAGGAAACAAACAAAGCTCTGTTCTTTCAGCGCTACCGCCACTCATGTGCTAAATACAAAGTTGGGCGTGCGCACCCTTCTGTCGGTCTACTGGATTACACTGGGCGTCGTCATCGACAAGGCATCACCTAGTTCTCAACTGTGCTATTGCCGTAGGCTGTCTATGACGACGACCAATTTCATTATCCTAACATATTGTCACGTAGCAGTGACGGTTAAGAAGGCAGCAAAACTGTGATTAACAAAACTAGAGCTTTATTGGGCGCACTTGTGCCCTCAAAAGCAGGCCACACTGAAAGAACAACGATAGCGGCGAACATACACGGCGATCGTCGAAAATCTTATCAGCGGGTCAAGCGCGTCGGCTTTTATACATCAGTCGTGGAATGTTCCAGAGCAATCGCTGGGACCCGCGTGCCTTTCACAAAGTTCTACATTATTCGCGTCGTGCACACATGGAATCAGATTACAGGAGTTTCGGTCACAGACAGCGGGTGGAACCATCGATAACATTCCAGAAACTCTCGATACATGCAGTGCGTCCTGTGCTGTGCGATAACATTTGTTAAGTGGTGAAACGTGACGCCCGATAAAGACAAACAAGTACATGTGTCAATACCTCCCTTTTAAAAGCATCGAACCGATGCTGCAAACAAACGAAAGTAATAAAGAAAGACACCCATAGCAAAGAAAACAACAAAATAAGGAAGCTCGTCAGCGTGCGTAAAAGGGTTTAAGACGCACCGCATGGACCACTTCAGATCGTGCGCGGCGCCACTGTGAATGCGAAATGCCGTCTGGCACGACCTCATAGTCCAGTGCGCCAATACGCCTGATGACCTTGTAGGGTCCGAAATAGCGTCGCAATAATTTCTCACTCAATCTTCGTAGGCGTATCGGGGTCCAAACCCAAACACGATCACCGGGCTGGTACTCGACGAAGCGTTGTCGGAGATTGTAGTGTCGGCTGCCGGTACGCTGGTAGTTCTTGTCCTGCAGGCGGGCGAGCTGTCGGGCTTGGGTGCGCTGGGGATAAGTAGCGACGCCAAGATTCTCTTCGTCGGTGACGTGTGGCAGCATGGCGTCGAGCGTCGTCATCGGGTTTCCGCCTTCCGCTTTTGACAACGACCGGCTTGCGTAAGCTATCACTCGTTCAAGTTCGTCTTTTCGCTGGACTAGGACGCCGCCGAGGCCCAGGCTACTGGCGTCAGTGTGGATTTCGGTATCGACGTCTTCATCGAAGTGCGCAAGTACTGGAGGCGACTGCATGGGTCGTTTGAGTTATTGAAATGCGTCTGCTTGCGGCGTTTCCCACTTGAACTCGACATCACATTTAGTTATGTGTGTGAACGGCTCAGTGATGCGTGAAAAGTCCTTGACAAAGCGCCTGTAGTAGGCACACATGCCAAGGAATCGACGCACTGCCTTCTTGTAGATGGGCTGTGGGAACGTTACGATGGCAGCAGTGCTCTGAGGGTCGGGGCGGAGTCCGACGACGTGGCCTAGGAAGAGAAGCTCATCCTAAGCGAAGCGGCACTTTTCTGGCTTCAGAGTGAGCCCTGATGACGTGACGGCCTCTATATTGTCGCAAGCCGCCTAAGGTGATCGTCGAAATTTCCGGCGAAGACCATGACGTCATTCAAGTTAACAAGACAGGTCTGCCACTTCAATACTGCTAACACCGCGTCCATGACGCACTGGAACGTTGCAGGCACCGAGCACACTCCCTGTGGCATGACCTTAAACTCGTAGACGCCGTCTGGCGTGATGAAGGCGGCCTTTTTGGCAATCTCTCTCATCGACTTCTATTGGCCAGTAGCCAGACTCGAGATCCACCGACGAGAAGTATTTGGCGTTGCAGAGCCGATCTAATGCGCCGTCTCTCTTTTGTAGGGGGTATACATCCTTCTTTGTGATCTTGTTCATCATCATCATCATCATCAGCCTGGTTACGCCCACTGCAGGGCAAAGGCCTCTCCCATACTTCTCCAACAACCCCGGTCATGTAATAATTGCGGCCATGCCGTCCCTGCAAACTTCTTAATCTCATCCGCCCACCTAACTTTCTGCCGCCCTCTGCTACGCTTCCCTTCCCTTGGGATCCAGTCCGTAACCCTTAATGACCATCGGTTATCTTCCCTCCTCATTACATGTCCTGCCCATGCCCATTTCTTTTTCTTGATTTTTCTTGATCTTGTTCAGTCTACGATAATCGACCCAGAAACGTAAGGTTCTGTCCTTGTTCTTCACCAAGACAACAGGGGATGCCCACGGGCTCTTCGACGGCTGGATGATGTTATCTTGCAGCATTTCGTCGACTTGTTGCCTAATAGCTTCGCGTTCTCGCATGGAAACTCGGTAAGGGCTCTGGCCGTGTGGTCGAGCGCACTCTTCGTTCATTGTGCGACGCTTTGCGACTGGTGTTTGTGGAATCCTCGATGACGTCGAAAAGCAGTCTTTGTATCGTCGAAGTAGTCTTCTGAACAGTTGCTGCTTAATCATGGGGGCACTTGGATTTATGTTGAAGTCTGGCTCGGGAACAGTGGTCGTCGCGGTATACGCGGCAGAATACGCTAGAACAAACGTATTGCTGGTTTCCAGAATTTCCTCGATTTACGCGATCTTCGTGCCCTTGTTGATTTGCTTGAACTCCTGGCTTGAGTTTGTCAGCAACACTTCAGTTTTTCCTCCGTGCAGTCGACCGATCCCTCTTGCGACTCAAATTTCATGGTCTAGCAGTAGACGTTGGTCACCCTCGATGAAACCTTCTACGTCGGCAGGTGTTTTGGTGCCGACGGCAATTACAATGCTGGAGCGGGGCGGGATGCTGACATGACTTTCGAGCACGCTCAAGGCATGGTGTCTACGAGAACTCTCCGGCGGTATCGCTTGGTCTTCCGACAGCGTTATCGATTTCGACTTCAGGTCGATGATTGCACCGTGTTCGTTCAGGAAGTCCATGCCGAGAATGACGTCTCGTGAAAACTGTTGGAGGATAACGAAGGAGGCAGGTAAGCCCGGTCATGAACGGTAATTCTTGCCGTGCAGATTTCAGTCGGCGTGATGAGGCGTCCTCCAGCGGTCCGAATTTGAGGGCCTTCCCATGCAGTCTTAACTTTCTTCAACTGGGCGGCGATGTGTGCACTCATGGTATTACATTATATGGAAACTGCTCGGAATATAAGAAGCAAGCAATAAATGTCATACTAAAACGAATCGTGAACAGTATATCTAACGGTACCAAATTACACTCGGTTGACATGAAAGAGAAATGCGATGAGTTGGGCATCCCTCAGATTCGTGAGCTGTTTTAGTTTGTTTTATTGACGCGGTATTATTATTCAAATGAATATAAAACTCTTGTAAAAAAAGATGTTACATTGAGGAAAACAGACGTTTTGTTAACCCACGGGTCTACAGTAATTATGCTAAAAAGATGCGCAATTATATGTGCCCGCTATGTTTAATGAAATTCCTGATGATCTATGTGTTGCAAGCCAAAGAGAAAGATGATGACTGGTTTAAGAGATTGGTGCGTAAATTTATTGCCTTGTGTATAGCTTTACTTGTTTTGTATATGTTATCTTGTGCTGTCACATTTATCGGCAATGTGTATAATATGAAATGCATATATATGAAGTTATTTTTAGAGGATTCTCCACCTGCTCCCTGACCAGAAAACAAGCACAACATGCTTAGGCAGGTCAGAATTTATGTATTTGTATGCTGTGTTGACAAATAAACCTTGAAACTTTGAAACAGAATTACGGAGTAATCGGTCCCTGTGTCTACTAAGACGGTGACTGCGTGGCCATCGAGAAGCACGTCGAGGTCGGTGGTTCTTTGTCTTGCGTTCCAGTTAGGTCTTGGCCTCAGATCACGGTTGCGTCGAGTTGACCTGTGACTGGTACGTGGCGTCGTTAGGTCGTCTTTCTGTGGCGTATTTTTTGCTTCCAGACTTTGTGTCGCCATGCTTCTTCTTCTTCTTTGCTTCCAGACTTTGCGTGTCGTTATGTCGTCGAAGTAGTGTCTTCGGCGTCTTCTTCGACGGCGGAGGATCTTTGTCAGTTAGACGAACAGCAACTGCACCTCCATCGGTTGCTGCTTTTTGTTTTCCGGAGATGGGCTCGCAGACCGGCCCCGTGCTAGGCCAGTGTATGGTCGGCGCTACTGCGACACGTAGCGGCCTGCTGACGGAGAACGGGACGGTCGTCGAGCGCTCCACTGAGAGGCGGCGAGGTAATCGGCGATATGACAAGGTCCTTCGCCAAGCTGTGGTCGCGGCGCGTTAACAGCGATCCCTCACACCCCCATATCCCGGTATGGGCATCGGCGGTAGAAGTAACCTGCATATCCGCAGTGGTAACAGAGCGGGCGGTGGTCAGGAGCGCGCCAGACGTCTGTCTTCTTTGGAATGCTGCGTGGGGCGATGGGTTGGCGTGCTGGCGCCGACGGCGGTGGACGACGGAACTGTGGCGTCAATAGGCCCTGCCGCGGGCGCGGAGGTTCAATGTGACCGCGGGGTACAGCGGCGTACGTTATGGCTTGCGGGTGACTCTGCGGCAATTCAGGGGCTACTCCGAGTGATTGTTGTAGCTCCGCGCGCACGACCTCGGCAATCGAAGCCACTTGAGCCTGCGACGAAGGTAACAGCTTCTGAAGCTCCTCCCGTACGACCACTCTGAGAGTCTCGCCCAGGTCGTCGGTGGCCAGTGGCTGAACTCCGGCGTAGGTTGTTGTGCCCGTGCGGCGGTTGAATTGCCGGTTCCGCATTTTCAGTGTCTTCTTGATGCTGGTGGCCTCCCGAAGAAACTCGTCGACGGTCTTCGGTGGGCTACGTATCATTCCGCCGAAGCGTTCTTCCTTCACATCACACATGAGCAGGCGGACTTTCTTCTCCTCAGGCACTTCCGGGTCGGCGTGGCGAAACAGACGGCTCATTTCTTCTGTAAAGATGGCAACGTTCTCATTAGGTAGCTGCACTCGGGTGTCTGGTAGAGCTTAGGCTCGTTCTCTGCGTAGGACGCTTGTGAATGTCTGCAAAAGGCCACTTCGGAGCAGGTCCCACGTCATTAAAGCATCTTCTCTATTCTCAAACCACGTCCTGGCAGCGTGTTCCAATCCGAAAAAGACATGTTGCAGCTTGTCGTTGGAGTCCCAGTTGTTAAATGTCGTGGTTCGTTCGTACGTCTCCAGGCGGGTTTCTGGGTCTTCAGACGATGATCTATGGAACATTGGTGGTTCCCGAGGTTGTGTCAGCAGAATGGGAGTCGCTGGGGCAACCATTGGGGTTGCTGACTTGTGTTTGATCCCTTTAGTGTTCTCGGCAAGAGGTCCGTATTCTGGTAGCAGGCCTTTCTGCCTACGGCTAGCTCGCTGGTCCCTTGGCGACGTTAATGTTGTCCTCAGGCTTAAGGCTTGGATCGTGGCTTTGCGTGGGCGTCCGGCACATGAACGCACTAGCACCTCCACCAGATGTCACGTACAGTGACGGTGAAGAAGGCAGCAAAACTGTGATTAACGAAAGTAGTGTGTTATTGGGCGTAATTGTGCCCGCTAAAGCAGGCTACACTCAAAGAACGACGATAGCGCCGAACATACTCGGCAATCGTCGAAAATTTGATCAGGGGGTCAAACGCGTCGGCTTTTACACATCAGTCGTGGAATGCTCCCGAGCAATCGTTGGGACCCGCATGCCTTCTACAAAGTTCTGCATTATTCGCGTCGTGCACAGATGCAATCAGATCACAGAAGGTACGGTCACAGAGAGCGGATGGGACCATCGATAACACTCCAGAAACTTCCGATACATGGAGGCGCGTCCTGCGCTTTGCGATAACATTTGTCAGGCGGTGAAACGTGTCGCCCGATACAGACAAACAAGTACACGTGTTAACATGATATGTAGACACGTACCGAATATGTGATAGGAAAAAGCATTATTAGGAATGCATTTATAATTATGCGCCTGATGACTCCGATTGTTCGCGGAAATTGTGTCCACCATTGCGTACAAACTACCTGTGCAAGAAGATTTTGTGCAACTAAAGTCACTTTTTTTTATTAAAATTACCATTATTTTGTAGCTTTGAAGAACCTGTACATATCGTGTGTGTGACTGCCTATCGAAAGTATTGCTTTTAAAAAAATAAAAATAAAACATGCTCATTCGGATAAAGGACACATTGATTACATAAAGTTCATCAGACTGGTGCCCCCGAAGAATGCTTATTATAACCAAGATTGACCGAATCCACAGACTAGTGGCACGTTTTATTTCCAGCTTGATTTCTGTTGCTTTAAGAAACACGAATTATATGCAGATTACAACTGCTGTTCTAAGAACTTCGAGGCAAAGAAACTGCTGATAAGAATAAATACGTACAAGCTCCAGGTGAAGAAATACCGCAATCCAACAGTTATTAGGTAATTTTGATGTACAGAGGTCACATTGGCACGTTTCGTTTCTAATTCCTTCCGGATTTAAGTGAAATGTGGAATAAAAGGATACGGTTGTTCTGAAATATGTCGCTACATATCAATATACTGTCAATGTGTACTTAGGAGAATGGTCTACGTAATATCAATATGCCGTTACCATTTCTTGATATTTATGCACTTCATGTAGTTTTTCTGGGCTTCTTATTGTGCATCCTGTTATGATCCTCACTTGAAAGTCGCAGTTTTTTCAAATAGGTAAATAATGTTTGGCTAGTTCCCTTGCCATTTTGTCATACATCGAAATGGGACCCAGAACACAACCGAATACGAATAAAAGCAAACATTTTTGTTGTGTGTCTATTGACGAGATATACCACACGTAAGACACCGACTAAGCCATCAGCCCCGGATTTTGTCATTTCAAGTTTTTCGAGTGACATAAATTGAGCGACAGCGTGTTAGTTTTAGCGTGCGTTTCACACAAAACAAGCCGCCGACGTTTGCATGAACGCGTTGTGATGGCAAGCATGATTTGGCTTATGCAAGGCGCGCGGTCGGTCATCTTCTGTCGGGTGCCATCACTAGGAAAAAATTACGGGTCCGGTGTTGGGACTGACAAGGGGCCCACGGCATAAGAATCGGATCATCTAACTATTTCAGCATAGACACGCATCGACACTTTGGAGAGCTTTGAGAGAATTGGCAAGCACGCCAAATACGTCCCATAACAATATTTTCTTTAAATAAGTCCGCATCTATTAGGTCACAATAAAGCAATAGAAAGCATGCATATTTGTCGTTGCGCTGAAAACCTGGCCTAGTAATAAGTTGCTTTTAAAAGCGAGATAATACCAGTTTCCTTTACCTTTTTTTTTGTGGCAGCTGGCGCTTTGTGACTCTAAGCGACATTGCACGGCCTTCGCGTTCAGCATAGTTTTCTTGAGGCCTACCTTTGTTGCAAGTTACGCTTTGAGGATGCTTTGTGACACTGCACCACTTTAGGGACAGTGTCAGGTCATCACAAAACGGGCTGTAACACTTATCTGCCAGACTACAATAAATAAGTGGTCATGACCACGCCTTAGCTGTCACACGGGCGTCGTTGCAATCGCACTGCTTCTGCCGCATACACACGCTCGCGGCGCACACACAATTTCTCATCTTAGGCAAATGCACTGCTACGTTCATTGATGCTTTATAAATTACCGAACGATGCTCGATAGACAGGCACCTCCAAATGCCTCACAAGGCATCGAATCTCACAGTGCTTGGGATCCGCAAGGCTTTGGCGTACGGAGACTGCAGCGGCACAGAGCATAGAGGCAAAATAAGAGAGCACTGGGTTGGGTTCCTGAATGCTTCGTTAAGCGCTCGCAAGAGAGGACGACCATTTTACGCGAGAACTGAGAACCAAGCCTGGCTTAGCTGACCTGTTTCCATGCTACCCGATTCACTCAACTCTACAGGAGCCTTGCTGAGATGAACGCTTAGGATTTATATGAACCATGTGGTGTTGTACTGCTAAGCACGAATTTGCGGGATCGAATCCTGGCCGCGGCGGCCGCATTTCGATGGCGGCGAAATGGAAGAACGCCCCTGTCCCGTGCACTGGGGGCAGGTTTAATTAACCTGGCAGTTGAAATTATTCCGCAGTTCCCAACTACAGCAAGCCTCCCTATGAAATCGTGGTTTTAGCACATGAAACCCCAGAATTCAATATAATTCAAGCCACATAAGCTAAATCTCTCATTATTACAGGTGCGCGTAAAGGTTGTGGATCACGTAACAAAGAAGTGATTAGGTACCTCACACGCCTCCATATACAAAAACAGGGAGACATGCTGATGCCACTTTTACTGCTTACATTCCTTTATAGAAAGCGGAAAGCTACACAGAGCAATTTGATGTTTTTTGCCTTTGCAGCAAGGTGAACCTCAGGTTCGAAGTGAAAGTGGCAGATAACACTACATATATCGACCTCTCGTTGAATAGTCCAGGTACTGTACCCATGTTATTGATAAATACTTGTGTGAAATTTCGAGATTCTTTCACAAAGCGCTCATATGAGAACGGCTTCTTGTAATACTTGCGCTTATGCCGCCTGAGTCATGTAGTGCTCAGGTGCTAACGTAAGTGAGACGTCAACGCACCGCTTTCTTTTTTGAAATCATAATTTTTTTTTTACATGAATGTCTTCTAAACATTACTATAGCTATTGTGATATCAAGAGATCAAGTTCCAACAGCGAGGACACACTGAGAAGGAACAAAGACAGGAGAAGCGCCTTGTTCTGCATTTGTTCCTTCTTAGTGTGCGGTCACTGTTGGCGCTTCATCTTTTGAAAGATATGCACCAAATAGCCCCACAACTTGTTTAACTGCTATTGTGATGACGTATTACGGAGGCGGCATTGTGGCCGAGTCTCCGAACGCAGACAACTTCATCACCTACGAAGAGAAATGGTTCTAATGTTTAGCGCACTGACAGGAAATGCTTTCATGGCTATGCAGGGTGTTCCATATAAAGACCGCACAATTTCCTGGACTTTGCACTGGAGTTGGTCGCTTTACTTTACCTTTTCGACAAGAACTGTAGTCGGTAGATAAAAGGTGCGGGATGTTTGAGGTTCAGTATAACATTTACATGTACTTGACCAACACGTGCTCAAAGAGTTGGCTATCACTGCTTTCGCGTGGCTGTGCTCGATATGCAGCAGCTGAAGTAACCGTTTTACTGAGTGACAGAAACTGCAACACAGTACCGAATAATGCTAGAGAAGCCCTAGAAAATTTCTCAGAAGAAAGCATAGTTTCAAATAAGACGATTTCTTTTATTATTCGCAATAAAATGCTCGAGTGCTACAAGCCACTGCTGCATACTGGAGCAATGAGTTATAAGGACAATAATAATGAACTTGTTAGGTACAATTATTTAAAGTGGACGCGAGAACTGTACATTGGTGATGAGAATTGCGAAGAGAAAGGCACAATAACTGTCATAATATTACAAGCTAAACTAATGTTTATTGCAAAGCAGAAGTGAACAATCGCGTAAGTTGTCATTGGAAACGACGTAAATTTTATCGGTGACGAACACCATTCAAATACACACCAATACATGGCTTGGGTAATTGGATACTACGCAATGAAAAAAAATGAACTTAATATAGTAGAAGCGCACCAAATAGAATACTTTTCTTATGTTTGTGGATGAACTGTCAGTAACTTATCCGCTGCACATGGCTTCGCTGTGCACTCCACGCGAGCCTTTTGTATCCAAATGTGTCAAATGAAATCATAGAATGCGTCCAAATAAACTGCATCTGCACATATAACGAATTTGAAAATTGACCCACGTTTACAATAACGAAATAAAGACTCTATACTTTCACCTCATCTAGTAGGTTTTACAGACAAATTTCAGTATATAAAGGCGGCAGTGTCTGTATTTAAACAGCCTTACAAAGTACATGGTAGCATAAGCACTTTATTTTCTAGTACGCAGATGCACCATCAGAAAAATCTATTTTTTTTTCTGGTAAGAAATATGATGAATCTGCAAATAGGCACATGAACACTTCGGAGATCATTTGAAAGAATACATAACAGAGAAAACAAATAAAATGACAGATGATTGTAGAACAAGCTTAATTTTCTAGTAAGAAATCAAGGCTCAACAATAGCTCGTTGTCTTGATCGTGGCATTTCACACGTCTACGTTGATCAAACTAACAGCAACATGGCAATGTGCGCACAAGCGGCAAGTGCCCGCCTTGTTTGCATTCCTTTTTTGATGTCGTACTCTGGATATAAAATCATTCGTTTTCATCCTTTAAAGGGGCCCTGAACCACTTTTCATAGAAGTGGAGAAACACATCTTAAGCGAAAATAGGCTATTTCAGAAATACTTTGCCGCAAACAGCACTTCAATGCGTTCGACAGAAGCGGAGTTATTGACAATCGAACACGGCCTCCACTGTACTCCCGTAGTTTCTTCAATTACTACGTATCATGATCCCGGGACTACAGAAGAAGACAGATCTACCGGCCCCTGCTCTAAAACAGCTGAGCTTGCTTCTTCTGCATGAAAAGTACAGCAACCACGTGCACATCTATACCGATGGATCGACTACGTCGTGCAGTTCTTCTGGTGCCGTGGTTATACCAACGCGAGGAATGACACTGCGGTTCAAGACATCGCATGTCACGACCTCAACGGCGGCAGAACTAACGGCCCTGCGTCTAGCACTGGAATTCATTGATTCTGAAAGACCTAGAAAATGGGCTGTGTTCTGCGATTCAAAACCGGCATTACAGTGCACGCAGTCAGTTCTCCGACACGGATGTCATGACCAATTGACATACGAAGTCGTGAAACTTTACCATGATGTCCAACAAAAAGGTCACGAGGTCGTTTTTCAATGGGTACTGGTCATTGTGGCATCAGCGGCAATGATTCTGCCGATAACGCTGCTCGCACAGCACATCAAGAAGAACACAGCGTTCCAATTCCGCTTTCGAGGACTGACGCTGCAAGGCAGCTTAGACACCTGGCACGCAGTCTCACACTGACCGATTGGAACTCGCCAAACTTACGACTTACGCGACTGCATCGACTAAACCCCTCCCTGCAACTCCGACCTCCACTCGGACTTCCTCGACGTGAAGCTACGCTTCTCTGTCGCCTTTGGTTAGGAGTTGCCTTCACAAAGGCATACTCTACATTAATTGGAATAACTGACAGTGGAGCATGCGAGGTCTGTGGCACGGAAGAAAACATCGACCACCTGCTGTGCCATTGTCCACGATACACCCCTGAGAGACAAGAACTTGCGAAAGCGTTTCAAAAACTGGACAATCGGCCGCTTTCTGTGCAAGTGCTGCTGGAACACCGCCCCCATCGCCCGTCGGCCCATAAAGCGGTGAAGGCGCTTTTGGGTTTCTTAAGGACGACGGGTTTGTGCGACCATCTGTGACTTTTAATGCATTTTCTGTAAGACCACATGCGTCAGTGAACTCGCCGCAATTTCCTTCTTTCCTTCCCTCCTCTCTCTCCTTGTGATCTTTGTTTTTCCCTTTCCCATTCCCCCGGTGTAGGGTAGCCAACCGGACGTTATTCTGGTTAACCTCCCTGCCTTCTACTTTTCTCTTCCCTCCCTACACTGCGAAGGCTACGGTGCAGTGGGGCGTGCTCACAACGCTCAACCTTCTAAATGTCACCGTGGCGCACAGTTCAAATTTCACTTTGGATGTTAACGTCGTATACGCCATGACTTCCGTCGTTGATGCCAAGGACGCGCTAAACATAAGCCAAACTCGGTTGTCCTCAGCGAGCCGCAGTGCGCCTAGCCAGTGGACTCGTGGCGGCACCTCGCGGCGGACGCGGTATCTACGCCATGTAGGCGACCGCAGCTTTGTGTCAACTGTCGGCCAATAGCAGCCGTCTAAGGGAATGACGAAATAAAGCGTTTGATGACAATATAAATCGCCCAGAAGAGAGTGAGAACAAAGCATTCTGTTAAAAAGAGAGCGTTTAAAGGAAAGGTGAATTCGCGATCCGCTTGCGTGCTCTACGCACGGCGTACGACAGCAAAGCTTGGCTGAGATATTCAGAGCAGCGTATGCTACCCGCAGATTAGGTTCTTTCACCAAAGCCCGAGGGGTGGTTGAAGGCCCCTTTAAAGCAGAAGTGCAAAGAAACTGTGCTCATGGCAAGGGTGAAGCAAGCAGCTTCGTACCAGCGAATATTTTCCATATTTTGAATAACAAAATGTGAAGAGCTCTTAACTCACCACATTTTGAACAAAAGCTTATCAAATATTATTATTTCAACAAGATGATAAATATAGCCTGAGGCTACCATGACGACGCAGAAGTAAATTTTCTTTACAGGTCTACATGTGCTTCCATTCGGTTTTCCAGGCCGTTTCGTCGTACTTTATGCCAAAGAAAGTTGCTTTGTATTGAAATACAGTGGAACTACAGAATGTAAGCATGTTAGTTTTCACCGCGGCTTTCATTCTCTGGATAAGCGTGGTTCACTAAGAATCCCTGATGTGAAAAAATTCGATTTGCTTTTTCCCTTACCTTGTTCCACAAACAGGCAAGTAGCAATCACTTAGAAATGCTGTTGAGATTCGCGACCGCGCAGGTATCAATATGATAAGTTTTGCATATAGAAATACTTAATAGGTCCTGTATTCGGCACACGTAAAGTTTTTGAGGTGGGCAATTTTAATCTGCAGCTCTTCAATAAAGCGTTCTTTATAGTAATTGTATGTAGTTTTAACTATAAACAAAATATTTTGACGATCAAGACCAGTACAAAACTAAGAAAAACTAAATATGCTGCGTGAACTTTAGCAAGAGATATTACAGGATATACAGAGGGATCAGGTGGAGAGACAAAAAACTATTTAGAAATGAAATGCCGTAAAAATCTAAACGTATCCGTCAGCGGTCCTTATGAATCGCCAGTCTGAAGAAATAAATTTTACTAGGGACAATATTATAGACCTTCGTAGCCTGGCCAGGTACACTGGCGCCTTCATTCTTTGACGCCGCGGAATAAATGAAGCACGTCTTGCTAAGACGTTGCTTTCTCAAGCTCTGGACAACGCAGAACTACCATAAAGAATATCAAATGAGTAATTCTCAAAATACTTGTATCCTGCAACACAGTTCATTAGGCATCAATTGTCTCACCATTCGCCTAATAAAAATATCACGAGGTGTGATTTCCTAACTAACAAGTCCTTCAATCTATTTGTTTTAGAAGGTGGAAAGCTTTACCAGAACTGTCTAAAATCTAGTTGAACAAGAAAGAAGGATGTATCAACAACGCTACTAAGCGTTCTACCAGCGAATACGAATAACGAATATTTCCCCACTTGATCAATTGTATGAAGAAGGTCTCTCCTAGAGATCTCCGATTATGGCAATTACATATCAGCTTATTGCAAGTATGCCAGCAAATATCATTATATTTTTCCTTTATCATATCATTTGGCATAACCAATTCCAATCGTGAATGATAAGATTGCTAATCATCTGTATAAAATATACGGGATAATACAAGGTGAACGATTTCTTAACGCACAGCGGTAGCCAGGTTGCAGGCTACCTTGAGCTCTCTGCCTCTGACTGGTTCTCATCGCTACCTCTTTCTCAAATAAAACGCATTGATAGCGCTATGCGCTGCATCTGAAATTTACTGGTTTAGGAATAAAATACCATGTATCATATTTTCGGTTTCTTATTCCTGAAAGTGCACGTGTAGTGACAGTGGTCAGTAATTCTCTGCGGTCTTCTGTGCCGATTTAATTGGTTAACTTCTTTAGGTTGAACACATCGCATGAATGAATTATAAAGCTCTATGACCGAATAAAAATGTCACTAGCTAACACGAGATGAAATAACGAAACCAAGCACTACTCGAACAATCTCATTTGGCCTTGCTCGTTCTACGCCTTATTTAATAATATTATGCTCAATCGAAGCTGCCAAGTTCACTGTGTCGTTTGTAAACGCCACATTCATTCGCTGCTCTTCACCATGCACTATCGTCTTCGAAAGAAACGCGAACAACGGAGCGAGTGGCCGAAGCATAACTGGAGGAGGGGGGGGGGGGGGGGGGGGTGGAGTATACTGTGCACCGTCGGGCAATCCTCACCGTTGACAGGCGCACACATCTCGTTTCTGTTTGGGTTCTCCTTTAATTCCAAGCGAGAAGAAAATTGGAGGATGCTTATGCTTCTCCTGTAAAAGTGTAATGCCCCCCCCCCTCCCCTCCCCGATAGCATTCAAATATCCCTGACTGCTTTTCACACTTCCCGGCAAACGCAGCTCATGTAACCGTACTGTTAACTGGAAAACGCTGGCGGCGGACGCTACGCACAAAGTTGAGCTTTCTGGTAGAAACGCGGCCTCTTCGCACTTTTAATATTTCAGCCTCAGAAGATGTAACATAAATTGTATCTGATATGGGCGTTTTTTTACATGACATTTGTTTGTCTGCACATTCCGAGGAGCAACTTTGCAAAGAATGAAAGGCAAGGTATGAGCAACTTTCGCGATAAAAGAATGGTTGTGTATGCGTGGTACGAAATGATTCTCTTACCGACGCTGGAGGCGGCACGTCGACACCGGATTTTCTGCGAGAAGGGGCTCTTAACGCTCTGGCGTTAATTCCTGAAGATCTGAAGCGAGAAGGTCACGGTATAGGGCGATCATCACCGGAGGCTTTGGGCAAACCAGAGGAGCGAATCTAATTCCAGTTAAGACTGCAATACTATCTATACAATGAAACTGTACCTTCGGCTATGCGCTTAGCTGTTTGCCTTTAATTTAACGCCAATAGCACAACTGGTTTCGCCGCACTGCGCGATGACGCTTGCTATAATCTTATATTTACGCGTTGGTTTTATTTGATTTTTGTTTCGTGCTTTCAAATCATGGAGAACCAAAACATAAGGACAACGCAGTATTGGACGTCGTGACCTGGTGGGGCGAGTGTGAGCACTGACCGACGTCGTGCACTGTACCTTCAGTTATGGTTTGGCCCCGAGATCCGTTGTTCCTGTTTTATTTGATACTGACGGTACGTTTGCACGTGGCGTTATCTTTGACGTAACAAGCAGCCTCGTCGGTGATGGGAGACAGGATGACATAACGTACCGATGCTAGAGACCTTTAGACTAGGGCACAAAAGTGGCCTGTACAGCAAGGAACCCATGGTTGGCTTTGGTCCTACTGGAATTGAAGAGGCTTGCGTACACAAGTGGTACGCCAGCCTTCGGCGCCCCGTAATACAAAACACCGACATTTATTTTACTACAGAAAGTAAAAAAAATGTAATAACTCCAAGTTTCATTGAGTGCGTGAATATTCTGCCTTGCTTGTACGTATGTGCCACACAGAACTTAAAGTACGTTGCAGTGTGTCATTTTCCCCCATTGTACCTGCTCCATTTTTATGTCGTCTGTTTTTCTGACTGCTAGCTACTTATTGTTTCTCTGAATTCAGTGGACATCCTGCCATTTATGTGTTCACGTTGGCAGTGACTAGCGTCTTGTCTTTTATTATATTCAAGAACAGTTTTTTTTTGCTACCCTAACTCATCTTGATCTGTCTAGCAGCCCTCAGTAAGCCCCCCCCCCCTACCACGGAAGAAGTATTACAACAGAAAAAGCGAGTATTTATCCTGAGCGCCGACACAACCTTTGTTTCTTTCATGGTGCTTAGTTTGGAGCAGATATGTGGCTTGCGGGGCACGCAACGTAATGACTCTCTTCTGCTGGCGCGACGAGGCAGACACTTACGGAACAGCAACATCCCCTATCCGTCCTTTCGACACACTGCTTCAGCAAATATTAGGCTCTACAAGAAACACTACAATCGTGACAAGGAAACATGCTTTACCTTTATAGAAGGCCACTCCGGAGAAAATAAATTTGTTCATATACATCCTACTTTTGGATGATGTGTTCACTGAAGTGAGTTGCTGAAGAGAATATAGATTTGGCATTTCGCTCCAGCATGCGTGTTTTCTAGAGGGTATGCATTCCTATAAGTAAGAATATGCAACATTGTACGCGATTACAAATATGTGGCGCCAGAGGTCGCAAGGAATGAGGGTTGAGATGAACATGTTTTTGAACTGATTTACGAATGATATACCCAAATAAAACAGCATCATGGCAGCTTATGAAACAATGTTAAATGGTAGTAGTCGCATCCCACAGACGACCACTTATCAACATCTAGGCCTGCGGGAAAAGCATGTACAAACTCATGTGCGTCAATTACTCCGCCTTCGTCTGCAAAAACATGTTTTTATTCATACCATTATGAGACTTTCCTGCCAGGGCTTGGTTGTATTCCAGAGACATCTTCCTGGCGGCCCGCCAAAAGTTACCAACGGGCGCGAAATACGTACGGCAGGAGTGCAAAAAAGCTGTGTCACTATCTAGATATCATAATATCGATGCGCATGCGCAATCGCCCGCGTATAGTTAGAAGGCCTCAGAGAAGACGCTGTGCATTGGCTGCAAAAAGTGACAAAACCAAATGGACGCACTGTCATTTGCCGGTCAGTCAGCGGAAATAAAACTTGAATCAAGTACTTGTGCTGCGTGAATAATATCGCGCAACTCAATCATTGTGGATGCATTTTGCCCGAATTTTGATGGTTTGCTTTCGGCCCATAAGGTTTTCATGTCAGTAAAATTCTACGAAAATTGCTCAACTGCGATACTTAGCACTTAAACTTCCAATTTACTTGACACAATCTGATTAATTGCAGCCACGTAACGTAGACGGCGAATAACTGACACTTTGTAGGTAGGATTATATCGATGGGCGACTCGGAGTTTACTTCGATCCGGATTTTTTTTTGTGATGCAATACCACGTGTACATGTTTTTTTTTCTTGCAGCACAAGTGATTTGTTCGCTGTGGGGACTGAAAGACGCCAAAGATGAGGACGAGAAAGTCTGCTTTCTGACCATCGCTAAGCTTTGCCCGGGACCAATGATTGACGCCTACCAAGAAAATAGAGACCGCTGCGAACTACACGATGATCTGGTTAAACAGGCGCTAAACAAAAATAATAACTAAAATAGAATGAGCAACATAATTTAGGCTTAAGTAGGCAAAGGAAGAAAATGTACACGTAAAAAAACGAACTTGAAATTAATGCGTAAGAATACAGGTTTTCATGGTGAACGAGAACATCTAAATGACATTATCTTGATTTACTATAAACACCGCCAACGGCCGCTCTTGTTATACCGCTACCAGCAATGCTCTTCGCAGCAAATGTTGTTGTAAGTGGAAACTGGAATTATCACTTGTTTTCAACTACAGGCTAGCCCTCTTGTGGAACGGTAGTAGCAAGTAACAATAGAGGTACATTTCGCTGTGTAAGATATGACAAGAGTATTTTTGGCAAATGTTTCCCTAATGCCTGTCTCACCTTTAATCTTGCTCATGAGCTTGTTTGCACAACATATTGGTCAATAATAATCCAGTCTTTGTAATACGGAGTATGTTCTTTTGGTCATCATCATGATCATCATGCTGGCTACGCCCACTGCAGGGCAAAGGTTTCTCCCATACTTCTCCAACTATCCCGGTCATGTGCTTATTGTGGCCATGTTGTCCTTGCGAACTTCTTAATCTCATCCGCCCACCTAACTTTCCGTCGGCCCCTGCTCCGCTTCCCATCTCTTGGAATCTAGTCCGTAACCCTTAATGACCATCGGTCATCTTCCCTCCTCATTACATTTCCTGCCCATGCCCATTCCTTTTTCTTTATTTCTACTAAGATGTCATTAACTGGCGTTTGTTCCCTCACCCAATCTGCTCTCTTCTTATTCCTTAACGTTACACCCACCATTCTTGTTTCCATAGCTCGTTGCGTCGTTCTCAATTTAAGTAGAACCGTTTTCGTAAGCCTCCAGGTTTCTTCCCCGCCGGTGAGCACTGGTAAGAGACAGCTGTTATAGACTTTTCTCTTGAAGGATAATGGCAAGCGGCTGTTCATGATCTGTGAATGCCTGCCAAACGCACACCAGCCCATTTTTATTCTTCTGATTATTTCAGTCTCATGATCCGGATCTGCGGTCACTACCTGTATGTATTCGCTTACCACTTCCAGTGCCTCGATACCTATCGTAAACTGCTGTTTTATTTCGCTTTTGATACTTTTGGTCTTTCGGTAGTTAAAGTTAAGTAGTGATCTTTAGATTTGCATATTATAAAACAAAAATATAATAGCACATTCTAATTAGAAATGACAACGCAAATGCATACATTATGTAATGCATACAGTAAAGGTTATCAGAACTGAACTGACAGAAAATTGACAGTGAGAATTCCAAGAAAACCTGTTCATGTGTAATTATTTTTATAACAAATAGTAATCAGTTCCGTAGTTAAAATAGCCCTGAAATCAACCCTTTCTTTGCTGTAGTTGCAACTTTGGTCAAAATAGGGACCTTTTTTAGAACACATCTGGCGTAATAAATGTTTTCTTGTGATGTAATCGCCACAATGAAATATGGGAGTGGAATACTGATATACTTTATTGCCGAGACGCCAAGGTTAAATTCATTCTGGAGATGGTACAAACATGTTATAGCCTTAAAATAAATGTTTTTTTTTTGCAAGTGCAAGTGCTTTATTTTTCTTCACATAATCATTGTTACACCGATATCTGGACCGATAGCCAAGGGAGGCTAATTTGCGGTCCCAAAAGACAGGTCAGGGGCACATTTTCACAGCACAGTATTCCGGAACACATCATGAGTTATATAGACAAGAAACATTCCGAAAATACTCGTACATAATGAATTCAAGTAACTTAGAGATTCTGGTTATCAAGAAAAAGAATTCGCTACACTGCTTGAAATTACGTGCAGTTTTAACTTCTAGTGGTAAAATATTCCAGATTTTTGTGCCACTGAATTCGATTAACCTTTCGCCGTATACATTGTAACACTTTGGTAAGACGAGGTAACCTTTTAAAGCATGTCTAGTACAGCGAGTTGGAAATGAAAAGACGTTTCGAGAAATAGGAAAGTTAGTGCATCAAATATTATTAACTGAAATTGAGATCTTGTGATTACATAGTGCATTAACGGATAACACATGTCGTGTTTGGAAGACATCATTAAATGTATCACTGGTATAATTCGAAGCGCTAATTATTTTCAGGGCCATTTTCTGTAGATTTTGTAAAGGTTGTAAGTATGTCATGTAAGTCACGCCCCATGATTCTAAACAATAACTAATATGGCTATGGCAAAACGTATAGTAATACCAACGCAATACCAACGCATAGCGTTGGTATTGAATTAGGTCATCGGGAATTAGGTATAGCCTGGTTTTGGGCAATTCGTAGTAACGCGCGATGTATGTTTCTTATACTGTGTGAATTTCCCCAAGTAATTATACGGTAATATACTTGCGAGCAAATCTACGCCTAATACAATGGTATAAGAATAGTGCGCTGAAAGAATAAGCGAGCTTTAATAGGGATTCGCAAGCCATAGCACATCTGCTCGTTTGCGTCTGAAATGTGGTTAATAAAATTTTACGTACCTGTCTGATATAACGCCGAAATACATATAGTAGTCACTAGTCAGGATTGAGTAGGAAGCAAGGGAATGGATGGAATAAAGTTTGTCGATGTGATGCAAATAACTAGTTTCAGTGGGAAGAAATTGTAGCCTTTCGGATAGGGAAGATGCTGCCAAAATCACTGTTGACAAAAAATGACAGCGCACGAGCGAGTAGAAATTTTCAGGAGTAGAAGAGAAACAAAAGTTCGCCGGTAGCTTGAGGAAAGGTGGCACAAATAAGCCACAATATCCAAGCTTCGCTTCAAGTAGAAGCATAAAGAAATGGCGTAGAACTGTTTCAGTCGAAAAAGCACCAAACCTGTTAAGAAGTTGGCGTTGTTGTATACGACCATGGCGATCTAGTAGTTCTTGACTGCAGGCCACGTGAGTTTCAATTATAGACGCACTTTGCGTTTGTTGCCTCCCAAAATAAGCCTCACGATATAGCCGAAAGGCTGCGGTAGTGGTCGGCCATCTTGCGTCAGAGAAGTGACACCTTGTCGTATTTCTGTCTGCACGCAAGCCCGTTGTTGGGCAATATTGCTAAGGAACAATTTGTTCACGAAGTAGGGTTTACTTGTGAAAACCACTAGGGTTCAAAGAAGGTACGGATGCAAAAAATACCTTCATGCAATTTTGTTATACTCGTCTACACCGAAATATACAGGTTGCGCTAGGTAACTTAAGCCAAGTTTTAGGAATATCCTGAAGCGCTCTTGAAGGACGCAGCCGAATGCAGTTATATGGCTGTTGTCAGATTATGTTCCGCAAACGCGTTGGCGATAATAATATACAGCGAAGCGTTTATCCTCTAGTTGGTAAGGCAATCCCGGAGAAAGTGGAATAGTCCAATAGATGGCCGACACGTGGCGGACGTTCAGCAGGCTTCAAGCACTCAGCAAAGTAAAGCGAAACGCGCATAAACTATACGGAATCACGCATGCAACGTACAGAACAGCATACGTTACAATAAAGAACAGGCACAAAAGAAGAATTCGAATGACACAATTGATAATATGGCACCCTCGATAAAAATGCGAAGCACGTAGCTCTCCCCTGATACGTTTCCCTGTGAAGATTACTGTTGCGCAAGCGGCCGTGACGATGGCAGCTTGTGACGTGGGGAGCGACGTCACTAGCCTTTCGCAGATAAAAGAGCCTGCTGAGCAACTGATTGCAGTGTTGCTGCAGCCCTGTTAAGGGCGGCAGCTTGCTGCAAAAATTACCATTACTCTAAAAAACCAATACTCCCATTAATCGAAAGCCACAAATAATTGCACCCCCCCCCCTCAGTAGTGGTAGCGGTGGTTGTGAACAGCTTTGCTCGACATCCACTTTCGCAGGCGTGGGATGCCGAGTGATGTTTTATTGCGAAGCAACACTAGGTCGCACTTCAGCCCGTTCCGTGGCGAGGCGGTGGTAGGCACCATTGACCTTTAGCGTGACCTCGCTGCGTGACGTCACACCACGTGACCTAGAGTGACGTCACACCAGCTGTGTAAAAACGGGGCCCCATCTCACGCCGTCGCGAGGCGAGGCGGTAGCCACCAACGGCGGCCTAACTCCCGCTCCTCTCACCAGGGGCGCTACGTTCGGTGTGACGTCACACCAGCTGTGTAAAAACGGGGCCCCATCTCACGCCGTCGCGAGGCGAGGCGGTAGCCACCAACGGCGGCCTAACTCCCGCTCCTCTCACCAGGGGCGCTACGGTCAGAGTGGGCATATCTTACGACGCGGAGAAAATGGAGTGTTACCGCACCGTCGGCCAATCGATAGTGGAAGATTTTGTAATGGGCACGCTGGTGAGGGAAATGTGTGTCGCCATACACGGATTCGACGGATGACTTCCTCTTAGATGATTCACTGTAAGCCGTAACACTAGCATAACCCAAGACTACCACCAGCCATACTACCAGCTGATCCGAGAATAACACACTAATGCTTCGCAAACACCAGGCTTAACGAAGCTAAGCCACGGCCGTTTCTTTACACTCTGCTAATTTGAAAATATAGTGAACATTGTTGACCAAGTTCGGAAGTGTTACATTTTAGCCAATCATTCCAATAAGGAACTTGAAGATCATTGTAGGAAACATCCACTTTAGCAGCTTATAACGTGATTTTTGTTGCGTAATCTTTTTTTCGGCGTCCAAAAGAAATCTCACAATATACGAAGAAGCCTAGTGACATACCTGCCTCAAGGCCTTGATCGCAGTGCTCTTAAATTTGGATGTGCAGAACGTTTAGCTAGTGTGCTGTAGGATAAGTAATCCAATGAAGTTTCCCAGTTATTCGCTTTGGGGCAGTGGTTGGGTCTGGTTGGGTCCTTTTGAAATTATTATACACTGATGTTTTGAGTTAACGGCTTTGCACA
Organism: Dermacentor andersoni; assembly: GCF_023375885.2. NCBI lineage: Eukaryota > Metazoa > Arthropoda > Arachnida > Ixodida > Ixodidae > Dermacentor > Dermacentor andersoni. The sequence goes on along the minus strand of NC_092821.1, from coordinate 78,059,229 downwards.
AAAGGTGGCTTTAATGACAGGCCTCGAGATGGTACTCTCGTATATTTGCCATATATGAAATGTGTACTACGAGTACGGAATGCCAGCTCTTAAAATGCAGATGTAGTAACCTTGCGCCAACGCTTGCTCTTGAAGATGGGAAAGCAATGGATGAAGCAGTGATGGTCGGTAGTATATGGCAAAGAACCAGTGTTTATTAGGCGGACCACTGACTCAATGGTTTTTTTCTTCGCTTTGATTAAGGGGCACGTTGCGCGCGATTTTGCGACCCACTCCAATTTTGCACGGCTTGACGAATTTACAGTTCTTTGCCTTCGAGCACCACCAATGAAAGGGGATGAGGCTTATGTTGACCAGACGAGCACGTTGTACATTATGTAGCTCAAACACAGGCTCACGTGTAGAAGCGCACTCAGACATACATACGCGTACGCACACACTCACAAAGAGAGACACTCGCGCACACATGCGCACACTCGTAGAAGTATACGCACCTGCGCGTGCACAGACAGATACCTACATGTGTGCACGAACACACACGCGCACACTATTCATGGCATACCAAATATAGAAAAACAAAAAAATGCAAATACGGCAGTAGAAGGGCAGCACTTCTCGCATTTAGGCAACTTTTCTCGTTTATATTGAGGTTTGTCTTCTTTGCCTCATTAACGAATGTACTTAAATCGGAGAAACGAGTGAGGAAGTCTACGTAATGAGTAGAAACGATTTTGTTTCGGGAAGGTGCACAGTCATATTATTTATGAGGTTTCCCACATGTGTAACTAGTGACCTCATAAAGCGCTAAGTTTTTTTTCTATCGACCGCTGTAGTGCGTGCTGATATTTTTCTATTTTGTAACTGCATCAAATGGCCTATAGTTCACCTGGGTATTGGAAAGAAAACATCAGTGCGAATAATTTATTAGCGCAATCTGGTGGCACTTTGAATCGCTGCAAACACCCCAAGACAAGCACGCGTTAAAGCAAAGGGTGCCTCTGTTCCAAATAATTTGGATTTTCGCACTGCATATCAATATCACATGCTGCCACCGCGCCCACGTAAATGTACAGTGACACGCAACGCAAGCTTTCGATACACATTTGGCGGCGCCAATGTGACCCGTAACTCAGTGTTGCAGCATTGTACGATATGTAAATGGTTTTGAGCACACTTTACGTGTTTGAAAGCAACACTGAACAAACAGTTAGGTGTCACGTAGTGTCACAGTACTATTGCATGGCCTCGCAACTACTTATAATTATAGCATGCCAATCGATCACAAGAGCCACCAGTGCCTATTGACAAAAGCGAGAAGCGGCGACGGAATCGGCGATTGTATATGTACAAACTTGACTTCGAGCATCATCTCCAGCGTCGCTTCCTTCAGAAGACAGGCGCCCTGCCCGGGTTTCCTGCCCAGTCGTACTTACGGATAGCCGGTGTAACCTTTGCAAGTATAATACTGCAGTCATACTCTTGTTTTCAATCACCATATGTCTGATTTGCTCCTCTTGGCAATGTCAACGGAAGGGAGTCGATGGTCCTCACGGAATTCACTGAGTGGATTTTCAAGTATAGAGCACAAAACAAACTTGGACACATTATCATAGAGAAACTGCTTGCATCACACGCATGACGACGATATCATGACATTAGAAGGACGATGGTGTGACAATGGGTTGACGACGTTCAAATAGCCGCTACAGCACGACAACTACATGACGATGAATCAGTGTGCGCTATTTATTGTCGTTGTTATGTCATCGTGGTCGTCAAATTGTTGTCCATCTGCCATAGTCATCTATGCATCGTCAAGCCGTTGTGGTCGTTTCATTCTCATCATTCAGGTGCTGTCATTTCATTACTGCCATGCCATCGTCGTCATGTAATCGTCATCATTACATCGTTCTCGTTAAACGAAGAGCGCATTTAGGGACGAGCGGCTCCTCTGCTATCCATTGACCCGTTCTACTTCGTCAATGTGCGTCTTAATGACTACATTAATGCAGCTCCGTGAATCGCATCAATAGAGAAAATTGTAAATTACGCGAACACAACAGCCTGTCTCGTTGATAGCTCGACATTTGCCTGGGATTTTCTTTTTTACAATGCCTGACGAGATCACACGCATGGCTCCGTAATTTAAGCGAAACACTCCAGATGCACACTATTTGCTTTTTTGCCTTAAGTGCACTCCACAGCCCACCGCTGATTACACGTCAGCGTCAGTCGATTGTTGTTATAATTCACGTGTCCTGTAATACGAGTTACGAAATATAGTGCAAAAGGATCAAATGGAGTTTGGGCTTGTGTAACTGACAATGTTCAGCCGAACCAACCGAAAAGAAAACGTGACACAGGGTGCATATGCGATCAACGGCGTTGTCGTTTTAGAGCGTTTCCTTAACCGTGAACGCTGCGGAAGACGCAGAAAATGTCAAGCACCCGCGAACAATAGCAGCGGGAGGTCACAACAGTCGTTCTAGATAAGTGTTCCCCATCTTTTGGTCTTTACATGTTTGATCTTTGAGGAATGCAAAGAAAAAGACGACAGGAAAGGACGACAAAAATAGGGTCACGAGCACAGGAACACGGTAACGAAACAAAGACTGCCGGAGGTCTGGCGGTCATGTGTCATGCGAAAAATGCTATCCGGGTGCTTGAGACGCAGAGTAATGCGAAGATGATTTTAACTGAGGGTATTTCGTGATCGATGTGAGACAATCTGCGTCTGACAACCGAATGCGCCAATCAGTGTCACTCAATAATCGAGGCATTGTTATTTCCACAAATTTTAATGCAAACCAACTATCAGCCTTCTCTGACATCCCACAACTATCCTACTTCGAAACTTCATGCTCCTAGAAATACCGCTGTAGCATGTTCCCCCTAGGCTGATTATTCGGTCATCATACCGCCACCATCTATAAGCATGCTCACAGAGTCGGAAAGAGAATCAGACCCGTATGTTAGGAGCATTTCGTTCGTGCGAGATATTCTTTTAACTGCATTTCACTGTCAACGGCAGTTGATTTAATGTTTACGCAGGCTAAAAATGAAAGAAAGGCTCGACCTGAAGCTACACCATTGCCTTTTCTTGTATGACGGAAGTACACCGAGATTAAGGGGCTCCCAAATGTTAACAAAGAAAGATGTTTACCCCCTGGGCCCTATTGTGTCTTTTGTTGAATTGCACACGTGCAGCTTGTAAAACTTCTGGTAGAAAGTGTCAAATTACTTGAGAAGGAAACCATCTTACGGTGAAGAAGTATAGGGATTTCATACCGCTGTGCGTCAAAACCAGCTTCTGGATGACGAGGCTATGGTGTCTTTTGATGTCGTGTCCTTGTTCACTAAGGTGCCGATGACATTAGCCAAAGACGTTATCAAGAAATGTATGCAGGATAAGTGTGCATTAGAAAGACGCACTTATCTGCTTGCTGACGGCATGACGATTTTTTTGTAGATTGTATTGGAAGCAAACTTACTTCAGTTTTGTTGGAGCCTTGATGACCAGATATAGGTTGTCTTATGGGCAGTCGCGTATCAGTAACCGTGGCTGACCTTTAAACGCAGAACATAGAAACGTCAGTGATGACGTCTGCCATTCCCTATAGGAATCTATTGTCGCTAGGTAGACACCTTTGTCATTTAACAGCAGAAATATTTGCATACCATGCGTGTTTCTTTTAATGCCGCCTATCATGTTATTGGATTTACGTGCGAGACTGAAAGATATGGGCGGTTAGGATTTCCAGAGGTGCTCGAACTTGGGGGAAAAGGGCGTTCGGTAGAGAACGAGGCCTACTGCAAAGCCGGCAATAGCGAGAGTGTGCCGATTTAGGACTCGCGGCACCCTGAAGAGCACAAGCAAGCTGCGGTGCACACAGTTATGACCCACTGCGAAGCGCTGTCGTCTACTCATCTCTAATGGCATACTCACACCGATGAAATTGCTATCGCACGAGTAGTCGTGCCATTGTCAAAATGGGCTCCTCAGACCGGGCCCCCCGTTGCGCGTGATGATATGCTCCTTGCCACCTGCTAGTTTTCAGGAGATGCGCTGAAACTCGCTAGGCCAATTCTCGCAGGTTTCTTCTGAAGCGATCGTTAGGGCAACGGTATTTCGTATGAGTCAATAGAAAAAAAAAACTTAGGGCCCCTCCGCTTTGTGTAGACGGATGACTTGCGAAGCTGTGTATGTGGGCCGTTTAATGGCGAACTGCACCTCCGCCGTGGGTGAGCCCGGCATTGCACTATCTTCGGGATAGGCGCACGTATGGGGAGTGATTAACGCTTACTTCACCTCCGGCGTGGGTCGGCCCGCTTTTGTACAACCTTCGGGTTAGGCCCACGTATGGGGAGTGCTTAACGACTGCTTCACTTCCGCCGCGGGTAGGCCCGGGATGGCGCTATGTTCGGGATCGAGGCACGTATGAGGAATGCTTAACGCCTGCTTCACGTCCTCCGGGGGTCGGCCTGGCATTGCACTATCTTTGGAATTTTGGGTCTACACACGGACATGATCCTGGGGGAACTAGCCCTTAGCAGCTTCGCTATAAAAGTGGTGGATCCCATGCACTGTGGGAAACGATGTAAGCGAAGCGTGGTATGCAGTTTGCTTTTACTGGCGTGGGAGAAGTGTTAAATTTTAATTGAATTATCGGGCTGTTATAGGCGATGGCTGGTGAAGACTGCTTTACGATAGTGGGACGACGAATCAGGAATGACGGCACAAAGATTATGACAACATCATGACCACGAGGACACACCTAGGGGTCAAATCTTGTATGCAACTTCGGCCAATTCGTCGATTCAAGAGGCAATGACCTTAGGATGACGGCATGATGAGAGTCGGATGACGAAGCTGAACTGACGGTATGACAAAGACGATGACAGAATCATGAACACGAGGTCGTAAGAGACTAGGCTCAATATGACCAAAGTAGGAATGGAATTCTGAAGACATTAAAAGAATCTGTATTGCCCGTCGAAGCCTCGCTGGCTGAACCGTCGAACATTTACAGCAAAGCTGTATATGGCTAGCCGCTTCGTCCTTCCGTCCCTATGCTGGTCGCCTGTATGCGGAAAACTCCTCCGTAACAACCCCATGCGCATGTAAAAAAAAAAAAGAATGGAAGTGCGCGACTACCCAACACCACCTAGATAGCGCAAGGCCTGTTTACTCCGATTCATGACGCCACAATACCTGGCCCGAGATTTCCATTGAGAAGGCTGGCATGATGAAAGTGGTGACGTAAAAATCACTGTTGGCTGTACGGCAGTATTCCTACTTCATTATATGGTAGTCATGTCAGGTAACCTGACGTCATGTATAGGAATGAAAAGGCCTTGTGCTACCTAGGTGGTGTCAGATTAGCTGCGCCAATATTGACGTCGTTGGTCTCCATCGCAGCCGATCGCGGCCGAAGCAGTTTCTCTCCGGCTCTGAAATGCATCGGCCATGCGTCATGCCGACTCCTGAGGAGAAGGCAGCGTTAGGTTAGCAACGCCGTGAGCAGAACCGCGAACGAGCTCGTCTACGCTGCGCCGATGCTGGAGGCCGGGTACAAGACCACGCACGTGCAGCCGATCGCATGAAGTAGCTGCGCACCGAGGATCCGGCCGCCTACCAAGCCACCATTTCAGGAACAGTTGGGATCTACCCAGTGATAAACATCGGGGCAGCACGTTTCAGCTTCGTTGGTCAATAATCTGTATAGAGTGTTTGGGCGGCGATTCTTTACTGATTTTACTAAAGGTTATATCTGCACCGTTGTCCAAGCATGTCTGTTATGACCAAATGTTTTGTGGAAATACCGATAGCTATCATTATCTTAAGTGAACCGCAGTTTAATTCGCATGCATTTAGCCATTTTCGTAGTACACTGTGCTGTCGCAAGACACGCGGGTCCAGTCTAGATTGTGCGCGTGACTTATATAATTCGACAAAGAGGTGGTACTTCATTCAGTAAATGTGTATGCGTATACCGTATGTGCCAAGAACCAAAGCCATTACGGAATAAAATATTTATTTGGTCAAGCAGATGACGTCGTCGACACTAACAGCAGCACAGCGACAATATTATGGTGAGCGTCATTTCTAATACAGTATTAAAAGATCTCATGTTTCTAAAGGACACCTCGAACTCCCACCCCCTCCCGTCCAGCAGGGCATCCCGCACAACTCGGTGTCACAGCACCCCTGAGCACCACATTGAACCTCAGACAATGTTCCATCGGCATTGTAGCTTGTCGTCCGAAACGTAGTTGTCTCGCTCCAGATCGCTCAAGGAAAGCGACGCTTGTTTTGAGAAAACTGCTTTGTTGCTAGATTCCACCGGTTTCTGCAGAAACGGCAAATTCTCCTTCGAAAATTTACAGCAAATCTCGCGCCTGACACGGGAAACTGGATGTATTACGCTTAGCTTGACGGAATAACGGAAGGGCCACTCGACAAAGTCATCGAGTGCGCCTTTGTGAATAAAAATGAGGATATACAGCGAAAGCGAGTCTTTGTGCTTCCTGAGGCAAACTCCTGGCGAGATGGAGTAGCCGCGTAGGTATACCCTGTCGCATTCAAACGTTGCCTCACCTTCATCGAGGGCATCTCGCTTTAGTGCGCTCACTCCTGGTACAACAAAAGTGTACAAGTTAAGCAAGACTGAACTGTGCGCCATCACCTTTTCTGTTAAGCGCAATATTTCTTGACTACTCTCGTTACCTTCCATTTGCATTGCGCCAACTTGAGACGCTGCCTTGGCCACCACAGCGCGTTCGCGTTGAGTTGCATGTTCCGCCTTGCTCATTGTGTTCTTTATTGCAGCGAGCTTCCGAACAATTTCTTCTAGACCACTGTTCGAAGCCACCAAGCACTGTTTCAGTAATTTGTTTATCTCGCTGAACTGAACAGCATTTCGTGCTAGAAATTCACCAGTTAGTGTAGCTGCCCCTCGGGATTCCTTAGTCACAACGTCTATCAGAACGTTCATTTTCCTAGACAGATCGTTCAGTGCGTCGCTGTGTGCGTTGCTTTCACTCAGAATACTGTGCAAAGCGACGTTGATTTCAGCCACCAAATTTTCTGGAGATTGTTGGGTCGCTGTGGTCGTTGTCAATCCGTCTCGATCAATCGGTCCTTGCGGCTTCTCTGAAGCACTCGATATGGCCCTAGTCCTACAGTGAGAAATGTGGGCGCTAATACTATTGTACAAAACCGCATTAGAACATCTTGCACAAAAGGTCGTGTGGTGGGTGCATTCAGTCAGAAAGTGCTTGTAGACATGCGACGCAGGCATGACGGCTTCACATCCAAATTGCTTGTTCCAGCAGTACACCTGCATATTGGTGGATAATATCATATTAGGCGAAGCTTCTCCCATGACAACAGAACGCGCACTTTTGCATATATGCAACATTATTTTAACATTAAACTGATATGAACGTTTACGAAAGAGAGTAAAAATTTCCAGCCAACCGGAGTTTTTGACCTCAGACAATTCACTCCAACTAAAACAAACATTGCGATATTTCTCACTAGAGACACCCGAACTCGCAGGAAGAGGGGCCGTATTTTTTGGGCAATCTTCAAAGCTTAACTAAGTATGAAAAAAAAACATTTTTTCCCCTCTACCTTGCAAGATTGCAAAAGTATTTAAATACTTTCTAAGCGCGAAAGTAAGTAAAAAGAAGCGGTGAAGAAGGTCTATGGGAAGACATGAATGCAGATGATATGGAATTATACTGACATGCTATAAGATATAGCATATTATTCATTTCGTCAATGATTCCTGAAAGCTCTCGCAGTTGGAAACTGCGGAATATGAAAGCGAATTTTGCTTTCTTATAAGGGGATGCTGGCGCTTTGGCTGCACACTTTTTGAAACCTAGTTTTTTTTTTCTTTCATATTGGATTGGTGCTGCTGTAGAGTTTAATATGGTCAGTTACATATTGCGGATTTGGCTTAGCAAAGCTTAAATCAAAGAATTGCGTGCCTTTATATTTAGTCCACGAGCTCGATTATCCGGACGCGCCGTGGTTGCTCAGTGGCTATGGTGTTAGGCTCCTGAGCACGAGGTCGCGGGATCGAATCCCGGCCATGGCGGCCGCATTTCGATGGGGGCGAAATGCGATAACACCCGCGTAGTTAGATTTAGGTGCATGTTAAAGAACCCCGGGTGGTCGAAATTTCTGGAGTCCTCCACTACGGCGTGCCTCATAATCAGGAAGTGGTTTTGGCACGTTAAACCCCATAATTTAATTTTTTTGATTATCCGGGGAGGCGGATACTGCATGCGTAAAAAATCTAAACATCTATTCAGCTAATTAAGAAACAAACTAACTTTCTTTTGCGGCACATATTGCAATTTACGAATTTTAGCCTGCAAGGTTCCAAGGCGTAACCACTCAGACATAATTTCCAGCATTATACGGCTTTGGAGACATGCAGCATGAAACTCGCCGTAAAAATGCGCCATTGTTACACATTTTATTGTTACACTTTTTTATTCATTGAATCATAAAAATAACTGGAACACCCACGTGTCTTGTTCCACACTTGGGGAAATATCTCATAACTGGTGTCATCGTGGAGATTAATCTCAAGTGCATACGTACCTCTTGCAAACTCACTTGCTTAAATTCGTCAATAGCAATATGTGCCGTAATGTAATCAATTGAGAAGGTAATTAGAGGAAGTGAAAATAAATTTACGATCTATTTCTACTCCTTGTGCAAGTAGTGTCCGTGTCTTCGAATAAACCGGCGTAAGGACAAGAATTGCGACATCTCCAACAAGCGATACTTGGAAACTCCAGGAAACCGAACGATGGTCTCCACGTGTGTATATTCACTAAGCCGGGTGGCGTCTTTCTGTTTTATCGAAACAGTTTCAAATTCGTATGCATTTCTATGCATACCCAAGGAGGAAACCCCTAAGACCGTCACATAAGACGATCGCTTTAAATATAGGGACCGCAGAAGCGAGCGAATTTACCTTCATGCTGCCTCTCGTTTCACCGAGAACTAAGCGGCGAGAAGCCATGGAACGCACACGAAGCTATCAGTGATCGGCGCACTCTGTCCGCATCGCAGCTCGCTTTCAAGAGAGGACCAGCACGGCCGGGCTATACGCAGTCGCCGCCGGAGTACTGTTGATCACGGTTGATAATGGCTCGACGCGGATGGATAAAGGACTAAAGAGCAATAACGGCTTTTCATAATCGGAACGTCATCAACGTGCCTGACGGCCCCACCTGCAGCAGCTTTCTTGCCTCGTTAATTCACTTTGCACCACTGTCCGCAGCAGTTCGAGTCGCCGCAGCGCAGTCGTTCATTCTGGTCGTATCAAGTTTTACAACATTGATGTTGACATCTGCCTGGGTGAAGATGAGCGAGTGGCACAATGATTGCGCATACTTAGACGACTCCCCGATGAGTTTCTGCGTGAGTATTTATTAATTAACCAACGCGAAGGCACTTTCTTCATCGTGCGCCTCTTGAGGGTGGCGGACAGTGGATGTTCTAATAGCCGTCGAATATCTACTGTAAAAATTTTAACACCCTTAAGGGTGTAAATGACTTGTCCCATGGGTGACACCCTTTTTGGGTGTATTGCTACACCCCAAGCAAAGCGGCGCAAATTAACACCCCGCAAAAGAAGGGGTGTTAATATGACGTCACCTTGCCTATGGGTGTAAAACAAACAACACCCTTTCTATATGGGGTGTAACACAGACACCACCCTTTCAATATGGGTGTAGCATGGACAATACCCTTCCAAAAGGGTGTTATCCCTGCAAGTATTTTAGCGTTCACTACAGCCATGTAGTTAATGGGCAGACTAGCTGTTGTAAATGCTGCCTAGCCTTAGCTATGGTACTACCTTGTTCAGTATGAGCCAGAATCTGTGAGGCGTCGTCATATTGCGCTTCTGGTCCGTCATGTGGTAGCATAACGTGCGACCCTTTCAGGCAAAAAATTTCAGTTTCATGATCACAGCAATGCACACACCCTATGCTTTTCGTAATCTTCCTCTGCAGTGATTGTACACTGCCAGCAGGATGCAGAGCGCAATAACAACGCGCGCTGCAGTAAGGACACAGGATCTCCCGCATCTTGGTGCACCAGTACTTATCACTCCGTGGAAACAGCACAGCCAAAAGCATGGTTAAGCATGGTTAGAAAAATTAAAAACCTCCACTTTTCTTGGTCAAAGATTTTCGCAACACCAGCTCGACCAGGAGGGAAAGACACCACAGCTCGTTGTTGTAGCTCATATTGAATGCAATAGGGCGCACGCAATGCATGGATTGGCATACGTTTGCCTGTCAAGCAGTTTTTTGCCGTTTTAAGCACATATTTTATACCTCTATTCATCAAAGTTGTCATTTATCTCCACGGGATGCTTCTACTAGTACTTTCACATATGTGACTTAAAGGTAGCACTGAAAGCCAAAGAACAAAGTGCAACAAAGCGCTTCCACTTAGAATAATGTTTCAGCATTTACGAACAAAACAGCGTGTGTAGCTGTGCATGCTGTTCAATATATAAGCATGCACTATTTCCTGAAATATATGTATGCTCCACTTACTGCCAGTGACCTGCTTATACCCAATAATTTAGTTTATTTTTCACCATGTGCTTGCAGTGAATATCCCACAGGCATTGTAAGTTAAGCTACCAGAATAACAATCAGCTGGTCTAAGGTTACCTAATTGAACAAAATCATTGTAAAATCTGTGACGAAATGTCAGAAGAAAAGTATTTATTATTTCATTAAAGGGAAATGGCAACATAATAATGTTTGCACATTTTAAAATTAAAAAGGACGAGAAGGAGTAAAACCATACCAATACAAAGACATAAGCACCGAATAATGGCACAGGCTTGCTCAATTAAATTTTAAGCAGAACAGCTTTTTTTAAATAACCTCACTACGAACTATCACGTTTTCCTTCGAAAAGCACTGCATCTTATTATAAAGTACAAAAATAACCGGTCACATAAGTAAGAACAAGTCTGAGTGTGTATGTACAGTAACATGATCTTGGATTGTAGCGCGAAGTGACACGGACACAGACTAGAAGCAGACAGGATGAGCGCTAACTTTCAACTAAATTTTTACTGAAACGAACATATTATATATATATATATATATATATATATATATATATAGGTGACTGCAAAAACCGCAGCATAAGAACATGACAAGGTATGAAGACATCAGTTAAACATATCAGGAAGTAAGGAAGTAAAAAAAGGAAACATCAAAAAGGCTACTTCAGTTTAACACACGTGTTGTGAAGATACTGAAATTCGCATCCTAACAGAGACAAAGATGCATGGCTAACGCAAGTCTCTCCTAATCTTTTAATGTGGAATGCCTCTCTATCTATTTGTTGTGAAAAACTGTTTCATATTGTGTGGACATGATTAGTAATGGCAAACTTAGGAGCTGAATAAGCTAGTCATGTCGACACGATATGAAACAGTTTTTCACAACAAATAGATAGGCTCGAGAAGGCTAGTTATCCTGTGCATTTATTATCACTAACCTGCGAAAAGCTTTTAATATGGGTAAAAGGCCAGGCTAAGAAACAAGAAAAACAGAAAAAAAAAGTTTGCTGTGGTGCCCTATGTACATAGATTATCCCATGGTTTATGGAACGTGGCCAATAGATATGACTTGAATGAAGTTTTCTTGGCCCCGCAAGTTGTCTATCATGTGCCTATGATAAATAGGAAACTTGAACATGGTGGCCAAAGAGAAAAGATGATTGCGGCGTTAGACATGTGTCCCTTTTTGTGCCTTGTAACACTGGTATACTTTATCAGATTCCTCTCAAGTGCGCGAAGACTTACATTGTACAGAGCGGCAGGTGCATTAATATTAGACTAAAAGAACACATTCACTTTAAAATCCTAATCCTTCACATCTAGCGTCACATTGTTTCAAGTGCGGTTGTAAACCTTTGTTTGAAGACACAAAAATTCTTTCGAGACACAAATGTCAAACCACACGGGAAATAATCGAGGCATTCCACATTAAAAGATAAGGAGAGACTTGCGTTAGCCATACATCTTTGCCTGTTAGAATGCGAATTTCAGTATCTTCACAACACGTGTGTTAATCTGAAGTAGTGTCTTTTTGTTGTTTCCTTTTTTGACTTCCCTACTTCCTGATATGTTTAACTGATGTCTTCATACCTTGTCATGTTATGCTGCGTTCTTTTGCAATCACCTATATATATATATATATATATTATACATATAGTTAGCTGAAAGTTAGCGCTCGTCCTGTCTGCTTGCAGTCTGTGTCTGTGTCACTTCGCGCAACAATCCAAGAGCATATGTGAACAAAACATGGCTAGTAATAACTAGTGAGCACTGCACAAAAGTTGAACATGAAAACTAGTAATAGTAAAGACATATACTTGCATAGACAATATATAATAGTATAGACAATATTTTGCAGCTCAACTGCAAAATATTGCAAATATCACAAAGACAACATAAAAACTGGGCAGGACAGAGCACTGACTGTTAGCTATAGTTGAAATATGCACACCAAATCGAGACATAAAAAGTCAAAACTAAACTGCCGAAAATGGTCATCTCTCCAAGAGACCACTGAGGAACAAAAGGTATACTTTTTATAAATCCATCTCATAGATTACTGATCTAATTAAACTTGACACATGACCCCTTGTGTGTAACAAATGCCCTGTTCTTGTTACATATGCATGATTACCAGCCTTGGTGAAAGAATGACTTGCACTAATGTTTCGAACACCGTTAAAAATGCTGCTTGTTCTCAACTTTCTGTTATGACAGCACACTTGTGGGCAGTTGTGAACCCTAGTTGCCTATAGGGCTCAAACACCATGTTTTGGCTGCACATGTACTGTCTGCCGAACACCTGGTTCAAGATAGCTTGCATCTTGGAATGTGCAGCCACACTGGTGGCACAGCATTCTTTTTTCAACTTGCCAGTTGATAAAGCCTCAGCAGCTGCAATCACCTGCCATTGCTCGTAAAGGTGCCATAAGGTCAGGCTGCAAACACAGATACCACGTAGCAAAACTTTCAGAGTGCATTGTGTGAGTCGAGGTGTGTAATTCGTGCTTTAGTTTGGCAACGCTGCCATATTTACAACTATTCATTGCAGCTCCTAAATTTCAACATCAACACAATAAATCAGTACAGTTCATTCAGTATGGTGGCAGATGCTCAGCTGCAGGCTTTCTAGAACCATGCATTATCTTCAGACAGTGCCAGTACAGCCCGTAGCACATCTTTCAAGCACTCCAGACAAGTACACTGATTACACTATACACAGAGCATCTGGTGTCGATTTACCTATAGAGGCAAGGTAGCCCCTAGAACACGTTTTGTGACAGGTATGCTGGGCACTTTGTCCCCTGAAATGCAAGTGCCATTTGGTACTTCAGTGTCTGTAGTGTCCTTTACATCTAAATGAATATTGAATACATAGTAGTAACATGAAGTCGACAAACAAAAGCCATCAGCCATCAACTGTGTGGCACATCTGGGTGCAAGCTATTCTCTTATCAAGTATACCTGTAGGCATTGCGACCAATGTGCTCCCAAGATGTATGAGGCATTAGTCATTGCAGAGTTGTAAGGACATGACAATCCTAGGATGATTATGTTCTTGAGGCTTTTTTCTCCCACTTTCCATCTTTTGAAACGTGTATACTGTAGTCATGAAAAAAAATGCTACAACTGGCGGGTGATAAGTTTTGCGTCTTATTTCCTAGCAGCTCATTGAAACGAGCCACGATGAATTCAAATGCTGTTGCCTGATCAGACATTGAAATTTCTTAAACACTAACAAAACCAGATAGACATTACAGTGAGCATCACTTAAATACATTACACTGGTTTAAAGTTATTGCACCACTTTGTTCCAAGTAAAAATGTTAGAAACATCAAAAATGGTAAGATTCTACGGCCAACCGTGAAAACTAAAAAATCATTAAGCTTTCTTAAACGGGTACAGGAGCTTTACAACTGGCCCCTCTTGGTGATGGACACGCAGATAGATGAGCAGCCATTCCACTGAGACGAGAATGTTGAGGGCTTCGCATGGAAGTCTGCGAGACACTGCAGAGTAGTTCTTGGTCCACGTGAAGCAGGTTGCTTGCATACAAGTCTGGGCCACCATACTGAATGCATGGTATTACCGGAACCTTTTCCCCCTGCATTGTGGTAAAAAAGCATGGTTAAGTTTATATAATATTTAATATGCAAAAAGAGAGGTGAGGCATGCAGACAGGACACGAGAGTAGAGAAGTGAACACGAACACGAAAGACATGAAAAATTTCATTAAATTGTTTTAATAGATAAAATGTTTATGCTATGTGTCATTCATTATGAGGATTCATAACCGCAACATATTTCACATATGAGCAGGTAGAATTATCAGCTTGGTCAGTTTGTACAAGCTCGTTTGAGGCAAGAAATCGAGTTTCACAAACAAAACCTCAACATTCTTGACTGAAAAAGGAACACCTCAGATGACATGCAGTCCTGTGAGTCGGAATCGCACAGTTCAAGAAAAACAAATTAAAACTCACACACCGATCCTGAAAAAGGAATAAGCACCTGCTACTGCAAAAAGCTAATTAATTGATAGGTTTTAGTAGCACAAGGGCATCTTTGGCAAAAGAGCGCGAAGTCTATACTGCAAAAGATAAACTTAGCGCATCTTTACAAAGTAAATATATAAAGATGACTAATGCCTCTCTGCGCTACAGTTGCTTTGCTCTAGCGTGAAGTCATTTTAATGCATGCACACGCATACACACACTACACCCAAGTTTAACAGCTGCAGAATTAAAATTGGGCAGCAACGAAGTCGCAACCTTTAACCCTTGATCCCAAGCTGTACTAGTGACTGCAGGTAGTACCAATATCGCCAATGACGAGTCACACTCTTTCTGCCCGATGTTATGCTGCTGTTATTGTCAAAGATGAGTTACAGTCGGCATTGAGGGAAAGCTGCCCTCAAGAGCAGCTCTTATTTTTGTTATTTCTAACCAGAGACCAATGAAGTAATATATTTTTAGAATGAGAATGACACCCAAAAATTGAGTACGTAAAAAATTTGGAAAATTTGGTACATTTTTCCGGAATTAACTTGGGGGTTAATGGTTAAAGCGGCAATCCAGAAACTAGAACAAGTTTTTACATGTTTGCTACCAGTGAATGCTAGAAAATATGTTGGCATTCTGTAGTTTCGTCCAACAATGCAAAAGGGATTCTTAATAACTGAGGAAATAAATGGAAAAGTATCATGAAGTATATTTCGCGAATGTAATGCAGAATCACTCAACTTCTGTTACTATATAATCTCCACTTGATTAACCTGCACTTTCTGAACTAGTTCAGGAGGTGCTGCATTTCACTACTCATTACACCAGTTCAACGTGGCAGCAACTGCACGTTGTGATTTGTTTTACTTAGTGCAGGCTTTGTACAGGGCGAGTTCACAGCATTCCCCACACTTGGCCGAAAGGTAGTGCATGTTTACGCAACGGGTGTGGTGCCGCTTCTGCACGAGCGAGGTGCAGAAATCAGTTTCATACAATAATTACTAGAGGGAACTCTGACGTTAGTGTCTACAGAAGATCAAACAAGAACGGCTTCACCAGCATGGAAATTATGGGAAGTACATGGATTTGCCTAAACTTCATCTGTTTGGCTTCAAACGGCTTTGTGACTTTGTCAAATACTGTGTAATAAATAAATAAACATTAAAATCGTCCGATGACAGGATTCAAACACAGGAACTCTAGAACAGAAGTCTGATATTGAAACCATTAAGCCACGAAGGCATGTAACGACAAGCGAGTGCAACGCCCTGATGAATTTATCGCGGGCATACCAGTGCCTTGAGACGCTTGGCGCCTTTCAATTTGGCCACCTGGACAAGCTCAATCGTTGCAATTAATAGCAATTGTGCGTGTTGGCGCCGTCTTCTGCACTTCGAAGAGTATAGACTGCGCTGAAATCGACAATAAGATTTATATAGCGTATAATATACGAAGCCACAAGAACGTTTGAATTCACAAGCTCGAATATCAGACAAATTCATGTGCTTCCCACCATTCCCATGGTGGTACGACTGCAGCGCCAGAGTTCTCTCTAGTAATTACTGTAAGAAACTCTTATGGCAGAAATAACCGAAGTGCCTGGCATTTTGTTTTGGAGTAATAAACTAAGTTTTTCTGTCCTATAAATCTTACTGGTCAATAATTCCAAGTTTTAGTGCAGCCACATGTCTAGTAGGCATTTGTGGTATTTTGCATAAACATTGCAAAGCCAACTGTGATGAATGTTCACTCTGGTAAATTGTTTATGATCGAGTAGCATAGACTACTGAAACAATCTCTGGAAGGCAAGTGAAGTAATTTTCTTATTAGCAGCCTTTAAACAGCATTCGAGCATATGACACATGCACCTCATATATGCAGATAATATTTCCTTGACTCAGCAAGCGATGCTTCATGTTCCACAAGGCTACTTCAATCAAAGCAGTATTGGTGCTCTCTAAAAACAATGCCAATGCAGATGATTCAAATATTCTTCAGGGGCAACAGTTATGCCTGAAATCATGCTAGATTAGCTTCTTTAAACACATGATCAGACCGTGTTAGAAGTGCTTCTTAAAATCCTCCTATTTATTAGACTAGTCATATATCTGTACACAAAGGCTACTAATTAGGTCCCATGCTATATCATCATCTTTACAAAAGCTTCACTTAGTAATACACATGCTGTGATAAGATTTGAGACCACATTGAGATGCTGAACAAGGTGAATTCATTATTTTTCAAATGAAGCTCCTGTTCTTCCAAACGAGAAGAAAGGATACTGAGGGTCAAAATTTTTCTGAATCACAGCTGGAAGATGCCAGGAAAGGCACGTGGAAACTTATTTGTAATTTTCTATTTAAATGTAGAAATGATAAAGGGAAACGAAAATGGTAAAAAAACCAGGCATGGGGGGAGAACGAACCTACAGCCTTTGCATTACGCATGCGATGCATTAACCACTGTGCCACCGAGGCAGCATTCAACCGTCCACAATGGCCCCTCAGATTGTCGACGCTCGAACGCGGCCGTAGTACCACAGTGGTTAGTATATCACTTGCGTAATGTGAAGGTTATGGGTTCGTTCCCCACCCACAGGTGGATATCTTTTAATCCACTTTCATTTACCCAGAATTCATCATTTCTATACTTCATATAAAAAACTTGAAACATGTTCCTTTATGCTTTCCTTGGCCTCATTATCTGTTGGCTTCTTCCAGTTCTGTTACTTCAAACACTTATACATATTCTAATCTGGTAAGTAAACAGCTTTTACATGATGCTGGAATGCAATATAAAACATTATTGCAGGGCCGTGTTATGTAGAATGCCTTACATTGCCCAGGCAAGGTGTATTAATGTCAATCTGAAAAAAAAAAAATTCCCACTCTAGGCAGAAATGCTGTGTACTGCTGTGTGCAACAGGGTTTAACGAAAACAACTTGTTCAGAAATAAAGCCACCAAAAAACGAGGAAATATGAGAACTAGATGAAAATTGGTGCAGTTGCATGTTAAAAATTTAGCACAGCAACAGATGAAGTCTTAATGAAGGAAGCGCGAGGATGGTTTATTTTGGACACACGAGGCAATGTACATGAAAGATGCATATGAGCTTACACGTGGAGAAGTATTGTTTATGTAGCAGCTAAACTACGAACAGGCCTAGAACACACTGATACAAGGTGTCGAGCATGTAAATCTTATCATGCCCTTAAGTCAAAGAAACATGGCTGTTTCTCATGATTCGCTACACATGGCTGGCTCACACAACTTAGCCACTTCTATATATGCCTTGTAATTACCAGGTGGTCTGTGTGACATGTGCAAGCTTTAAATATGTACAAGTGCCACGTAGCTGGACAGCACCAATGTAATGACGTTTGCCATCGTTTTGAGGAAGTGAAACCAATTCTTGCATTTTTCCTAATTAGGTAATTAGTTATTAACGATTATTTAACTGCTCAAATATTATATTCAAAGCGAAAGTGTCAGTGTGAAAATTGTAGAGCATCCTGAAAAATTCCCAATCCAGCTTTCTACTGCTCAATAGGTGCAACAATTTTTTTTTTCAAGCTTGAAAGAAGCCAGTGAATACATGCAAGAAGTGCTGTGCAACTAGCCCCTCGTGCACCTGAACACCATTTGGCTCCTCCTTTCATGCTTGAAAAAAACTTTTCAAAAAAAATATTTTAGAAATTGATTAATTATAATTGACTATGTTTTAGGCAAAATGCATGAATAGTGTGACTGCCACCTCCATTTTCGGCGACATGAATTGACTCCATTTTCATTTCCAAATCCAGCTATACATGGTGCGTGTTTTGAGCTGGTTCTGTAGTTTAGGCTGGTTTTGACTAATTGAAGCTTCGCACCTTAATAATGGAGTCAGCCTAAAAAGAAATTGGTACATAAACGGTTGCTGTCAGTACTCCATACTCCTTTAACTTAGTGCAAAGTGCTTGTGAGCCAAGAAGTTGGTAGCTCTAAGCAGTATTTCTCATTTTGACCTGGTGTTATAGCCCACTTACTATGATGCCATGCTGCTCAGTCATGCTGGTCCCAGCTTCAATCTAGGCAATGGCAGCTGCCCTCCAATGGGGGTAAAATGCAATAACGCTTATGCACTTAGATTCAGGTGTACATTAAAGAAGGCCAGGTTCCCAAAACTTCAGGTTGTGACTTTGGAATGTAAAAGCCCATAATTTAATTTTAAAATCTAATGTTGCTTTATTAGGAGCAGGGGCATCATTTTGAGCTTTTACTGCACTGCCATGGCACCAAGAAGCTCCGAGTAAATAAAAACAATTTCTTAGACAATGTACATATCTCGCAAACATTTACAAACACTTCTCTGCATGCACCTCTGTTGCTGTTATATTTAGATCCGTATGCCAAGGCGGGCTATGATGTTAGAACATGTTTCAAACTTGTTTTTTTTACCGCTTTATAGTTGTTGGTTATTTTGCATCTCATTGTGTGTTGAACGCACATTTCAATGCACCAATTTCTTCAGAAAGTGCACTCCTCTTTATTCATTTGTGCATGCAAAAAGGGTTCAGAAGAACTGCTTTCTGAAGATCTGTATAACAAGCAAAAAACAATTCTATGTAGGCTGCACAAAGAGAAAGGATTGGTTTGTAAATAAGTTATCTAGTTCTTAAAAAAAAGAGGCAGCTGTCAGTATTCTGTTCCAAAATAAAAATTGCCCCTACCTGGCTCTGCTTCATTTTCCGATGCTGATGCTCCATTCGGGGGCACTAAACTGATAGGCTGCACTTTGGCCATGTCGGGTGTGCTGTCACCAGGCCCAAGGTCGATCGACATCCTCACCAAAAGTCGAGTCCAAACGCTATAAAAAAAAACATCTCATCATTTTGCTATCAGTTTTGTCATCTTGCGTGTTTCACAGACGGCCGTCAGTGAAATATTTCGTCACTTGGATACTGCAAAAAATTCAAGCATTTTCTGGCAGCCAAGCTGAATACACAGTAAATGGAGAACATTAAAGAGCAAATGCAGTTGTCACATTTGATTGATCAAGTACAGCAGAAATGGAAATAAATCAGTGATACTGTGTCTGTTGGCTTTGAATGCAAGAAACGTAAAAACAGGAACTTGCAGCCACGCTAGTTTGAATTTCCCGCGTTTGCTACACCTCGCAACAAGTTTGGCATCGTCCGGTACTCGGGGATAGTAATCGCTTAAAATCAAGATGAACGAGCGTCGGCATAAATTAACAGGATACTTAACCGGGCAATATTGGCGCATAAAACAACTCACGTAGCGAAGCTACTGTCAATTACCCGATGACGCATCTGCGGGCGGTGCGGTTTGGGCGAACAATTCAAAAAGGAATGAGAGTTTCACTTGTTTCACGCCTACTAAGCTAAGACAGAATTAGAGTTTCTTCCTAAACTATACTGGATATTTACGCTCCGAATAAAACGCTGGAAATTTTGTTACGTCACATTGTATACGTATGAAAGTGAGGAAATAAGCTTTTATTGTATTCTGCCCAGACGGCATGCAGCAGCTACCACTCTCATGCAACAAAAGCATGAAAGTGGTACTCGCGGCACGGAAAACAAACATATACAGCGCCAACGTTACGCCCTTTGGAGTTGGAACTAAGCACGATCAAGCCAGTTAGTTTTCTAGCTTTCATAACGCCATGGAACACGACCAAACATCGAGCGATACAACTGTCTGCTCTGGAAAATTATTACCGCTTCCATTTATATACCGATCGCTGCCACAAGCAAAAGTCAATGGGCTAGCTGTCCACAAGCGGCAGATTAGACTGACAGCAACATATTACGATAACGTAAAACAATTCCCACGCTGACTTAGCAGCCGCGGTATGCGCTAAGTGCCACAGTTCTCGTTTGCCGCTCGAAATTCACACATGATGACGGTCACTGCATCTTTCACATGAAATATTGCACGCTTCGCTCCGGAGCTGAATACGAGGGCGAAACGCATTTGCACGTACCTGAAATCCGCATGCCGGAAACCCGTCGACGCTTCCGAGAACGGGGCACACAGCCATACACTCGTACGGCGGCTTGACTTGGACGTGAGGCACTTCAATCAAATATTTCACATGCGACATGTTTCACACCGATTGCACGAACACGAGAAAATGCCGCAGGTCGCAATGCGACGCCGTGCACCCGTGCAACTACCGATGAGCTGCGTGCACGGACTTGCAGAAAAACAGAACTATGACAAAACGGCCGGCGCGAAAGGATGGCGGCTCTCGTTGCAGAGACGAAGCCACGGAGGGACGAAGCGGATGAAGCAATGTTGCCAACTGTCGGTTCCGCGTTATGCCGGCGGTGGTGGCTTTAGTGGCGTGTGTTACGGCTGTGTATTCTTTTATTTCTTTTCCCCAAACAGTATAGCTAAGATCAGTACGTTGTTTGAATTTTTAACTGTGTCGTTTGGCATTATCTTTTTGTCTTTTTGTGCTATTAAGCGGCCAATAATGGCCTCCCAGGTTCGCGCGCGCCAGCTTCGCGCGCGAATCTCAGAGGCCATAAGACAACTCGTTAGGAAATGTCGTTCTTGTCGTTGTTAACGTTTCATCATCGTTTCTTCAACTGAGATAGAGAGGTAGTGTCCCTTTTCCCGGGGTTGGGAGGGGGCGATCAAGACGGCATCGCTCAGCGGGGGGCGGGGGAGTAGGTTGGTGTTGGTTGTTATCGCGAAATTCGCGAACCCGGCGATTTTTTTTTTTTTATAACGTAAGCATTCTATACTTACCCAACAAGAAAAACCATCCGTCCGTCATTCCGTACCGCACGATATCTTTCAAAATAGAACCCGCAGCAGCGAGTGAATTGACCTTCGTGCTAGCTCTCGCTTCAACGCGACCGAAGCGGCGAGAACACTGCGCTCACGAAGCTTTCAGCTCATGCCGCACTATGCGCTTTTCGCAGATCACTTTCAAGATAGGTGTACCCGCGTCTATTTTCAAAGCGAAGTAAACGGTGAGAACACAGCGCGCGAAGTTTTCAGCAGTGGGCACACTCTGTCCACAATGCTGTTCGCTTTCAAGATACGGTTCGCGTGGCCGGGCCACAAGCAGCCGCCGCCGGAGAACGGTTGATAATGGTTCGACGCGGATGAGAAGGGCTAAAGAGCGATAACGGCTCAAAACGAACGGAACTTCACCAGCGCACCTGGCCCCGCCACCTGCAGTACTTTGCTTGCACCATTCACTTGGCGCCGCCGACCTCAGCAGTTCGTGTCGCCGCAGCGCTGTCGCTTATAGTCGTCGGATCAAGTCTCATAACATTAATAACGACATGGACTGCGTGTAGATGAGGAAGAGTCACAATGCTTACACATACTTAGACAAATCCGAGAGGAGTTCCTGTGTGATTTTTTTTTACCGGAAATGTGCAGTCAGCGGTGACCCAGAGTTGACAATGCATGTAAGAGGGGTGCCAAGCTTTTTTTTTTGTGAGAGTCTTGCCCAGCTCCCAAAGATCTGCTCAAGCTAAGCCTTGCTGACGGCTGTATGTTTTTTTTTATTGTCGCATGCCCTCGAACTGCCACGAATCCTACAGTGTAATGACATTAGAGCAGTATTCACGTCCAAAGGGAAATGCAGCCGGTAATTTGGCTGCCTAAGGTTTGCGGCCCGGCGGCAGCTGCCCTCCCCTCCCCCGTTTCCGTTGACAAGTTAGGGGGAGGGGTCTAGAGCAATCTTACACCCCCTCCCCACAGTGGCGTAGCCAGAAAATTTTTGCGTGTGAAGGGGGGGGGGGGGGTCCCAATTGACCGTGGAGGAGGAAGGAGCGGGGCCATTGCCATAGTAGCAAAAAATTTACTGTTAGTGTGCCTTACAAGTACCCGGCGTGCCCCACTTGGCCACGCCGTTACTCCTCCGCCCCCTCCCCCCCCCCCCCCCCCCGCAATCGACGTAAATCGAGCTATCCGAACGTGCATGACACGCATGCATGACATAACATGAATGACATGCCGCGAAGCTGGCATGGATGTCGTCACATTATCATCATCATCATCAGCTTATTTTGACGTCCATCGCAGGACGAAAGCTTCTCCAGCGATCTCCAATACCCCTGTCTTGTGCAACTGGTTCCACGTGTCTTTAAGTTTCCCAATTCCATCACGTCAACATTATTCTCTGCCGTTCTCGACTGTGCTTCCCTTCCCTTAGCACCCATTCTGCAACTCCAATAGACCAGCAGTTCTCTCCCTTACGCTTTGCAATGTATGCCCAGCACGACTTCTTCGTTTAATGTCAACCAGAATATCAGCTATCCCCGTTCGCTCTCTAATCCACATCGCTGTCTTCCAGTCTATTATCGCCATGCCTAATAATTTTCATTCCATCGCTCGTTGCGCGGTCCTCAACGTCGTCCCAAGCTTCTTTGGTAACTTCCAAGTTTCGGCCCCATACGTTAGTAACGGTAGAAAGCAATGATTAGCAGTAAGCTCCCTGGTCATGATTTAGTAATGCCTGCCGTAAGCTCTCCAGCTAATTTTTTTTTTGTTAATTTCTTTCATCAGAGGCCCCTGCGAGTAATTAACCTCAATAAACGTATTTCTGCTTAGGTTCCAGAGGCTGACTGCCGACCATGACATTCGATCTCTCGCCAGGCTGCGGAACATTACCTTTCTCTTCTGCATACTAACTCTCAATCAGACTCTTACACTTTCTTCGCCAAGGTCCTCAAACGTTTGTTGCAAATAGTCTGCAGCGTTGCTGAGTATGCGAATGTCATCTACAAACCGTAAGTTGGTGAGCTATTTACCGTTAGCCTTCACTCCTAACCATTCTCAGTCTAACTGGTTGCACACCTTTAAGTATTCAGTGATAGCATTGTAAATTTTTTTGCCATTGATCATATGAAGCCTTTTGCAGATATCTGGCTATACAAAGTCTGCGCGTTAGTGTCATCCGTTCGATATCAACATTCGTGGGAAACTTCATTTTTGACTGCTGTTCGGAGCCAGTACGCTGCTGCCTAGATGCCCCGATCTAATCATTCCAGCTACCTGATTCAAGCGCAGGTAGCGCGCGTTTCATGTATAGCCAATATCAACGCCTTAACTGGCAATGTTCATTTATCATATACTGTAAGCTTGTTCACTTACTCCCTTATAATTAGGGTGTAAATTAGAAAGGCTGGGGTGTTCTAAGAGTGTTTTCTTGTTGAACACCCTTTTCCGTTAAAAAAGGGTGTTTAAAGGGTGTTTACAAGGGTGAAAAGATTAATACACCCGCATTACACCAATAAGGGTGTGAAAATTTTTAGAGTGTACCTATAAAAAAATTATGAACAACTTCATATTTGCCGGTCTTGCCTTGCACGTCGCAATAGAAGTATTGCAGAAGTGCGTTGAGATAGGCTACAACATCTTGCAATGTTTAAATGTTCGATGACAAAAAGTATGGAAATTCAAGGTAACCTTCGAGTCGGTACGACGCGGAGCACTTTTATTTTTTATGTATCCATGATGTTTCGTCACAAATTCAACATCATATTTTGATCACCTGTTGAATGTCTTTAAAAGTGTTGTTTGGAGAATACTGTGCGCAAGCTGTATACGTTTATTACGCTCATGAAAAATATGTTTTGATGATTGCAAACCCCAATGTCATGTTCGAAAATTGGACATCGTCATATTTGCGGTACGTATAATACAGCGCCAAAGGGGAACAGAAGAGATAAACAAGGCTGAACGCTGTGTTTCTGTCCTTCGTGTATGTCTACGGCGATGCTTCATGTTACCGGAACTCAGCAAGCTATCATTACGTTTACTTTGCAATATGCTTGAAAATAACTCTGGAACACATCTAAATCATCAAACCAACGTTACTACTCGATGTCGATATCCGTGATAACTGATTTGAAAGTTAGCACGGATATCGACATCGGATATCAAAGTTAACTGATAAGGCGTCCAGTTCGCCAACTATTCAAACGGCGCTAATTGACCGCGTGGACCAACAGGAGAACTGAAGTTTTCTCTTTTGAAAGCGCCAGGACCGCCTTCCAACGACGTCCTGCGTACTGGTGCTCCGTGCGGAAGCTTTACGGGAAATTATTAGCGCAGATGTTTTACATCAAAGCCAGCCTGCTGTTGTCCGCTTTTCGACGTTCCCTTAAGTGCATTTTATCACGTGCATGAGCAGAATAGTCATCACTCAAAGATAATCCAAAGTCTGAGCTTGCACGGATGGGTAAAGAGTTCTGTTTTTTTATAGAGCTTTAGACTCGTGAAATGATCAGTCTGTTTATGCCACTCTTTTTACTTCCAATACTAGGAATTCTTTCAGGGCGCGACGTGCCAACGCTCTTTCTGCTAAATTCATATTCAATACCGTATCTGCGCAGTGAATCGGAAGTTTCAGGGTTGTTTGGCCACATTCCACGCCTGATTTTGTTTTCAAGTCCATCTAAAATGCCACAAAGTTGTCGAAGCGGTCAGTGTTCAATCTGTACAATATTCACATCAAGATGCTTCAGCTCACACTAAGGAATTCGACCTCTCGTGCGCGCAAACAATATAATCATCAGGCTTCATACGAACCGCTTCCACCATATTATGCAAATATTTGACCTTTCAACTGCTTTCCTAAAACTCGAAAATTATTTCAAATCGTCACCATTTTCTATTTCAGGTGGGTTACGAATGTGTTGAATATTGGTTGTACAATGCTCCGGATTGTTCATGCGCCGTTGTAAACGTGCGGTATGCTTTCGATCGTATCTATTTTTCTTTTCCGTGATAGACGTTTTTCACACGCCCCCCATTACTTGCCAAGCAGACAATAAAACATATTTACCGGGTTTTATGTGCCACAGGCACGATGTAAATATGACGGCACGGCGTATAATTTCGACAACCTGGACCTGTTCAACTTGCACGCAATGCACCCTTCACGAGCGTTCTTGCATTTTCGCCGCCATCGGAATGCAGTGGTCGCGGCCGGGATCACAGCTGCCAACTGGAGATTAGAAACGCAACGCCAAAGTCACGGGGCAATTGCGATGGGACAATAGCAACTACCACTGACTTGGAACGGGGACGAGCGAAACTTCATGAGCATTTTATAAAACGTGTTCGAACAGGCTATGGCAATTTGCACAAACAGCTTATCTTTTGTACAAACGTTTCGAAATTTTCTGGCACATGGCCCCTAACATGTTTCCTAATCTGTTCAAGTGTTCTCATCGCAAATTATTAAGTTCTACAAGGATGCCTTCAATACAGGCATAAAACGCATTACTACGCCTCCAGTCGCGTTAACAGATACCTTGAAAACTTAGCAGATTAGGCGGGACCCAGTCAACTGAGATAGGGTGAAAAAAAGAAGTCTGCTGCCTTTTGAAGTGAAGCCGGCAAGCATTACTTAAGAAACGGTCACCTTTACATGCTGTCCCTCAAATTTGTTTAGAAGGCCCTGTAAACTGTTAAAAGCTGTCCCCACGTAGTGTCCGGTACGTTTTGGATTGCTGTCACCTTTCTGCAGATATTTACACAAAGTGGTAATGACGAGAATTAGCTGCGCATTATCCGTGGTGGGAAGACTTGAATGCGACGCATATCTTGGCGAATATTTGCCACTTTGACGGTATATATCCGGCCACCTACGTTTTGGTGCT